>NC_091824.1:108332634-108643884 GCF_038994185.2 Dermacentor albipictus | reverse complement strand
TCTCTTGCGTGTTGCGCATACGTGTCACTGCATATGTCGTCTGCATCGTCTGGAGCAGCCCGCTTGGCATGTTGCTAGACAAAAACGTACAGCATTTCTTAAAAGTATACGGGCTACTCTACGCCTTCATCATATATGTGATTCCACTGTGTGGTGCGGTTCCCGTGGAACTCCTGACACTCAAGACCGCTGAATTGTGAGTACGAGCGTTCTATTTATTCCCCATGGCGTCGGAACTTACTCCATGCCACAGGAACTCCCTATAACGCCTGCAGTCAGCCTCGCGGTGGCTGCCACCGCTGCTCGCGTACTTCGTTCTACTTTTGTACTGTACTCTTGCATATACTAAGACTAAACATGTAAGAGTATCTCTGTACGCAGAAATAAAGCTCCTCTGCATAAGGCTGATTGTTTGGACGTGTAAATGATATGTCAATAGTTATTTCACTTCGTTCGTGCTGACGGCATACTACCCCATGCTTGAGCATCCTCTATCGCAGTTACTCATCGTCGTCTCTCTATTCTCAATCAGCGGCTTGTTTTTTCTTACAACTTCGACGGCACTGAATTGTCAAGGCAGTGGTAGCGCATCCGCAGCAGTGATGGCTGGGTAAGTGTCAGTAAAATCCTGCCAGATTTGTACTTGCCGTTAATGGTGCCACCGCTGTCAGCGTCACCTGTCTGAAAGAACATTAAGCTATCGTCTGCACGAATCGAATCACGTGATCCTCAAAAAAGCAATGGAAATACCAATGCGCCTCCACAGTGCAAGTGCCTCTCAATCCGCCGCAACCAGCCCTCTAACTTACATGGATGCTTGTTTTCTTGTGAGCTGTCGATCGCGTTCTAGCAAAGCGAGCTGTTGATGAATCTCTCGTCATCTGGTTCGTGGGAAAGAGATGCGCTCTCCGTCATTTGCGTAGAGGTCACTCATCAACACATCTGCTAAAAGCTGGCAGCTGACATCGCCGCCTCCCCCGGTTCTCGCAAAACAAGGTCCTGTTTGTGCTTCACGCATTCTTCTAGCATGCCCGTCGTGGGATTGAGGCACGCCGCCGAGGGTGGAAGGAGTGCGCTGGTCTTTAGCTTAGTCCTGACGTCGACTTCTGTGCAAGCCGCGTAAGAAAGGAGGGTTAAAGGAAATGTAGATGATCGCTATTTGGTTTGCTAGAAGAAGGCGACTGCACTACGCGAGAAACTACTTAAAGAAAAGTCACGGAAAGGTCCGCGCAAGAAACTGTAATATTATGGTTGACTAGAGATATTCTTCACATTTCTCGCCGCCTTGCTAGAGTTAGACGACAAAGGCGCACTGGCAACTCTCTTGTAGCCACATGGTTTCAGACTATTAAGGATGAACTTCGACTAAAACTAAAGCAGCCAAAGATTCCTTCTACGCCATTACTTTACGTAGTTCTCTAAAATCAAATACCCCCCCCCCCCCCCCGCAAAAAAGATATGGGCTGTGATTTCGCCTGGTAAAACGACACTTCAATCCTTCATAATAAACGATGCTTCCACTAATAATCGTGACGTTATTGCAAATTCGTTCAACTCTCATTCTCAGTCAGTCTTATCTGCATACAACTTCGAAATCCCTCCTTTCAGTTCAGAATCACGGCTTGCTACTAATAACGTAAGTGTATATATGTCAGGTGTCTTAAACATAGTTTTAAACTTCGGTTCTAAAAAAGTTGCGGCTATGATAACATTCACAATTCCTCTCTCACGCGGTATGCTTTCTGATCCAGCAGGTTTTTTACAGTGATATTTCATAAATCTTTACAAACAAATACCGTTCCATCAGCATGGAATCTTGGGAAAGTTATTCCTTTGCACAAGTCTTGGAGTAAAGAAGATCCATCATACGACAGACCGATTTCCTTCGCCTCTAGTTGCAGTAACCTTTTAGAACATGTCGTCTGCAAACATTATTCAGTTTCTTGTAGCTAACAATATTTAACAGTCTTGCAGCACAGATTTTGCAGTAGCCTCAGCACCGTTACGCAAACATATGAATTTGCTCACAACAACTGCCATGCACTCGACCTAGGCCTTCAAATACATGGCACACTTGGAGACTCTTCCAAAGCCTTCGATACAGTTGTACGTTCCAAGCTTTTGCATAAGCTAATAGTATTTTAAATAACCCTAGTCTAGTTACCTGGATCTGTAGTTTTGTCTCAGATAGGTCGAAATATGTTTATTTCAGTTTTGCCAAATCACCTACGGTGGCCGTTACATCTGATGCTCCGCAGGGTTCAGTTTCATGGCCGGTTCTCTTCCTCCTGTATGTGAATGACCTTCCTAACAACGTGATATCAACTAAAATCCGTCTTTATGCCGATGGCTGCGTTATCTATCACACAATTACCAGTCATGAAGATCGTGTCGTTCTCGATAACGCAGTATCCAACTTTTGTACTTGGTGTAACGAGTAGCAGCTGAACATCAATTTTCGCAAAACTGTGTCTATGTCCTTCCCGACACGTACTATACACAACTGTGCTTTTCTTGTTGTTTCAGTGATACTGCTCTAGAAAAAGTTTCGCAATATAAGTACCCTGGCATTCTATTCACGCACGATTTATCCTGGTCCAAACATATTGAAGCAACCTGTTGTAAAGCTCTAGCACGTCTAGGTTACCTAAAGCGTTCTCTGCGCTCAGCCCCTAAAGAAACAAAATTGCTCACTTATCCCCATCTATCGCCCCATTTTGGATTACTGGTGTGGCATTTGGAATCCATATATGGAATCTGACATTGAAAAAAAAAATCTCGAATCTGCCAAACAAAAAAGCTATTAGATTTACATACCGGCGTTACGACAAGGACTTCTCCCCCTCTTCTAACCTTCCCTCCTTGAACCTGTGTTCCCTAATAGAGCGGCGTCGTGTAGAAAGCCTTAAACTGTTTTACACCACTGTTAACTCTGAACATCGCGCTCCATCGTTGGAATACATTAAGTTTACTAAAGCGCATAACACACAGGAATTTTCACTCTGTAAATATAACACATCTATTCGCCAGGACTGATAAATTAAACTATAGTTTTTTTCCCCCTATCCATCGAAATGTGGAACCAGCTTGCCCCTAACATTCGAAAATTGCCTTTTGATAATTTTGCTAAGGCAATCAAGGGTTGATGCCTGTGACTTCTAGGACCATGTATTGTGTACTATGTACACATGCATATATGTAAGTATTGAGATCATTTTTTAAACATATTTTTTTTGTGTGCTTTGCTGTGTGCGTAGCACCTTTGATGTTGTACCCAACACCTGTGATAACCCTCTAATGGTTGCAGTATGCATAACTAAAGTAAAGAAATAAACTAAAATGTGAAGCCTAAAACATTTTCAGAGTTAGAAACCTCCCGTTGCCGCGTTACATCGTTCGTATTTACGTCGCATGCACCCCTTATAAAAAAAATATTCAGAGGCGATTTAGCAGTCAATGCGAGAGAAAGTGCTACGTAGTGCTCAGGTATTTCTCTCAAATTTCGTGCTAAATCGCCCCTGAATCGCCACTGAATCGCCGCTGAAAGCCGCGCTCTCATGTTTTAGCGGGATAGCACCATAACGGCGACGGCGTTTTTGCACCTCGAGTGCCCGTATAATTGATATCGCAATAAAATGTAGTGAAGAACTGGCGGAAACAATAAAAACAAAGAACTGAGCCCGTATTCAAAAGAAGAAAGAAGCCTCTTACGCGCGAAATGTTCGTAACAAGAATTGTTGGAGTTCTTTGTAATGTCAGCAAATACTTGAGGTGGACATCATATCGGAGAGTGTGTGAATAAAAAGTTCACATACTCAGAAAACGTTGGTCAACTCGACGAACTTTAGTTCTACTCTGTCCCCCCTCATGTACCTTTCACGCAGTGAATTCTGTCACCTCATTGTGGGACGGTGCATATACTGAAGGACTTTACCATAGCACGCGATGAGTCGCACCATGAGTCGCACAAGTACGTGCTCATTTTTTTTTACTTACTCCTTTGTTGTTGTTTTTTGCGCCTCTCTCCTTTCTTTCTCGCCCCAATTCCCTTACCCACGCAGAGTAGCATGTCAACGATGTCTGTACGCCGGCTATTATATTGGAAGGGTCGGCCGACCACTCGTACAGAATCAGTTACGAACGAAACGGTTTGTGAATGCAGGCGTGGAAAAAGAACCGGCATAGTAAATAACAAAAAAGAGAGGTGTACAACGAAGAAACGCGGAGTGAAAAACACAGGCGACCGTTCTCGCTAGGCAACTATACATGTTTCGATACCAGATAGTCGGGGACAGCTTTTGTAAGAGGAGATCGCCTATTGAACGACCACAATAATAGGCAGGATGAGGCAAGGACCAGGAAACAGCGTAAAACACACACACACACAAACACACACGCAGGCAGGCGCGCACGCCCCACGGCGTGCGCTGCTGACAGGCGCTTATCGCCCATGCATAACGCAAGGTCAAGAACACAGCAAGCAGCCGCTGCATCTGATAAAAACGACTTCCCCAGGTCACCTTGCGGTGGAAGGGCTCCCTGCTGATTTTTCGACAGCCTTCTGTAGTCGGATGCAACTTAAGTCTGCAGTGAAGCCCCACCCACGCCCTCATAACCGCCAGCCACTGTTCCTCCGCGAGGCCGCAAATAATTCGTGCTTCGAACTTTCTCTATTAACTAAACAAGGCGGTGACCACAAAAATAAAATTATTAGCGCGTAACTTTATACGTTTTCACTCGTATATGGTAGTGGAACGGTGAAAGCCTAGTTCTTTATTGAACCGGAATAACGCTTGCTTCGCTGCAACTATTTATTGTCAAGTTTCACGAGCAAAATAGGCTCAGCAATGAAATGAACTGTGCCGCGGACTTTTGAACAGTGAAATGCTCAGACTCCATACACTATGTCCATGTCTGTTGCACGCCTCATCGCTTCCGCCGATGCAGAGACTCTTCAAGAACAGCGGACGCTCCGGAGGTATCAAGAACGACGCCATCTTGAAAATGTCGCATGACGACGATTTTGCTTGCTTCTGTGATTGGTTGGCGACAATCACAACCCCGCGCGGTTCGTGTGCCTTGGTTGCCAACTGCTGTTTGTTTTAAGTTCTATCCTGCTATAGCAGCGGACGTAGGAGAGAGTTTTGCCAAGTAGCAGTAGGGGTCAGCTCGCCTCGTGATGTCGTACCCGGTTACCCCTTCATGAAACTGCACACTTCACAAATGAGACGGGTTAGATAACGGGTGTCTGAGGCGCCTTGCATTCCTTGCCTCGATTCGCCACGTGTCCAACATCCGAAACTGTGCCTCTCCTGCTTCTTTAGCGCGGTAAACGTGTAGTATTACGCATGAACGAGTCTTATGACTTATGCAAGTGAGCAAGTGACAGGTCTAGCGTGGCAAGCTGCTACTTGCCACGCTAGACCTGTCACATGCAGACCTGACTAGATCTGACACATGCAGCTGCCACTGGCAAGCTGCGTGTGCAACCACCTTAGTTGCACATTGATACCCTACGTCCCTGCAATTTTTGTAACATTTTGTTATCCGAAAGTGCAGAACTTTTCTTGACCACGTATGCCCCATAGCTCGCTTTGCTGTAGCACAGCGAACCATACCTTACTAAACGCAGTTTTGCACTGAAAACCGAAAACGACGCGAAGTGATTACCTTTACCGTTAATGCGGTAAAGCCGGTAATGAATCTCGAAATTTCTTCAATAACAGTAACACAAACTAATGTAATCGCAGGTTCCTACACGCAGGTGCCCAGGCGCCAGGTGGGTCGAAGAAATGGCGAACAATGGAGGTGTAATCCTGAGCAATATGAGAAGGATGAGCGAGTTTATTTATGTATTTTTGTAACGACGAATAACTCGTGGTGCGTCGATTCAAATCTAGGAGCTTGACACATAAAAATTAGCTTTCCTGCTCTACACTTGGTCTCATACAACACTTTTATGAAGGGCATATGTGTTTAGCTCCTACGGGCTTCTGAAAACATTTTGGTGTTCCCTGTAATATTGCTCTCGACCGAACGTTTCGGTCACAGATACACAAAGAACGCAATTTTGTGAGACGCTGATGAAGTCAAGAGTAACCCACACACACGCTATGAAAGCCGGCCAGTCGCCTATTCTCGATGGAGAGGCTTACAGGCCGTCTACGATTCGTTCGAATTCTGCTCAGGTGATTTTTTCCTCAACCACCTCACCCGATCCACATCCTCCGTGACCACTTCATCATTCAACTCACCATCGCGTACGCCGCACACGGCGCGCAATTACGGTCGTCAAATCTCTCAAGCCGTTTCACTTTTTTTTTCTTCTCTTCATTTACCGCTGTATTTAAATCAAGCACGCGCGGACGCTAAGTGAATGCGCAAGCCGGTGGAAGATGTATACTTATCCAGCGCATTCCAGATAAACACCTGCCGCGAAGGAACCTCGCGATCGGCGAAATACGCGAGCAAACGAAAGACGCGCTACGGCCTGCTGCGCCTCAAGACCTCCTATAATGTCCGTGGCGCATATCGGATCACGCCATTATCGTCGCGTTCATCGTCGAAAAGAAAGAAAGCTGGCCCCGACGCACGTGAGGCCACGACCTGGCAAACTTGTTTCAACTCCATGTCGCGGCGCACGCCGCCAGCATGGACGGCATCAAAAGGTGGCAGCCGGCGAAGCAAATAGAATAAAAGAAAGAAAAGCGACGGGAATTTCGGGTGGGTTTCAACTTTCCAGATTGCGCAGACGTGCCCCAACTACCGATGGATTTTCCAGATAAACGTAGACCGCTTGCGCGTACTCGCTGTGCCTATACTTACTCTTCTTCGTCTCTTCTTCATTTTATACTCAAAGAAGCCTGGTTCTCCCGCGTACTGGTCCCTTCGTTCACAATTTGAGTAATCGCAGAAAAGACGACTTCCTCTCGGTAGCGGAAACACTGTGCGCACTGTCCTACCGCTGTCCTTTCGGGATCGCTAGGTGTTCTTGTCAGGGCCACGGGCGATTCGAAAAAACGCGACTGTTAATTCGTGGACAAGTGGCAGCGCCTTTTGCGTTTTGGACAGCGGTGCCCAAGTGACGCATGCAGCTACCGAAACGGCCGAAACTGGTTGGCAGGAAGCAACGTACAGCAGTAGCGAAACTCTAGGAACTCGTTATTCCTTGGAGATCCCGCATAATCGTTTCGATGCAGATTGTAGCCATTCACGAATACACCGCTACTAGAGATTTCAGATATAGGTAACAAAGAATAAACGAATTATTCTGTGCCAAGCGGTTTCTTGTTTTATTACTTGTGCTGCTCATTTAGGGCTCATATGTACAACGTCGTGCCAATAGGGACCGTAAGTTGGTGTGTGCGGTTGACAGCGGAGCTTTTCAGTAATTACGGTGGTGATCATTTCAAAGCGCGTATGACACTCATACCAACCATCCATCGGACACATGTTCGCATTAACCAGCTCCTAAGTTAGCTGCTCTTTCCAAATTCTGGGTAATCTACTCAATTAAGCTGAATTGTGAATAGATAAGTGTGTCTAAGTGAGCTAAGTTTAAGTGAAATGAATGGCTAAGTGAGCGCAAACTTAAAGCGAGGCTTTGCTGTTCTTTCCTTGGGCCTATTCAAAATTTCTCAAATCTGCTTTTACGCATGGCCCGTGCAAATTGACGCCACCGCCTTTGTGAGCTCTTTTTTTATATATTTTCTGGCACATGACCCTCGGCTTCGATAGCGCGGTTGGTGTGACGCCCGCCATCTTGTTTAGGGTGACGTTCGATGCATGCGGAAGCCCTCTTACGGAATTTCGGCGTGCGCGGAAGTCTTGTGCATACGACAGGCGTACCAAGCCCCCCAACTGGAACCATGAATTCTAGTTAGAGTTGCGAAATCTCCACTAAGCGAGCAGTGCACTTGTAAATACTTTGCTTTGCTGCCTATAGTAGAGGTAGAACCTAAAGCTACGTAAGTTGCATTGCATAAATGGTGTAGAAGAAAACAATGAGCAGGAAAGACAACAACGGCATTTTAGAGGGTGCTTGCTCTTTTTTTTTTTACGTTTCAGTGTTCGCGCAGTTTGCCAAGACACGGCTAAAGACATGGTGTTTTGCCGAGTGCTAATATGGTTGAACGTCGCCCTTCTACAGTCACGAAAAAAAAATTACATTGTATTATATTATATTGTATAGGACTCCGAGTTCATCTTGACCATTCGGGATCCTTTAACGTGCACCCAAAGCATAGTAAACGAGTGTTATTGCGTAACGGCCCCATCGGAATGCTGCCGCTGCGGCCGGGTATCGAACCAGCGTCCTCGAACTAAGCAGCACAATTTTATAGCCTTGCACTGAGCGACTGTGGTAGGTTTCTCACACATGCGAACGCACTCTTCAAGTCAATATCTATATTGTCAGCCGGCAGTTCTCCTTGGGTCCGTCGCGTCCAGATGAGATAGCCTATGAGGTCATCGCCAGCATCACCCCCATCTGGTCGCGTATTCAGCGAAGGCTGGGGTGTGCCGCAAACATTGGCTACTCCAAACACACGAGCCGCGTACCAGCCTATGGCTCCTCTAAGCTTGATTTACGCACGCCGGTCCTGTTTGCTTTTGCCACGTCGCAACAGTTGCTCGCGCCCGGGCTGCGTGAGCGTGGCGATGGGGGTGAGAGGCTCCCAAAGCGCGATGCGACGCTGTCGCCCGTCCTCCTTGGTTTGTCGTGCACGTCGTGGCACTTTCGGCGCCCGCTCGGGCGCTTATCGGATTTTGCGGAGGAAGGCGAGAAGGCAGGCCGGCGACGGGGACAGCTGGCGTTCAACGTGTACACACGTATGCGGACTGCACTCGCTACATTCTCCATGCTTATCGCACGCGCCGCGACCTGGACGCTCGGATGCGCACGCCATAGGGAAATGCTGCCGCCGTTTATTTGGCTGTCGAGGCTTCCAGACGAGCTCGCGCAAGTGCTGTCCCTCACCTAAATCGGAAGATGGGGAGAGGGAGGCTGCTCTTTATAACGTTAGTTTTTTTCGTCTTTTACGGCGGGAGTTTCTTGACCCCTCGGTGAAGAAGGAAGAGCGGTTACATAAGTGTATACGTATAGGTTCAGCGTTCATATCGCCGAAGCGCGGACAAATAACTGTCGACTTCGAGTGTGTTTGACTTATGTGAGTTGAGTTTGAGTATTAGCGTGTTTTTATGCGAGTTCTTTTTTTTTTTGCACCCCTGTCGACCTTCGTTGTACGTATTTCTATGTGCTAGCAACCTCCTAAACACCATTTAAAACAAAACATCATGGGCCGACAACCTGCTTTCAGCAGTCATACCATCATGTTTGAACATGTTAATCTTCAATTCCTGTGAAAGTATTTCTTCTCTAACGTGATAAACCGGTAGAATTTCGAGGGCTGACAGATTCTGAGCTCCCCCTTATGACCATTAGTTTTATTGCCAACACAGAAAATAGAAGTCTCTACATAGGCTTTTTAGAGTTCGAAATACGGAATGACGTCACAAATTATCGGGGTATTTATGCGGCGACGACGCCAACGAGAATCGAGAACGAGGTCCAACGAGAATTTCATTGTGCCTCAGACCTACGTGCTGACTTCGTTTACTCTCCAACCCCGCTCTATAACAACGCGATAGCCTTAAGGGCCACGTGTCGCAAAAAAAATCTGGCGTCGGCGTCCGGCGTCCAGTGTCGGTCGTTGCCATGGCAAAATAAATTTCGCACCACGCATACCCAACCACGCAGGCCATCCACATGGCCTCTATCTTACAGCATAGCAGCCAAAAGCTCTAACCATTAGGCTACGATCGGATGCATACTTCTCTCGTGCCAAAGCCGCTCTTTGAAACGCATGCTGCGTATATCAATACCAGTTTATTGCATTCTTCCTGCGTGACAGCTAGCGCTTTTGGACACTCTGTTAGACTACACTGTCTCTCACTTATGTTTTTCGTCAGACGTGTACCTACAAGATGGATGCCATCTGCCTAAATGCTATTGCGCTAAAGGAAAGACAATTCACGCAGAAACTCCTTTACGAGTTGTGTAACTATGCATAGGCATGTGCCATTTGCTCATCTCCACACATCCCGGTGTCATTATCAATGTTATGAAACTTGATCCGACCAGTATAAACATTTATCTACCCTTATCGATTATTATCAACATTATCGCATCGATCAGAGTCTTATCAACTCTTACCGGTCGGTATCAACCTTATCACAATCGTCATCAACCTTTATCGGTCCTTATCAACCGTATCAGACATTATCCGACCCTTATCAGCTCTTATCGGTCCTTATTAACCTTATCGGGCTTAATATAATTTTTATCAACGTTTATTGGTGCTTAGTAACCTTATCAGAATTGCTCAGATCATTATAAGCCCTTATCGCTCTTCGGCACCTTATCCTTCCGCGTCGAACCATTATCAACAGTGATGAGACCCATGTAACCCTTCATCACTCCTTATCATCCTTATCAAATCGTTGACTGTTTCCCTGTCTGTGTTACGCTAGGCGAAGCGTATGAGCCCTCAGAGATCGGTGGCATTTCGGGCGAAGGGACGCATCAAAGGAAGGCGAATTCCGTGACCACTGAAACGCATCGGGGATGTGGCAGGTTTGGCATTAAATTTAGGCAAGACCGGAATTTTTCTGGTATCTACAAGGCTATAAGTCGGTTCTACATGTGGTCCTAGAGGTGGCTTTTATTCCGTCGTCATCATATCTTTCAACAAAGCCTTTATAGAAATTGTTCTCCTTTGACTTTTGTACCGCGGGTACTACATATTCATATGGTTCAGATATCTTCCATAATGTATATGCCTGCCCAAAAGCTCTTCGGTTTTGCATTATACTGTGTGTCCTTTCGTTATTGTGATTGGTGTTTTGGTGAAAGGTTACGTACCAAAGCCACGCAATACAGAAAGAAAGCAAAGAAAGATAGGTGGTTGTTTACCTCAGTGGGTAAGAAACTTGGCCTCTAAGCCTGAGGTCGTAAGTTCGAAACTCACCTCCGCCAACGTTTTTCCTTTCGAATTCATTTTGTTTTATACATTAATTTCTTTTACAGCGATTTGTCTTACGTGACGGACGGACAGGTTTCCTCGTTGTGTAGGCATAGAAATGGCATTTAAAAATACATATGTATCTATTTATTTCCACAGTACAGAATTCTTGGTGCCAGTACGATTTCCGGCGAGGGTGGGCTTCTTTGTTTTTAAGCGTGCCATTGTATCGCGCACCTAGAAACACGTTGCCGTGTTCCGAAAAGAGTACGCATATTTTTGCCTAGACGGCTATTCACTGTTAGAAATCCTAATGGGCTGTTCAGGATATGATGAACACCTTGGCTATGCACATGAGAGAGGGAGACAAAAGGTGAGGAAAGACGGGTAGGTTAGCCAGTGTAAGTACCGGCTGGTTACCCTGTGCCAGGGAAAGGGGTTAAAGGAATAAAATGAGAAAGAAGATAAAACTCAAAAATTCACATAGTAACGCGATGCTACACGGTAGAACATTCAAAGACGGTTGCAGAATTCACAAGCCCTTAAACACTTCAGCAAAGCCCTTAATGTCTTCAGTGCCGAAACCCGTCTGGTCCAGTGTCCTAAAACCGTGAAGGGGCGATTGTCCAGTTTTTTTAGCGCGGTCACGTGAGCCGTATCTCTGGCTATGCGGCCGTGTATTCTGGGATTTAAGTGCGTCAGACTGCTCACTCGCGTATGACACATTTCGTTCCAGGCTGTTAAACGGTATACCACCTTTACTACAGATATGGGGCATCGATAAGAAAAAAGAAGATACGCGTACGTGAGGTACATCTTGCTTCGTGCTATATATACGAACAACACTGGATGGATGGATGAAAAACTTTAATGAAGATGCAGTAGCTTTTTGACACACACGCACAGACGCTTTGAAATTACACGACGTAGATTTGGTTTCCTAAATGTTCTTAAGTGTCTTAAACAGTAGAGCATGGCAGCAGCGTGGACGCGTTCGATCCCATATGGATTTAAAAAAAAAAACTAATTACCTGCTGGTCACGGCGCTATAGAGTCTCTGAAGCGCCGCCCCTACAAGTGTTTTTCTTATTCTCCGCGTGTCGTACGCCGGCGAGACATGCTTAGCGCGCTCGGCCACGCGAATCCCTAGCGCGTGATATCCTGCGCGAAGGAGCTGCAATTACGGACGTTTCGGTCTTTAAACACTTTAACTCCACGGCACGAACGACACAACGGCGAAGGCCAAGTATAAAAGCGTGCGCGAAAAGTCCAATCTTTTAGTGTATTCATCAAAGCGCTCGCCCCGGCGGAATGCGGCCAGAAGAAACATTATTACCGATAAGGAGTAGCTTTTTCTCCTCAGTTTCGAATATGCTGCGCCGCTGCGCGGTTCGCATGCTAACGCGTGCGCCACAGAGCGGCATGTTAGCGTATGTCTCGCGTCGGGGAGTTTGATAACGGTCCAGCTTAACTCCTTGAAGCCTAAATTATGCCATTTTCGTTTTGGCTTTAGAGATACGGGTTGTCTAGATGTGCACGTACTACAGTTTCAGCGAGTCCGCGCCGTGGAACGAAGGCTATTCGGGGCATTAGCTAGCCAGAAAATAGATGTCAAATGAGGGAATGCTCGCGGTTTTCTGTGGGAAGAAAAAAAATAATTAAGGGTCTTGCACCCTTCGGGTCGGAAGTAGTTTCTATGGTCTGGCGAGCGAGACGAAAGGTGAACGTTCCTTCGTGACTTATGGGTTCTCCGAGCAAAACAGCTTGCGCGTCGTAAATTTAAAAGGATACTTTAGAATAGTGGAGAGGGGAAGAGCAGGTTTTGAGCAGCGCGAGCAAGTGGCACGTGGATACATTTGAACGGGAAGGGAACACAGACTTCAAGTGGAGCGTCCGCGAAGGGCCGTAGAAACCAGTTTCCCACTGGGGTATCCTTTACGCAGTTTCATTTTCACGCGGGTGCGCGATTCGACAACGCCTTGCAGCGAAAAATGCGAACGGGATGCTCCTATCTCCGAGTCTGTGTTGAGGACTCGCCCTGGCTTTGCGGAAACAGATCTGACCGACAAGCGGTTCAAAGCTTTCTTTATACCTGTAGCACTTAAGGCTCACTCCCCTGGTTGGCTTAAAGGGGTACTAAAGATAAAAATTATTTCTTCTGTATCAGTAAACTACTCTTATACAATATCGAAAACATCTCCCTTACCACGATAAGACGCTCGGTAAGCCAGGAAAAGCGCAATAACAAAAGGCGGTTGATGTACCTCCTTGATGTACCTGCACCAGCTCGCGCTGACGCCATGAAATTTTACAGCGTCTTGTAGGGCCTAGTTAATTGTTTAGAGGTAAAGCTACACATCATTGTGTTTTAAAGGAGGCGATGATGGGGCATGACGAGTTTCGGGAACTTTTCCTGAGCTAACGCGGCCTAAATACGAAGCATAACTTGAAATCAATGACGTCATAGTGCCACAGAAAGAACAAAGCTTCAAGACGGGCACAAATGAGGAACCACGCACACACTGCGCTGTATGTGTGTGGTCCTTCGCGGTTCGTTATCATCTGTGATAATGAACCAACTAGCCCTTCAGTCAATCCTTGCAAGCGTCATAGTGCCGTACCGGCGTTGTGGACTGGGCGCGAAATTGAAGAAGTAAAAATTTGACCTTGATTTCATCATCTAATAATCAAGCTATTATTTCGAAATTATCGACAACAGAGTTTTCAATGAACGCTTTATCCGCTTAAACTGACTTGGTGTTTTGCTTTAGTGTGCCTTAAATGACCACCGGTGCCGTTTGCATTCATTGACAGATTTTATAAATGAACAAAGAGAACGTCGCAATGCCACGTCAAGATTCGAACTGCGGAATCACAGATAGCGAGTCGAAAATGCTACCTCCCAGTAACTCCGCCTTAATTGTTTGTTTTACCCGCCGTGGTTGCTCAGTGGCTATGGTGTTAGGCTGCTGAGCACGAGGTCGCGGGATCGAATCCCGGCCACTGCGGCCGCATTTCGATGGGGGCGAAATGCGAAAACACCCGTGTACTTAGATTTAGGTGCACGTTAAAGAACCCCAGGTGGTCAAAATTTCCGGAGTCCCCCACTACGGCGTGCCTCATAATCAGAAAGTGGTTTTGGCACGCAAAATCCCACATATTATTAATTGTTTGTTTTTTCACCCTTTATTTTACGGTATTTATTACAGGGACTGACATGTACAGGCGCAGATAAAAGTAATTGGAATACAGCAGCTGCGGCCGAACTAGTCTTGGTATCAGGGCGCCCTATAGGGCCGAACTGCACAACAGTGCCCTCTAGCAGCCCAGAGTCCGGGGGACAAAGAAGGGGTATGAGGGGGGAGGTGAAGCTAGAAATTGAAACACGCATGCGCTGACGCTCAATCCAGCTCACACCTCCTGATCTGTTCCTTTACCCGCGGACCGGAGCTCCGTTCGCAGCTTCTGCGGCGAAACGCACGCTGGCGTGATGGCGCTGGCAGACCTGTGCGAGAACTCTTAGCGAAGAGCTGTGTATGTGGTTCGCGCGTGCTGGACACGCCTCCGTTGCACAGGCGAGTGTAGCTATGCTATCAGCGACGTCAGGCAAGTGAGTGTTCAGCCGAAGAAGCCACACTCGGAGGCGCCAGGGAGTCAGATCGAATGAGGAGAGCGGAAAATTTCTTGGCACAGGACGCCAAGGCTGGCGCCCACGTTACACTGATGAAAATAATTACGATCATGATTGCGGTGTTATATAAAGACTTCTCCAACCTTCGAGGTGCTGTACGGTGTTATCGCGACAGACCGTTGCTCCTAACTAGTGGTCACTGAGTGTGCACAACGATGAAATTCCTGGACTCGGGATTTCTCAACGTGGCAGAACTCCCTGCTCCGTGACAATTTAGAAATACCCGAGAGAACACACTTAGAAAAAAAAAATTCGAAGGAGGTTAGGATGATGCTCAATTAAATCGTGCGGTTTACCTCTCAAAGGAAACGCTGGGGCTATGATGGAAGCTGTAGCGGGAAGCTCCAGATTAATTTCAGCCTCCTAGAGCTCTTTAACGTGGTGTCAAAGAACAGTACACGAGCGTTTTTGAATTTCGCCTTCCAACTAAATACGGCTGCCGCTGCCGTGAATCGAACCTGCTATCTCGTGCTCAGCATCACAACGTCGCAGCCAGGAGGAGGAGGAGGAGGAGGAGGAGGAAAAGGAAGAGGAGGGAAAAAACTTTATTCTGGTCCTGTACAAGGTGTTGTAAACTTTTTAAACTTGCCTATCTTCTAAGCCGCGGCGGCGATGTGTAACACGTGCTACCCGGTCCAACGTCAATTGTGGCTACTGAATAAGCGTTACTGGGACCTAGGCCATACCACAAGTCCAGCTGCAGAGCGATTTGGGCTTTACTCGCGTTCCTGCCTAAGACAGGGCTCGACTCGCCACTATGGAAGTCCGTTCGAAAGTCTATTTACTGGCACCTCTGAGCACATCTTCATTGCTCATAATCCTCTCTCTACCTTTTCTCTCTCTCTCTCTTCTTCCCCATACCCCATCCCCCAGTGTAGGATAGCAAACTGGACGTGCGTTTGGTTAACCTCCCTGTCTTTCCTGTCTTCTCTCTCTCTCTCTCTCTCTCTCTCCTTTCTTCCGACTTACCTCATTTCACCTCTTTGTTTTGCACCGAAGCTACGTCCTACTACAAATGCGAAGGCGGCTAAATCTGTAAACGCTCCGCACCTAAGCGTATTGCATAAACAAGCACACATACCAGTCGAACTAAATCAAAGGCTCCTGTTCACAGCGACGCGCGCCACTCCCAGGAAGCCGGCGCGTCGATGCGCGGCGTATTGGAATTCCGTGGACGAACGGCTGTCATTCTCCTCTTCTGACGCACGTAGAAGAAAAAAAAAGATAAGGAAAAGTATGGGGGGGGGGGGGAATTGGGGGAGGAGTCCGAACGGCATCAGGGTAGCAGGCCGCGTTTCTCAGGGACGACGCTTCCGGCAAGCGTCGGGCAAGCGGTCGGGCGTCGGCGTGATAGATGCCCGATTGTCCCTGCACAGGGCGGCAAGCGACGCTCTCCGACGCGATTTAGGAAGACAGTCGCACAATGGACCCCACTGTGGAAGACGAGGGGCCAGCGCGGGACCTCTCGTGTATGTACGCCGCGCTGCCGCGTTACCGGCAGGCGTGCATGTATGTGTGCGTCTGTGTGTGTGTGAGCGAATGTGCGTAAGTGAGTGTACGCGTAGTACACGTTGACTCCGCTCTTGCGTCTCGGCTATACCTTGTTCTCTTCCCGTGACTTAGCGGCTGCTCGATTGCATGTTGTGAAACCAATAGTGAGTGATCGAGGTCCGTCGTTCGGTTTTACTGTTGACTGTGTAAGTGCGGAAGACGATACTATTGCTATTGTTGGTAATATGAATAATACCACCATCACCATCTTATTACTCTTACGGCGAATAATAATAATAATAATAAAGGAGCAACCAAAATGGTGCGCTTGCAAACAATGAGAAGGAGGCTCTAAACGAAAGGGATGTATACGATAACGAACACACGTAAAGCGAACGGCATATCAACGCAACGCATACACGTAAATGCAGACCGACTTGTGCGATTGCAGTGTTAGTCCTCGTATGTCACGCGTGACCAAATACAGCTCTAAGTCAGCTCCGATCCCGCGCAGTGCGCTCGGTATGAGGGAGACAAAAGAAAGCTAAAAGGGAAAGAAGTCAGCTATAACGGACAATCCGGTTCGCTATCCTACCCTGGAGGACGAGGGAGGGGGAGGTACAGAGATAAAAAGTAAAGAGAGAGATACCGAGCGCCTGCATACGATCGCAGCCATTCAGCGCACTTAATTTCGGCACGAGATCACAGTCGTGAGATCACTAGGCAGTGCTAAAGCCGTTCGTACAAGCCTTCGGCCTTTAAATATCGTAACAATGCCTTCATCGCTCCCTGTTGCGATGATTTGTGAGGACGGCATTCCTACATGGTTTCCTCCGCAGATGACCCATCGTTAACGCGAGCTAGTTCAGTCATGAGCTACGTCTCTGTAAACAGCGGAAAATAGTCGCAATGGGCTCAAAGTTTTCCTCGCAGCCTGGGTCATCGCGCGCTGCGTTGTCGGCGAATTCCAATATGAAGGACAAAAGACTGTCTAGGAATACTTAGACCACAGCTGGCACAGCAATGGTGCTTCGCGTCGTAGGAGTCCACGTGAAAAGCGAAGGCGGAGAGATGTGGCGGGTCTCGTTGTTTATGATAATCGACGTGTTCCACAAGGACAATTGGATTTCTGTGCAAGCAGGCGAAGTTTTGTAGATGCACCTGACTTTCACAAAGAAATAAGTTCTGGTGTGCTGTCTTCACGAGCTGATCAAGTAACGTCATCGGCCTGGTCGATACCCATGACGCAAGAACGGTCCAAAAGGCATTTAGAAGTGGTACGATGTCCTAGCTTGGCCAAGGTGTTCAGAAAGTGATCAATCTCAAATGACAGTTGTTGTGGTCAGCGCCGCGGATCTGATATAGTAAAACTGCAGGAGTGAAAGCTGACGGTAGGCTGGTGCAATGAGCAGAGGTCGTAGCACAAATACGTGTGTGGGACCTTTCCTATGGTGGCAAAGCTAGATGGTGGAAGCAAACGCAGGCAAGCTGCCGAATGCACATGCTTAGTACTTACACGGTAATGTGTGTTTGTATTGGATGGTCTAGGACTATTATTGCAAATGTTGCCGCTGTTGATGTGCCCGTTGGAAAACCAAAATCACCTCTGAGAGTTCATGCATGAATAGCTCGCTGTGCACGAAGATTTGTCCTGCGAGTGTTCGCGAGTACAAGCTAAACCAGGGCTTACGCACTTTCACATGCACAGGGCCATAAAAAAACCTCCTGCACTTCGTGAAGCCGATGGGACTGTACGAACGCTTGTGACAGCGAACGTTCCTCTGCGAACGTGTTCTGACTGACTCTTTATCATCTTTTTCTCTTTCGTTCTCGCGTATACTTCTCCTTTCCCCCTTCTTAATTGCAGGGTGTGCACTCGGGAACCCGTTTGGATAATCTGCCTACGTTTCCCTGTTCGTGGCTCCCCCCCCCCCCCACCCTCTCTCTGTCTGTCTGTCTCTCTTTAGCTGGTGCATGTAGATAACATGACTGCTCCAGGAAACGTCTTTGTCAACGATAGCCCCTAGAAATCTGAGTCCTGGCATTAGAAAGGTACGATGATATATGTGGCGTTGGTTTACGAGTGGACATCACAAGTGTACATTTGTCTGCTGATACTTGAGGCCTTGGCTCTTATGGTGTGCCGTTGTCAGAGTAGCAGCGTTTCTGAAGTCTTGCACGTGTATGATGACGTGTCACACCCCAAATCAGGCGCGTTTGTCGTTCACATATAGTTGGCAGTTGGTCGACGAGGCCAATGAGTGTCATGTAGGGCTTAGGACGCCTCCTTGAGGAAAACCACGACAGGTGTAGCGTCGTGTGTTGGGGACGTGTCTGGGCGTAGCAGGCACATTTCTGGAAATGTTTGCATGCGTGGCTAAAC
Organism: Dermacentor albipictus; assembly: GCF_038994185.2. Taxonomy (NCBI): domain Eukaryota; kingdom Metazoa; phylum Arthropoda; class Arachnida; order Ixodida; family Ixodidae; genus Dermacentor; species Dermacentor albipictus. Next base: position 108,625,298 of record NC_091824.1, on the reverse strand, counting down.
GGAGTTTTAACATAAGGATGGCCGACGAAGAATCGGTGTTGTACGCAGGGCTCTGACTACAGTCGGTCGCGCTGCCCGGTACAGCTCACGACGAAGCAATGTATTTTCTTCTCCCTGCTCACGTCTCTGCTTCTTTTATGAAAATACACTAAGCCGAAAGCTCACAGCAAAGAGGAACAGCACAGAACGGCCCTCCTTCGCGACTTCTTTTGCAGGTACAAAGCCTTTCCAGTCCATGCCATCTGGCTTAAAGAAGCTGAAGAAAAACACGAAAAAAATAATAGCAAAGTGAACCCGTAAGCCAGTAGAGAAACGATGCGCTGAGCAGCAAAGCGAAAAGGCCAACGTAACGTCTCTCGTTTGATCAATGACTTTGTCGAGCTGTCCGTTCAATGGGTTTCGCGGAGAGAAAACTATCTTTCGATTCCGAGAACCGCCTTCCCTCCTTTCAGTGGGCCGTTGGCGCTCGGAAGAAATCTTAAGGGCCGCTCTCGCGCTCGTTGAAACGTGTTTGACTTGAACTAGCGTCCTCTTCGGCGAACGTTTTCTTCTTCTTTATATATATTCTTTAATAACCGCACATTGCCTCTCTTGGCGCGGAATACGCGTGTAGCGTGATATGTGAGCGAACGCACGCACGTATGCACGCTTGTCTCTGATCAGAGATGCAAAGCCGTTACGCACGAAGAGGCCAAGATAGATCTTACCGAGCGGGAGGAGAAGCACCGCTCGGCAATGTTCCACGTTTCGCGATAACGACACGAGAGAAAGAAATAAATCGCGCGTAAATAACGGAGATAAAGGCTGGTTTGCGTGCGTAGGAAAATGGTTATTTTCTGACCCGTGTGCACTGAGGGTTTCACCTTGTCACCATCCGTACCGCCCTCCAGCCAACCCGTCGGCTCTTCGAATACGTGAGCCCCATCCCGCCCCCCCCCCCTCTTTCTCTCTCTCTCTCTTTCTGTTTTTCTTCATAACGCAACGACCTCCGAGCACGCACATCCTATTTCAACGCTTTTTGTCCGTCTCGATTCCATTCGATTCCAGTGACATTAGTGCCATAGCGGCGGCCTTTCGAAACCTGCCGCGTACTAAGCGCGCAGCAGAAAACACACGTAACGTAACTTAGAGGCTATAACTTCCCGTTTAATATTTATACCCCGGTATACAAACGAGTAGCGAGAAATCGCGTGCGCGGATTAGAGGCCCTAAGGAAGAGGATGCGCTTTATTCCTCTACCTTGGACCGCCTTCATTGCCTCTAACCCACCCACCCCCTCCTTTTTTTTTTTTGCCTTCCTTCGTTTTCCTTTCTTTTCGTCTGCTGCTTTCCTGTGCAAGTCGCACGTACTCCATATACATACAGATGCTCGTAGCTGACACGGAAACTGCGGGTCCCCCTTTCAACAGAACCTACTCTGTTCCGCAGAAAGCCATGCTCATGTCAACTGTATGCGGAAAGCGCAGGGCTTGCGGCACACACATGCAGCTCACAAGCAGCTGCTGGCCAAGAATCTTGGAGGCGCCAGCGAAGGAGAGCGAGAGTGTGGGGTTAAGTGCGGCTGGAAGGCTAGAGAATTCCTTGGGTAAAAAGCCCTGCGGATGTTGCAACGCTATGGCTTGTGTGCCTGTGTGTAAACGCAGCCTTGTGTAAGTGGGAGCGAGTCGTAATAGGGCGCGTTTCGTCGGATTGAGTTCTCTCACCCCATCTTTACCGCTCTTCCCGCTTCTTCTGTGCCTTTGAGGATGGTCGTAGTCGCCGGATTGTCTCTCGACTGCATGTATACGTCTTCCCTTGCGCCTCATTTTCACGTCAACACATTCTCGCGGCGAGTTCACGGAGGCCACGTTTTCAACGCGGTCTGCTTCTTACACTCTATTATAGCCGGGTTTCTCGTTATAACGCTCAGTGTGCATGTCAACGTGTTTCTAAAAGCTACCTACTTTTTTTTCTTTCTTTTTTTTATCCGAAGGATAAGACCAGATGGGGGCCGAAGCCGAATAAAGAGGCTAGTTGGATAAGCCCTTACAACCCTTAAAGTACGAAAGACCCCTCCATTTTCTTTTCTTTTAATTATACATTATTATCACCCTTCCGCTCGAGAACAGATGAAACGCCTTGGATGGAGAGTAGACGGGCTGACGTTATTTGGAGAACGACGCTCTCTACAAAGTGCCAGGGAAAGCTCACTGTCGACAACTTTTCTATATACCTTTTTCTTGAGGGTGTAATGTGTATAATGGAAGGATGCGTGAATAGGTGAGAACGCCAACGAGTGTTCAGTGAGCACGTTTATGCTGCTGAAAAGCGTCGTACGCACGTAAAAGCGGCGCGAGTTGCGCGTTTGCATTGTAGTCTTGAACTTGAAATCGCAGGGACTTCTAGCGAATGCGCGTTTACAACTCTTCCTTTCGACCGCTTGAAAGCGGCTGTTCCTGAACGAAAGCTCCTTTTTCCTTTCTTTCTTTTTCGGTTTTCTACTGCGCCTTTCTGTTCGCTTGAGTTCTTTCTGGCAGCGACGACATCGGACAAGCCCGACCTGACAACACTATAGACCTCTACAAGCGTATTTTATCACTTTCGCGTGAAACAGTGTCACTATTTCCTCTCATGGCGGTGAAAGGCGGCCATCTCCTTTCTTTTCTCGTTTCTTGTTATTTCCGTCTTTTTTTTTAATTCCTCTTCGTGTTCTTTATCCTTTACAACTATAGCGCATACATGGTGCTTCCTTTCAAGCGGATCATTTTTCTATAACATTTCCTTGAATCTGTGTCCTAAACATTCGTGCTTCTGGTGGCAGTTCTCAAAAGCCCACTTATTCAAGGCACCCTTAAAAGATGAGAGATGCAACTATCCACCCTCTTTCTTTCTTCCTTTCTTTCTTTCTTTCTTTCTTTCTTTCTTTCTTTCTTTCTTTCTTTCTTTCTTTCTTTCTTTCTTTCTTTCTTTCTTTCTTTCTTTCTTTCTTTCTTTCTTTCTTTCTTTCTTTCTTTCTTTCTTTCTTTCTTTCTTTCTTTCTTTCTTTCTTTCTTTCTTTCTTTCTGCCAGAAGCCGTTCTCGTTTAGACCTTGTACGTGAAAGGCGTACGCGTAGCACGATCCAATTTTCACTCTTCGGCCACCTGGAAACCTGTCCGGGTTTTGTCTCCACATTTGAGAAGATGCTAAATAAGCTTCCTTGTGGAGCCGCGGGCCATGCTGATGAGCAGAAGTTGTTGCGTCCGTTACAACTCGTCAGTCCACATACGTAAGAATGTGAATGCGAAAGCCCACGCGTGCAGATGATATTCACTGTAGGCACATCGACACTGCAATGTGCAGCAGTAAAAATGTGCTTCGCGCTCTGACTAGTTCTTTCAGGGAAACAAAAATGCGGTTGAAGAGAAGTTCCCCACTGCCGCTGAAATTCGGTGACTAAGTCGTCCTGTTTGCTGCTCGGTAACAGCTCGAGGATTTGATTCACAGCCACGGTGGCGGAACTCTAGTGGGAAAAAAAGTGCAATAACTCTAGTGTTGCGAGGTTTAGGTACTCGAGAAAAAAAAAAACCCACATCGGTGAAGACTAATCCAAAGCCTATTACTACGGTGCGGTAAATCAAATGAAAGCAAATCAATCAATCAATCAAAGGCTAATACCCGAGCGCATACAATTTGTGTAAACGGGAGACTGCTGCTGCTGCAAAAAAAGGGGGAGCTAATGATATTCTACTCTCACTTGGTGTCATCTAGAGAATCGATTTCACAGCACACAGTGACACTGCTATCGGACAAATACTCTCTGAAATGACGACTGTGAGTCCTTGATTGGTTGGACACTGCATGCATGCTAATGGGCAACTTTCCTCAAGACTCACTTATGCATCTTTTTCTGCGCACGTAAGAGCACGAACATCGAGGCGCGTTGAAACAAGCAAGCGCGATTCGTCGTGCGGGACTTACAGATATTTAACTCGACAGAAAATCGCCGTGTTTTGATAAAGCTTGAGTAGAGGAACGAGATGGATTAACGATCGCACTGCAATCGAACACGCCAAGAGACAAGACCAGAAAAAGGAGGAGGAGGGCGCGAAGCCGACGGCAAAGACGCAGCTGCGTGGTCCCCTTGCGCAGATCACCGGCATCTTTGAATGCTTCGCAGCGCGTCGACGGGAAGGCAGTATGATCGCTAGCCGCATCTGCTCCGGCCATAATCACGAGCGTCGCATGCTAAACGGGAGCACGTTAGAAACGAAGGTGGCCTGGCAAAGAAGGCACGAACGGGTCACGTCGTTTGCAAACGCTGCGCGTCTTGCATATCGAATGCAACGCCGCGAAGATTGCGAGACAAGACAACACGCGCTGTTTTCCTCAGCCTCGGGGCGCAGGTGCTGATTTCAATGCCGAGTGTTTCACTTCCAAACTCGTAATGACAGCTGCTGCTCGTTTACGAAATTTACGACCGAAGCCCGGCCAATGCTTCGAAATGCGAACAGTCTTGGCGCGCTCTCTGCAACGCACTGTTATCGCGGCATGGATGCCAAATTAAAATCAAACTCCGGCGTGTTACAGGAAAAAAAAGACGACCTGATTATGAGACAGTCCGCACAACGTTTCATAAGTGTCTCATAGCGTCCCTGGATTAATTTTGACCGCCTGGGTTTCATTACCGTACACCCAATACACGGTACATGAGCGTTTCTGTATTTCGACCCCCGTCAAAATGCGGCCGCCGTGGCCGGGAATCGCAGCCGCGAACCCGCGCTTAGCAGCGCAGTGCCACAGCCACTAAGCCACAACGGCGAGTAGATTGTCAATTCTATACCAACAAATGTAGCACGAAAAGCCACAAAGGCATAAGCGGACCTACACACGTGTTTAGAATAATTTTGGTCCGCTAGTTTGGTCGCTCTGAATCTTCATCTCCGATAATTTAATGCAGCAGTATCGATTAATTTGTAAACTAGGAAAGTGACCTATCTAAAGTGTTATATGTTAAAACACGTGCTAGACAGCGCGGGTAATTTTCCACTCTTTCTTTGCAAAATATCTTATTATTAAAGTTTTCTTGTTTTACAAGTCTTCGCTTCCATATAAGCTTTCTTTGTGTATTCATGCCCATCACGAATAAAGTTAGTTCAGCGTTAGCAGTTGTGGGGCGTATGTTTTTTTCCATGCTCAATTTCTCTATAGCCTATTGTAAGTCTCCAGCAAACCCGGACAGTGAGGCGGCAGATCACTTATTTGCTTTGAACTTGTCATGGGTCTAGTTCTACACGCGAGCGATATTAGCTTAATACCAGTGCCAAGCAGTGGATTATCTCTTCTGACACAATATTCGCAACAAAGATGGGCAGCTTGGGACATTGATTACGGTTAAGATTTGTTTAATGTGCAACGGATCGCCGCATAATGAGGTTTGACGAATTCAATGTTTGATGCGCGGACACAGGCACCAGCATAAGTTGACGACCGCGGCAGGCGCAATCTGACTTTGCATTGTAATCTTTCGTCTTCGAGATCTGGGGCTGGAATCCGCAAAGCTTTTTTGATCCTAAGAAACATTTATTATACGCCGATCGCCTCCGCTATCACGATTTAAGTCGCTTGGTCCGAGGAACTGACTAATTTTCCAAAATACCGGCTTGTTGAAGCGTTTTGCTGTTTGCTACTGAGAAACAATTTGTTATCTGCAGCTTTTCTTTCTTCGAGTTGTCTCCTTGTTTTCATGTCTATTAGTCACGGGACGTACAAACACACACACACAAAAGAAAAGACGGTCTTTGATGAGAAAGGTGTTATTGTAACTGGCAGTTTAGGGAGCAACCCCAGATCAGTGATTTAGTACACTCCTTGAACATATATATCTGTTATAATTACAGTACCTCGGCGAACAACCGTGCCGTGGAAAATTTAAATGAGTGTCTATATTCCATCTAGCGAGCCCGAATGCAAATTTCCACGTGGTAATGACGGCATGGGCGTATCTTATCCCGAGGCTGTTGTTGCTCACAGATGATTAGAATGTTCTTGCTGCACCGACGACGAGAACTATTATTTCACCAACAAATCGAATTAAATAGCACATTTCCGTTCTTGTTTCCGCTATCCCACGTGAGTCTCAAAATGAACTTTTCAACTTGCCAGTGCACGGTAGCCAACCGGACTCAGTCCTGGTCAACTTACCTGCTTTTCATTGATAATTTTCTCCCTCTCTCCTCTCTCTCTCTCTCTCTTTCTCAACTTGCCCGACTTGCCGACCTTTATGAGCCGCTACAAAACCGACTAAACGAATTAAATAGAGAGAGATAGCACGCAGGCAACGACGCAACTTTCAGCGTTCCAGTCTCAAAGCTCCGTGCTTAAGTTATTCATAAGCGCAACCAAGGCGCTCGCGAGCAGTGATGCATCACCGAAATTAAGGCGCCACTAAAGTCCGCAAGTGCGCGGAAGTCTTTCGGAGTCACGCCATCGGCGAAGTAAGGAGTTCTAAGCGGCCTGGCAACATACTCAGCGAAAGCCACTCCGCCCCTGGCTTATAAAAGCCTCACTGGGTTCTTTTTTTTGTCTTTTTTTTCTATTTAGCATCCTGCTTTTGTTTTCTTCCCTGAGGATCAGACATTGCATAAGTTCCTTAATCTCTATCCCTGCAAAGCTCGAGATAGACGATCCGCAGTTAATCTCCGGCTTGCTCCGGCTACCTGTCTGCACGCATGTAGAATGTTGTGCACCCACAATGCTCAATATCGTATATGGCTGACCTGTACCTACACGTTACAAGGTTATTTTTCATACACGTGCAAACGTCTGTTCTGGTTTAGTTATTCTAATCTTAAGATGAGCAGCGCCTTGTTTAGCCACATCCATTGAATCTTTTCATTATTATTTTTTATGGCGATAGAAATTATGGACACTCCAGGCGCATGCCGCCGCCGTGAGATTCCGTATAAGTCCAAGGGCGATAAAATTGTCGCGGCGCGCCATAGGCTGTATGAGCGAGTGCAAGCGTAAACCGGCGATCATGGCTCAATCTCGCGCACCTAAAGGAAGAAGGCGGGGAGGAAGCGCGCCGCCTTCCGTCGCGCGCAAGGCTTCAGGTGGGGGGGGGGGGGCGGTGAAGGAGAGGAGGGAAGGAAGGCGCGTTCTACTCCGGGCGGCCAGGGAGGCCGCGCGCGCCCGACCGGGCCGGTGAATCTTGAAAGTCATCTGCGGCGGGCAGAGCGTAGGCGCTGCGCTGTTTTCGCGACTTAGTTCGCGTTGATGCGAGCGGCAGGACGAAGGTCAATTCGCTCGCTGCTGCTGCGGCGTTTCCTCACTTTGACAGCGAGATTCCACGGTCATTGAGTGAGACGTGTTTATGTTTGCTTGTGGGCGCGTGACACCATGCTTGTTAATTTAGTCAGTATGCCTACGTTTACAAGTTTATACGGCCAATAAAACTACCATCCTTACTTCGTATAGCTGTCCACTAATTTGCTATCGCAATCGATGCTTCGCCTTTCGAGCGAAACTGCGTCTTTTTTATGATGATATTGCCTACGTAAGACGTATTTATTGTTTTGCTCATTAAACGGCTGAGTGTCCCAATTGCTAGCGGATTCTAGAATATCCAAAGGCCACATCATGTGAAATCTCGTATGCAATCATTTCTCCCCTACCCTCAGACCACATCCAAATTTGCCATATATATATATATATATATATATATATATATATATATATATATATATATATATATATATATATATATATATACATATAGCGGGCGTATAGATGAGTCAACATAAACTGGAACCCTCTTTCGTCACTTCATACGCTTTTTAGTTGACTCCATCCAACATCGATCTACATGAAAGAATTCGCCGTACTTCCATCCAAGCTCCTTCTTGCCGTCTGTTTTCCCTTACTGTTTATTCTCGCCATTTGCGTGCGCTTCAACGCATTTATTTTTCACGTTTACTCGGTCTTTCCTTAACACTGCGTCGGGTATAAACGCACTCCCTTTATCTCACCAGCGGAAGCTGCACCATCGAGCCCAGCGCATCATAAATCACGCGCAACGTCCAGCCAGCTAAGTTACGTGCGCTGCGACCCTGCCACCCCGCCCTTTTCCCTTCCCTTATACTGCCTCTTTTTCCCAGCAAGGAATGTCCCGCACACGTTGTCCGCTTCCCTGCCAAGCAACAGACCGCTCTTGCCTCTTCACAACATCACTTTCCCTCTCTCTCTCTCTCCCAACTCATTCAATTTCCCTTCTTTCTCCTTTAAATTTCCTTGCCTGTCCCTGTGCTCTTCATCAGGGGAAGACGCTCGCCAACCCTCAGTATGCAAATAAGCGTCTCCTGGCTCCATGTGGCTGCGTAAGCGCGCGCGCTTTCCCGTGTCTCGCGTCCTGTTGCTGCCGCCGTGTAGAACCGGGAGCAGCAGGAGCAGACAGGACGCGCCGGACACCGACGCTGTTCCTATGGGGGTCACCGTTGGCAGAGGGAAGGGCGGGAAGACGCGACACCTAGAGGGACGGTAATTCCCTGCCGCGAAATTTCGCCCGTTTTGTTTGCTTGCGCTCTCCTTCTCTTTCACAAGCACGGAGTGTGTCTGATAGCTTGCGACCGCCGCTGGGGGGAGGAGTTATTTCGTTAGTGACGGAGCGAAGGTCTCCGGACATTAGAGGCAAGTTCTGTAGGCACCTGCCGAAGCGGTTCGAGATCGGGTATCGAGCACGAGATCACGCGTTCCATACCCGACCATTCGCGGCCTTATTTCGATGGGGTCAATATGCAAGGATGCTCGTGTGTACCGTGCTTTTAGTGCTCGTTACATAGCCCCAGGTGGTCGAAATCGACCAGGATCCAGTGTCACGTCGTAGTCCCTGAGTTGCTTAATACTCAGATTTTTTCTTTAGATTCTGAAATATCAGCAACAGTCATAACTTATTATTAAGACTATTGTGGAAAAAGAAAGCACGAAGAATAAAACAAACCAAGAGTGAGAGAAAGACCGCTCCACCAAAGCTATTGCGCCATTAACGCCGATTAGAACAAAGTTGAAGCAGTGCTTCAAGTCTGTGCTGGAAGTCTGTTGTTTGGTGGTTGGTGTAATAGTGAGACGCTGTGCTGTCGGTGAAAAGGCGTTTAGTATTTCTCTCGCTCTGTGGATTTGTATGATGACTGTCTGGTGACGTCACGCAATAACGTCAGCTCACATACAGGGACATTGACATTCGCCTACTGAAACATTCCCTTATGCGGTCCAACGATTCCACATATATTTGCGTATTTTGTAGTGATTCTGATTCGGTATAGATTCCAGGTAACGCTCGTATAAAAGTACAGCAAGAAGATGTAATTATGGGACTCCATACGGAACCATTCAAATAGAGCAGAGAATCTGTCGGCGCATCACAGTTCATTATTTTTTTTTATCCACAAGACGAGTACAGGCTCACCGTAGATGTGACCCTTGTCGTTTGAAAAAACACGAACCGTCTGATTATGCGTAGGCACAACGATCACAGTGAGTAGCAAGTACATCACAACTGCGAGCGTAATACCTTAAGCGACGTCTTAAATATCGATGTCATAACAGCATACGAAAGGGATACTGGTACGAAGTTAACAACGAAACGAGTACTTATACGCAAATTTTTTTTGCACTGCCCGATAAAGAAGCCATTTACGCCAATACCAAGCTGCAAAATATCAGCGGTCAACCTGTATTCTAAAGCGCTTCAGAAGTTTCCTATGACCTCCTCGAGGCCTTGATGTCTTAGATAGGTGGCTACACTTGTCTACAACGCGCCTGCTGGTTCTGGCAGGCACGCGGGGGTTGTATCGGTCGTGCGATTTCTATCGTCGTGTAAGAGAACTGCGTAAGCAGCAGATTATTACGGCCACGAATTGAAGTGGCTAGACGAGAAATAGCGAAAGGTTTTTTTGTTTGTTTGTTTCTGTGCATAAGACTGCACGCTAGTGACGTCATGGGGCTTTTGCTTATAAAACAAATCATGAAAAGCATGTCTATAGCACGCCACAGTCCCTGCATCGCACATGCCAGCAGAAGCGAAGCAGCTCCGTGGGCCGTGAGCTTCCTGGGGATCGCCCGCCTGCAGAGCCACCTTGCTAGAGGAAGGGATGGGCGGATGGGAAGGAGAAAGGAGAGGGCACGTGACAGCCATAGCCCCGAGGTTTAGCGTAATTGAACGCTCTCTAGTGGGAAGCCGAAACGTCGCTGCTCGCTCGGTTGCCAAGCGGCCATTGTGCACCGCGGAAGCCGGTTAGAGTGTTAAACTCATAGCCGCCGGGCTCATCGAGAACGGCAGCTCCGTTTTGCGGGCGACCTGCGTCGGCTAAAAGGCGTCGAGATGCTGTGACGGCAAACAGAACGCGCGGCTTTTTTTAGTTTCGCGTTTGCCTGTCTCGCGTCCCCCTCCGCGGTACCGTGGGCTGTGCGGTTTCTGCGACCGAAATGCAAGTCATGCGGCTTCCTCGGCGAGCAATAAACCCACGCGGGTTCTCCGTGTACACTGTTCGTTCCGTGCCGTTTTGCGGGGTTCGCGCAGATCGCGGTCTCTCTGAAAGCGCTTTTGCCTGTTGCAAACTAAAGCATCGTAACAAGACGCACGTCAGATCTAATTACTTCCGTAAACACAGTACGCGAAGTGAAGTGGGTGGGATGCCTTATAAACGCCGGTCTTTATAAAAAGTAGCAAAATAGGGCGAGACCTGCTAATGTGTACGACGGATTGATGGATTTTATGAGCGTTCCCTTTGAAATTGGATGTATATATATACCGGTGCCACCAAGCTGTTTGTTTCTACCTTTCTGATTCGTTTATTACCGACCTTTTTAATATCTCTAGTTCGTACGAATGAGCCATCACATTAATTCGTTGCCATAAACAAGTAACGTTGTTAGTATTCTTGTCCTTTTCGTACATTTACGCTTGGTGTACGGGAACGCATGACGTGTGCCCTTGTGAGAACGCTGGCACAAATCCATTCCTTTGCCTGTCTTTTTTGTGGAAGAGCACCGCAACCTCAACGCAACCTCAACGCCACGGTACTGTGGCATCAGAATCTCAGATATGAGTTATATTATAATAATTAGGCGTTATTAACTATAGTTGCCATGGGAATTATACAGCGCCCGTGGTAACTATATGAAAGCTGCTTTTTTTTACCCTTCACTTTGGCAAGGTCCAATATTTTCAGTTTTTCTTTTTACGCTGTTTAATATGAAAGCCTCGGGAGGAGGACACTGATTCTTGACCTTGAGAGGCAAAGACTTAAAAATCACCGAGAGCTGTATGCGTTATGATACGGTGTGAGAAGGCAGCCAGAACCATCAAGCTTAAACAAACGCTGAATGAAAATAGGACGGAAAAAGCTACGATGACGACGCTGTGTTGATGCAGGGATCTGGATAACACCTTCTTCTCAACGGTGTTTGGATTGGTTCCGCTAACAAAGACCACGAAGCGCACAGGACAGGTTGCGTAGCTGCCACGTCAAACATACACCTGCTTCTATGCTTGCTTTGGCAAGTGTTAGCACACAGAGGTGGAATGGCGGCGTAAATATGTTCTTTTTTTTCTCTCGGCCATGTGCTTGAGACATGCCGATGAGCCTGTGTTGTGAGACCGCGGAGGAGAGAGAACGTTCCCTTGTAAAGCGTGTGGAAATGAGCAGGGGTAGAGTGGGGGCTTTTAATGGAACATTACGAGGTTACCTGCGTCTATACATAGCGACAAAATTCGTTGACAGAGTGCTGAGGCACAGCTGTTGTAAGTGTCCAGGCAAGCGGAAGCGCTTCTGTGTACGCGCCAGTCCCTCTATATTCTTGGATCGGAAAGTGCGCAGATCGTGCGAGATAAGGATAGCAGATGATGGGAGTCGCAGAGAGCCACGCGTCCTGAATTTCGTTGTGACTGGCATACGCTGGAAATCGTGGGTTGTCGCATCACACGTTTTCAACGCAGATCCAGTGCACAGTCGGGCACAAGATCAGCCGTAACCGGAAATTTAGATTACACTCATTGCATGTATAAGCACATATTGTTATTGCAAGGCGTGGCTATAGGTCGAATTTTCTTTCAAGTGTCTTCCGGCAGACTGACTGCCAACGTCGATATGTTCAGCTCGTTCAGGGCTCCGTAGGTGAAGTTGAGGATCACACCAGGTCAACGCCTCAATGTTTTTTCTCTATATATAAGATCGCTACTATAGTTTTGTTTAAAAAAAGCTACTTGTTCCGATGCACTTTCTTCCGTAGAAAACGTTTTTCTTGTTTGACAACTCGCGGGTGATATTCTTCCTAACACTGCGCTGTACAGAAAAAGGCTGGGACAACATCATTATTTTTCCTTGTTATTTTTAACGAACGCATGGCGAACTTTCTAAAGTAAACTCATTAAAGATAGTCTTATCTAAACCGAACAACAAGTAGACCACACGTTCACTATAACTCGTCAGAAATAATTCCCCAACACACGAGAACATCAAAGGAGGTGCGCCCGAACGCGGCTGGGGGCTTCGTTGCAGAGGCTCCTCCTGATTGTAGCTCTCCTACGCGTGTCTCATGGGTGGCGAGCCGCCTCGTTTGCAGGCGCTATTGTTTTAATCAAGTTTTAAAATCGACCGCGCAGCGCCGGAGTCTTCTTCCCCAAGAGCTACAAGCGAGCAGCCAGCCTGTCAGTCACGCTATCGAACACCAGATTGGGAAAGACGTTGCCATGCGCTCGCGGTCGGGAACGGAGCGCTCTCCTAGGAAAGTTTACGCGCCTATACCGCAGTATACACAGCCACACACGGTAGGCTTCGTCTTCACTGCCCCGCTTAGCGTGGAAAACCAGCCGCCCGGGTCTGCTTCTACTGATCCTTTTCCTTTCCTTTCTTTCCTTTTTTTTTTGCGTTTGTGCACAAGCCTTCCGACTCTCTCATAATCGGTACAGGTTACATTGCGCGGCGTCGCGTTTTCTGGCGGCAACAGCGCGGGCGAGAGCTGAGCGCAATCGGCCCCTCCTCCTCCGCGGGCCTTTTTGATCGATCGGCTCGGTCCTGTTGCTGCTCTGCCAAACTTTTCTCCGTACGCACCAGCCCCCCCACAGATGTGGTTATACGCGCCCAGATTCCGAGGTATGTAGTCTGCGCGTATGCATGTAAACGCAGACTCCCGTCTTCCTCTCGCACCACCCCTTCCCCCTTGTACTTCTGCAACCAACCATTTCTTTCTTCCTCTTTTGCACACAGTTATTTTTTTCTTTCCTTCTCTTCAAGGGCTCCTCAGCCCTTCAATCTCTCTCTGGCGCTCACACTCGCAGCTAGATTTTGCCCTTTCCTTACATAACAACCAGTACTTTTTTTCCCCCGTTCTTCACTTTCGTTTTATTTCTTTGTCTCTAAATCTCAGGCCGCGAGCTCGCCGCCGCCGCCTCCATCAAACGGTTGGCCAACGTAAATTAGGATTAAGATTTTTCCCTAGAGACGCCGGTCGCTCCCCTCGGCGATGGCGCGCGAAGCTCGGCATCACGGGGAGGGCGGAAAGCGTGTGCGTTTTTGTGTAGAGTTTCCACAGATAACGACGGCTAGCGCAATCGGGAGAGCAGACTTTTCGGGCGCGCTGTGGACCTCTCTTTCTCTGTATCTCTCTCTCACGTTTTTTTTTTCATTCTTTTTTTTGTCGTCAATGTCAGAAGCAGTGCGCGAGCAAAGGTCTACAACGGAGAGTGAATTGCCGCATTGCCTGATGCCGGATCTGTGCTGTCACAAAGTGCAAAGTTTGCTTTTGCCGCATGCTTTAATCGAACGTGGCTGGTTGCCATGGCGGAGTCTGGTGCGTGCGTACGTGCCTGCGTACGTGCGTGCGTGCCTGCGTGCGCGCGCGCGCGCGGGCGTGTGTGAGTGTGTGTGTGTGTGTGTGTGTGTGTGTGTGTGTGTGTGTGTGTGTGTGTGTGTGTGTGTGTAAGTGCGTGTGTGTGTGTGTAAGTGCGTGTGTGTGTGTGTAAGTGCGTGTGTGTGTGTGTGTGTGTGTGTGTGTGTGTGTGTGTGTGTGCGTGCGTGCGTGCGTGCGTGCGTGCGTGCGTACCTGTGTGTGTGTTTCTGTCTGCCTCTCTCGCTGCCGGGCTGGCCTAACTATGGTTTAGACCATAGCAAGGAATGGTGGCATCAGCGCGAGAAACTGCGGTAATCTTACTGCACGCACACGACACGATTTCACAGACACAGTGCGCGCAGCGGCGCACGTCATACATATTTCCCTTTGCTGACGTCACTTGAAACCACCATATCTAATTTGTGCATAACATGCTGAAAGCTTCACCAAAGCCAAATAGACCACACGCAGGCTGGTACGTAGTCTAATCTTTGGGGGCTAATATCCTATCTTCCTTTGTTAACAAATGTCATTAGGGAACTAGACTGTCATTCAAAAAGCCAAACACTCTTTCCTCATGCCTTCTTTTTTTAATGATGACCTTACTCCAGAACGTATGATTTATTTCATAACGTTGGAGGTCTTGCAGTCTCTCCATGGATTTAGCTAAAGCCGGCTTGCCACTAATGTCATTGTCAATTTTCTTTTCCAACGCAGCTGTCTTTCGCGACCGCCCTTTACTTAGCTATTGCTAGTAGCATAGTCACGAACATCTTTTTCAAGGGAAGAACACTTGACCAGGGACGGGGGGACCCTCTGCTCTACGTAACATAAAGATAACTTCCTACATAAAACATGAAACATGAACATATGTATAATGTCGGCTCACATGCGTCTCTAAAGCATACCGATCTGTTAATGCAATGCGAAATTAAATTAATTTTTTACTCCATTTACTTTGATTTAGCCACTCAGTGGCTAGATCTTCTTGTCTTAAACTCAGTTGTTTCAACCGAAACATGGTTGCCATCTCGTGCCATCTCGTGCCAGTAACGCTTAACTATTTTTCACTGTGCCTAAAGCTTCACCGTATACCACTGCGACCGCAGTGCGCCTAGAGATGGTGGTGTTCTCTTAGCAATATTAAAATAGATCCTTCATCTGCAATCGGCGTCATTGGTGACATAGAAACAGTTTGCGCTTGCATTACGTATGGTCATCAAAACATAATAATAGGTACTTTCTACCGCTCCCTTCTACATCATCCTTATTTACCAATGAATTCCACGACACGTTTTACAATGTTCGCAGCCGCTTTCCTTCATCGCACTATGGTAGTCCTCGGCGACTTCAGTTTTTTAAACATCACGTGGCACGCTGATGTACCCTCGTTATCACCATTTCAAAAGAGGCTCGGGAATCTGTAGATACGTGCTCTGTCTTTTCCCTTTCATAACCAGTAACTCCTGTGCTCATGTGACGATTACCTTTCTTGCAATCTCGAAGTCTTAAGTGTCAGCAACGTTCGACGATGAATGAGACAATCGGCGGCGTGTACCATACGCAAGCACTTCGGCCGCGCCATTTGCACCATAGAGCTTTCTATACTCCCTGTCTTTCCTGTCCTTGCTCGCTCTCTCTCTATCTACGAAAATTCCTGGAGGGAACTCTGGCGCTGAGTTCATCAAGCTACCATGGGAAGGATAGTTAGTACGTAGAATTGTCTGATATTCGTGTTTGTGGCTTCAGACGTTCTTGTGGCTTCCTTTATTTGCGCAAATTTCAAAGCAATCCTATTTTTCTATACGCAGAAAACAGTGCATATGTGACCATTGTGAATTATTGGACTTATAAAGGAATGCCTTGTTGAAAGTTGTCAGTTTGCTAACTCACAAAGCCGTTTGTGAGGTCAGAAAGACGAAGTTTCGGCAAATTCACGTACTAACGTTAACTGCTTCTCCCGGCTATCAACACCTCCTATATCCTTGGCATAGTTAATCACTCAATACACGCCAATCCTTTCATTTGGAGCTTCGACTCTCGAATACAGTCGCACGGATGTTCGCGCCGCTGTCCAGGAATTTATAGTTGATTACTAAACGATCGCCGATTTAAATCAGAGTCTTTTATCGTTAATACCTTAAGTACATTTCGATTCTGCTTAAGTCATTCATTTTCAAGTGCTATTTCCTTTTTGAAGTGATTTTAAATTTCCAAGTGATATTTAATTTATGTTCATTAAGCCTTATGCACCTGAGTCCTGACAAATTACCCATAGAAGTTATGAGCCGCAATGTCAGAGGACAACAACAGCAGCCATCATTCCTACGCTGGCTGAACCACCATGATTGCAGCTCCCGTAGACACCAGCATCAGAGTTACCTATATTCAAAAGATAATAATAATAATAATAATAATAATAATAATAATAATAATAATAATAATAATAATAATAATAATGTATATTAATATAAGCTCTGATTTACGCAGCCAAAGCTACCCTTGAAATTTAGGAAGCAAGCCTTTTGTACCGTTCCACCCTGTGCTCAGACTACGTGTGCGCTGGAATTTGGTTGAGATGCTTACTATAACAGCGACCACCACGTTCTTCACACCTCTGTCCACATGTTGCCGTGAACGGTGCAGTGAGTTCGTGAGGAAACTCGTACAACCTAATAGTAAAAGCTTCGCTCACTCTTTCTAAGGCCCCAAAGTATTGAAGTTGCTTTCACTGCAGGCGCACAGGACGCGTTCTTGTTTCCTTGTTTTGTTTCTAGTCAAGCAAAAATACAACTTTCTTCTAAGCATTTTCAACACATACTATGAAACAAAAAAGTTGTGTCCAGCCTCAGCATGTTGCCTTGGACAACACGGAATATTGTTTAGTCCTTATAATTACACAGGCTTCCAAATTTATAAGATAACTACCTTATAAGCAGGTTATGGTATTTTTATGCAAAATCAAGATGCGAGAAGAAATAAAAGCAATAATTACGTAATCAATGCACAAAATATAGCCCAGAAGCTCTTTTGTTTCTCTTCTTTTTATGTACGACAGTGTTAAGATTGCGTCATCCCTTAATGGTCGTCTTACAAGCGACCACTCTTTAGGATTAGCCCACTTAATAGCACCCAACGCAGTCCGCCATTTTTTAACGGTTTCTGCACAGCGCATTTGCTCTCCAGCAAATTACGCATTTGTAAATAGGTTTCGCTGTATAGAATAGAAATCGCGTACACAAGAGCTGGAGGCATGTAACGTACGTGTTGCTAGTATTTACACACATTAGAAAGCAGCTCTCTTACAATAGGCTTCAGATCTTTCGGTTTAAGCCTTTGAAAAATATTTGCTGATAAAAAAAGCGCAAATATGATAAAACTAGAATATAGTTAGAATTAATAAACCAGAATTTCTTTTTTTTTTCCTCAATACGACTTTCAACTCACCTTCCTTAAATGATTGTTAAACCATAATTGCGACTTGGGAGTGCATATCCATGCAATAACGCGACCAAGTAATGAAAGTAGTTTACCGAGAATGTATCCGGTACATTGGCAATGAATGGGCGCCGCCGTAAAATCTGGTGTCTGTTTATAATCACGCACATGACGGAACATATTGCCTTCCGTGAAAATTCCGTGAAAATGTATTCCTATCTGGCAAATTTACTTGACCGCCGCGGCAAGCATCGGGCGGTGACCCGCAGCGTTTAAACAGCCCAGTCAAACGCCGTCCTCGTTTATAGGTCACTTTCGTTTACTTCAAAAGCAAAGAGCATTGCCTAGCTTCAGAGGTCTTTTTTACCTGATTGGCTGACAAGAGGCGAAGAGCGAGCACAAGTGGAGATAATTACTGCAGGTCCGAGCTAGCGCAATGAAAGTAGGTAAACGGACGAGTAGGGTAGAGTGCCGGCGTCAGCGATTGGCCCGCTTCACCTTGCTTGCTCGCCGTGATTAGGCAAAAATCGCGGCGGCGTGCAACGAAAGATTAGAAATATTGGTAAAGCGGATCATCAGCGAAGAAGAGATGGCAGGGCCATTTCGTATAATTGCCGAAAGGCCACGACAACGTTATACTTCCATCCGAAAGCTTTTACACACACAGAGAGATCCATTCTCCCAAACAGCTCGTAGCAGCCCAGAGTGATCGGTGGGCAACCATCTTTCATTGCTTTCTGAACGGAGCAGGCTCCGGCTATTTAAAAAAAGAAAAAGAAGAAAAAAAGGTTTTGTTCGGTGTATTGATGCATCTTTAGTGCGCACACGTCACTTCGGCGTGGGGAGTTTTCATGGTTTCGTGACGGTGATGTCACAGACAGGCGAAGTGGGCGCAGCCTGAAAAAGATGCTTGACCAATCGTGGTCTAGTAGCAGAAATACAATAGAAACAAATTGGAATAGGTTCGCGTTATAATGCCCCAGCTGGTGGCGCAGCATTGGCCGCACATCGATTGTGGCAAACGTTAGGAAATGTACGTACGACATCCGAATTAGTAAAATTCCAGTAAGCTCGCACGATCAAGTTAGAATTAACTATGTAATCATCGTTCTTGGCCTATCAAAAGATCTTCTTTTGTAAACTAGTTCAGCACGGCTCTTGGAACCAGAATTTTCTAGACAAATTGAGATATATGCGTGTGCTATTTTATAAAAGAAACTAGTTAGTCACCGCTATTGCAAGCATCAAGGTCTAGACTCGCAATTTATATCAGTAATTGGGAAAGAAAATAAAGGAGCTCTCGCGGCCATCGGAACAGTTTGCAAGATCTCGCTATGACATAGATGTAAAAAAGCAGACAAATAAAAAAAACATAAGAAAAGCCCACCTGCCTTTCATGTATTCCAAGAGCGCTTCGTGCCGGTCCACCCGTTCGAATAATCCATATTAGGCGGCATCCGACAGACGACATCAACACAGCACAGAGGTATTTTGCACGCACTCAACGCTGAACAAACATATCGACGTAATCCAAGAGGCAGGCCGTATACAAACTGTGGTATCAGAACGGCAAACATTGACCGCACACACGCACACGCAGGGATTACACCTTGCCGCAACATCGTCGTTATCCTTGGAGCGCGATCGCGAGAAGATATTCGGTACATGTCGACATAACCACGGCTGCCAGACAGTACATTTGCACCCAGTTCAAGCGTTCCGATTAGGGCGAGGAGTATTGAATGCCGTAAAGAAATAAGCAAGAGTTCCGGGAAGGAAAAGAACGTATCCATGCCACGATAAAATATTTGCACGTAAGCGGAAACGCCGAGATAAGACTTGCAAGCAACGGAACCGCAAATTTCGGCAAGGCCCCACACGCTACTGGCAATCAAGTGGCACGGCATCGCTCCGAAGACGGCCGACGAGGCAGCGCACACACGTCGGCACCGCCGATAGCCAACTGCGGGGAAGCCCGAGCCGGTTGCCGCCTTTTGCGCCGAGCATCGCGGCTTCCCCAGATCAGGGAGCGAGCGGCGCGCTCCCTAAGCCTCGTCCTGGTGCGGACATCTTGGAGCGCGCCATGGCGACCGTGGTTCCCTATGGCGCCTTCCCCGGCCGCGCTCCGAAATCCCTGTCGCGGCGCGCGCTCGCTCGCAAGACCTGTAACCGCGCGGTCGCACTTCGCGCCTGCTCAGTCTTCGCCAGCTTCCCTGTTGGTGTGCAGGCCTGGTGCTCCGCTGATGAGACGAGGATCAGGGTGGTTAGTTCGTGCTGCGTTCTTTGTTTAGCGTCGAATGCGCACAAGCGGTAACTGGGCTTCTTGTATCGCCAGTTGGCAGGGAACTGCAAACTTATTCTGCGTGAGCCCCTCTCCTGTACTTCGTGCGCGTTTCGCGCTGAAAGAATTGTGCTGCGGCTTGACGAGACCTCGCGCCTTGTGATGTGCATTGAACTCGTGTTCTGAACTCGAGACTGGGACGACAACTCCGCCGGTGTTTCTTCTAAGCGACAGGAACCATCGAACATGCAATGAGGATAAATTTGCCTGTTGTGTTGACACCGCTGAGAGAGGGTGAAATGCACTGAAAGCACGCGCCAAGCCCCAGTGAAATGTGAGGAAACCACACATAATGTCTGGTGCGATAGTGCACTAGTGCTCAAGATTACTCCTTAATAGTGATTTCCTGCCAAAAGTGTGCGAATTAACTCTTTTTAGTGTGGCCCAAAGTTACCCGAGCCATCTAAACCGTACACAGGTTTGGTGGACGCCGCTTCACGCGTTGTCCGAAAGTAGGAGTGGTTCTCGGAAATGTCAGGAAAAGGCGTATGTTTGCCTTTGGCCGATCGGGAACCGTTAAAGCCCGCTCGAAAACGTCAAGACTTGTCGGCACTGTTTGTACAGTTATTGCCTGCCTTGATACGCTCGACGACACAGGAGTTTGCACATTTGCGTCGTTCGTCAGGTATAACATCTCACGACGGAAAAAAAAAAAGCCAGCAAGTTTTACTAGAGCGTATACACAGCCTAAAGGTGCCTCTCTCCGACTGCATATTGGCAAGAGCTTCACCGATGTTACTTCGAGCTGGTCAACCTCGCAGCGCTCAGCGGCTTTTGTATGGCAGTGACATCAGTGTGTGACGCACGAGGAGAATGTGAAGAGTTGGGCTCGACGGAGCAGTGTCTACGCTTTTCTTTTTTCGCAAACGTTGTAATGTAGTCGCCTGGTCCACAAAGTTCGGTGGTTCTTGTTTTGTTCTGTTTTGCTTTTTATTCAACTCATTAGACAGCAATGCTGGCGGACACAGCGCACAGCTACACTGGACGAAAGGAAAAAAAGAAAGGGGCATGCTCCGACGCTGTTTTAGAAATGAACTTTACTAGAAACGTAGCCATACGCTGATACCTTACTTATCGCATTTGCAGGAAAGAGTCATTCTATGTAACTATCTGTGTGCGCGGGCTGTTCCGACAGCACTCATACTTATGTGTGCGCTTCGTTCTTTCCAAGTGTAACCTGGCATCACTGCGCATCTGAGCAACTGTCTCCCACTTCCTTTTTTTTTAAATTTCCCACGTGCATTTCGAAACGTTTGCCGGCATTCAAGGTGCACCACTTCAGAGTGAACTTATCGAACTCCCACGTCACGAGGGTATATTGAGCGCATCGTCGCACCAGTGAGTCCGGAGATACCACCTTGCGGAGGTACCACTTCGTATTTTCACCCCATTTTCACCCCAGATTTGCACGCGCACGACTCATCAGCATGGGCATGGTACTTTGTGAAGTTGGTGCATCCGTTATATACGCATGCGCATTTGACGACATACATTGAAGATAGAACAGTAACGCTATGCTAAAACTATACTGACCAAGTGTCGCTAACAAAACTTTGGTACTTCCAGCACGCTGTGTGACCGTTAAGGAAGTGCGGGTCCAGATTCAATAGGCGCACAGTAATGAAATGGCAGGCGCATAATTGTAGTTTGAAGTTCCTACTATGCGGAATTTCCCGTTGTATTTGTGTCCTTGATCAAGGCCTAGTGCTGACTCATTATACGTAGTACCTTAAGCTGCTAATTGACAGCATCTCGTTGCCACCCGTGCATGTTTAAAGATGCATGTGAACAGGTTCTTCACGGTTACTTCTGAGCCATGAGAAATGAGTTTTCTTGCACATGATCGACCGGGCAACAAAGGTTCCATTTACTCATATCAGACCGCTAAAAAGTGCGAATTAGACAGAGGCGAACAAGATACACATGCACACATATGCAGGTGCTCGCGCCTGTGTGTCTACGTGCCTTTCTTCTTCCATGTCCACTTCGCGCTTTTAAACGTTCTTATGGATTGCCAACTGCCAGTGATTACCACTTGGCGATCTTCTGAGACGTTAAGCAAGCTTCAATACACTTGTACTTAACCTCCGCCCGTGCCTGTTCAAATTAAAAGATAAAAAAGTGAGAGCCTTCTGTTGAGATCATTTCGCACTCTGATGCATGAATGAATTAAAATATTGTGCACCTAACCGTCGCAAGGGCACCTATATCGCCGCCACCGCGCTTCAGGAGACGAAAGAACTTTGCTGTGCGGTGAAGGCACGTTAAAAATGTTTAGCAAATGACTGTCACACGTATTTATTGCGTAACATGGAAGAAGAATAAGAAGCCTTTTATACACAAAGCAACAGGTGCGCTTTGAAGCACGGGCGATGTAAGGCGCGAAAGAAACTTTATATCAATGTAGACCATTTGAGATGTACATCCTTCTCGTTGACTTCCCCACAGAGAGGATAGGCATTCCTATCCTCTTCCTCCCTCATCGTCCCCCTCGTCGTGCACTGTGTTTGGCGCGCTGCTACACTGATGAGTACTGCCGCTCGCGCAATGCGTTAAACAGTACCCTTTTATGGAAGTGACCTCAACAACTTTGTAACACTAAATGTTCCGAACACCATCCCTGGTGCAAGAAAACTATCTGAGTTCCAGTGGCAATTGATATTTGTGTCTGCGAATAACCAGAGCCATCGGCGTCAGTTCATAAAGCGTTGGCGTTCTCGTGCTGGCACCTGAGCGCAATAATGTCTCACCTAATGTGCGCCCACGCTGCCTTATTTGAAACTGCAAGACTTATCTGAGTTGCGTATAAGCTGTGCAAAACGTGACGAGCGGAGAAATACGACCGTTACAATACGGCAAACAGTAATCTCGCCAGTCTCGCCTTGAACAACTGAGTGCCTGTCGACCCTGTACAGGGTTGGACAAAGACTCCGCTAATTCCGAGTTTCAGCTGTATCCCAGGAGGAGCGAGCGAGGAATCTCCGTAAACCGGCCTTCGTGAATCTCGGTGAGCACACCACGATCGCTCGGGGCGCGCCCGTAAAGCCCGTTGGTCGCATTCGGAGGCACGGACCCGTCCTTTAGCGACGTCTGCGAAGCGCTGTGTATCGAGCTCGAATCTCACCCTCCATTCAAGCCATAATACCCCCCCCCCCTTATCCCCACCTCTCTTAACAAGATCCCTGTGTTTGAAGAAGCCGTGACGCGGTACGCGGAACATGCAAACTGTTTCTATGCGCCCGCCGTCTTCACCGGAGATGCGACGTCGCGTTGTCCACAAGAGGAGCGAGCTCGTATTATTCGGAGCTGTGCGCGTATTAAACGGAGGTATGCAGGAAATAAACGGTGATACAGGGGTGAGAGCGGGAGAAGGGTTGTGTGTGAGAGAGACGATGCGACTCCAAGCTCATTCGACGGGAACAGTCGCTAGGCGCTGCCGAGATCGATATAGCGGAACCGAAACGTCTCCGCGCCAGACGTAGAGAGCGAGGAGGTTTCCCTTCTTCCTCCCCGGCAACCCGCGAAGGCCCCAATTTAAGGGAAACACGCAGCCACTCTCGCCAGCCAAACATTACCTTCTCCCTACGTCTTCCCCTCGGCTTTTTTTCTTCCCTCCCTTCCTGTACTAACAAGTTAGCTTCGTCCGAGCTGAGTTTCAGAGCTCGGGGACCGAGTTTCCCTCGCGGTGTCTGCCGCGTGCGTCAGCAGCGTGGACGACAGCGAGGCCTCGTCGTACTGCTGGTCTATACGTACGTAATACCCGCCCGCGTCGCTCTTTCCCTCTTCCTTCGTTTGCGTCGCGTTAGTGCCTACCGTCTAGAGTCCAGTCTGCCTGGAGACGACAACTCTATGACGACATGCGAAGCGCACACATCGTCGTCGTCGCTGCTCAACTCCTAATGGGTGAAGAGGCTTTGGAGAGTCTGAGAGCGGTGTCCGGGTCTTCCGCCGTATGTGCCAGCCGGAGTAGAGTGCGCGCTGTACAGCGCTGCCCTATTCCCGGCAAAGCCGCGGCCGTGTTCGGTGGTCGCGCCGTGCACGCGGCTGGCTGACAAGTGTGCGTCGCTTTAGACACCCGTCGGGACCTTGTTTCCGGGGGGGCGTCTGGCCGAGATTGCGCTGTCGGCGTTAGATCAAGTACCGACGAGTGTGAGGAGGAGGTTAAGGAAGAGGCACGGCTAGGGATAGTGGTTAGACGTTGACGCTCGGCTTCTCGATTTAGGGAGAGGCGCGCTCGTGTTCACGCAGTGATTGCTCCGGAAAGGGCTTTGAAAACGCCGGTCGTGTCTGGCTGGTGTGTCGACGGGAAGTTTTCGAGAATGCCGCCTCGGCGACAAGTGAAATGGCACGCGTCACGGAAAGTAGCGTCGCCATCGATTGCTCCATTTTCGACTATACGTTGTTCCGTTGCTTTCTTAGCCTATTGCATAGTGCTGGTGTGGTACTTCTGGCTGAGGCGGTGTCTTGTTAACGAGCCTCGCCGTTTGAAGTTCTGCGTGGCATTTACTAAGGTTATAGGTCAAGGCTAAACCGGAATCGCAGACCTCTCACTGTGCGCAGAAAAAGAAGTAACTAGTTTCTTAGCGCGCAAGCATGTATGAAAACCAAATAATTTCATCCTCCGTTCTTTCTGTGCGCAAATTCACTTAAAGGTATTTCCTGTTCGAACGACAGTCTCAGGTCATTAGATTTTTTATAGCGTACGCATTTCTTGAAAACGAGAACTGAACTTTAGTCTGGCTGCTTTATTCAATATCACTTGCTCGGAATTGACGGGGGCACGCGCGGCTAAACCTGCCGTTCTCTTGGGGCTTACATTCATCCGGTAAATCCAACTTCACCTATAGCGCAGTAGCCATGATAGAAAGCCTCCAAAAGAATGCTACGGGGTCATTTGGATTAAGCGCATCCCGGCAAATCGTTACTAGTCGCTCGCGGAGCAGCAGGCTTTGAATTTTGAGACGTGTGCCGAGAAGTGTCAGCAGTTCTACCTGTGCTTCTCCATCCCGGCTTGAAAGCGACGTTGTCCATGTAATCCTCATGTACACCTACTGCTTCGCCACCCCCGTACGTTGTAACAGACTCCGAAACGGTGCTTAGACCTCCCTGAACAAAGTTGTGGCGTGATTCAGCAAACAAATTCCTTAGAGAAGAGTAGAGCTAGCGATATGGCGAGTTCTTGCGCGAACTATAGTCGTCCGTACTCTTATGCCTCTGCCGCTACCCGACTATACTCGACCATTTGCAAATAGTGTGTAATTATATTTACTTGTACGCTTAGTGTCCGATGCTGTATGGCTGCGGAGAGATTATGTTTACAAAAGCGTACTTGCAGTACAGATAAAGGTCAGACGACATAGCACTGCAACAAGGACTTTGACCATCACAAGCGTAGCGCGGCAGCTCCGCCGTTGAGGCCGTCTTCATCGCTACGCAACTTTCTCGTCACGATATATATATATATATATATATATATATATATATATATATATATATATATATATATATATATATATATATATATATATATATATATGTGTGTGTGTGTGTGTGTGTGTGTGTGTGTGTGTGTGTGTGTGTGTGTGTGTGTGTGTGTGTGTGTGTGTGTGGTTATGTGTGGTTCCAAATGACTTATACCAAATTTTAAGGAACCGCAGCTGGCACTTGTCCTTGAGCTTAATCGCTCGATGAAGCGGACATTACTTCTACAAGAGGTCGAAATACTTAACTGAATTGACTAATCCACATAGTTTCACTAAAAAGGTTCGCAAACCTTATGGCACATATTACTGCGAGTTGCAAATGCAAGCCAGCGAGTTCTCAAGGCACGTTCACTCGGAACGAATTTTTCCACTAGCACCAGTTTTCAGGTAAGCACCGTCGAACTTGCGGAAAAAAATGAACTGCTCTTCAACTTTTTTCAACAAAACACGAAACAGCTCTAAAATAACAGCTATAAATAACCTATGCATTTTGTGGCACATTTCGGGAACATATATCTTGAAACTGGTGTCATCTTCAGAATTCGTTCTAAACAGAAATGTCTTGCAAACTCACCGGCTTATAACTTGTAAATTCATCGTCGTCATCATCATCATCATCATCAGTCTATTTTTATGTCTGTCCACTGAAGGACGAAAGCCTCTCCCTGCGATCTCTAATTGCCCCTTTCTTGCGCGAGCTGATTACAACTTGCGCCTGCAGATTGCCTAATTTCATCACCCCACCTAGATTTCTGCCGTTCTAGACAGCGCTTCCAATCCCTTGGCACCCATTCTGTTACTCTAATGATACAACGCCTTCGGAAAAAAGCTGAGGAAAAGGGACTGGTAGTTTAACAGGTCAATGGGATGGCGAAGGCCCCCTCCGAAATCATCCCCAACTTAGTAATAGTCTTTTATTTCTTCTTCGCGTGGAGTCGTCGCGCGTTCCGTCAATTTGTGAGAATTACAAAGATATAATGAAAACCGATTGAGTCACCACTCGCATTCTTCTTACTTTTGGCCACCGACTGTTCCTGGCTTTTTCAGTTTGAAAAATGTATGCGCCCAGGATCCATAATAACTGACACGGCAGTCAAGTGTCTCGTGCACACAACATGGACTATGTTACAGTAGGCACCACATAGTACTTTGGCCAGGCAAACGAAACGCTATGACACTTTTACAAGTCTAGAATCCAGAAGCCCCTTAGCACTCACGCGCTGCCCTACTCTCCTGTAGTCCGTCGCCGCGGACTCGCGTCGTCGTGGGTGGCGTGACGGTTGTCGTTGTGAACGCGCCACAGGCTGTCAGCACCGCTTGAAGGGAGCTTGGACGCAGACGTCGACTTGGCTGCCGCCAGCCGCCGCACGACCACCCGGCCGACATGCGGCACGCAGGGGAGGCGGACAGCAGGCCGCTGTTGTCAAATGGCCAGTGGCTAGCCAGTCACTCGCTCGTCGAGCGCTTCAAGCTGCTGGGACATCGGACCACCGTGTCTGTAGCCAGGCATCGCCTAGGTCACCATGGCTGCGATCACCGCAGGCTGCCAGGTCCTCAGATCGAGGAGGTGCAGCAGGCCGCTTTTACAGCAGGCCGCCGGTACACAGGGTGAGCAGAAGACCAAAAACGGGACATCGGTCCCGTCCTTGGTCACGGCAGCAGGACACCCGCTAGTTAAAACCCCTGACCGTAACCGCTGGTCAGCGAGCTGCCGTCTGAGTTTGTTTGCTTGTTTACTCGTTTGTCCTCTGTCACTGGCTCATATACACTGTAGGGTATTGGCCAAGATTCCAATCCGTCCCAGTTGCTCGACGTTCGCTCTCTCATGCCCACACGCTTCGTCTTCGTGCCGCGGTCACAGAATCCACGTCGTCACATCCAGAAAGTGTCGACCCACAGAGAATTTCATCTAGTAAAGAAGAAAGGTTGAGCACGCCCAACGTGCCATAAAATTCCTGCTGAACTACGCAAGATGTGCTTAGATGCTCGTCTTTAAAACTTCTGTGGTGTGAACGAGAGCGTGCGAAATGTGTTCGTGCGAAAACGTGTTGTGTAGACGCATTACTACTGCACGTAGTGCCTCGTCCGTAGTGCACATACCACGTATTGGAAAAAGATGTTTATAGTAGCTCATTGTACT
Source organism: Dermacentor albipictus (assembly GCF_038994185.2). Lineage (NCBI taxonomy): Eukaryota > Metazoa > Arthropoda > Arachnida > Ixodida > Ixodidae > Dermacentor > Dermacentor albipictus. The sequence goes on along the minus strand of NC_091824.1, from coordinate 108,598,052 downwards.
ATAGCATGTTCGCTTGCCATCTGCCTCTTTCTTTCCCTGTCTCTCCCCTTGTGGAGGGTTAGATACACGATCTTCCCGCCAACGTCAACTTATTTCCCTTCATTAAAACCTCCTCCTATTGATCTAATGTGCCTTTTTTTGAAGAGTGAACAGAAACACTATTTGAGGACCGCGACTGCACAATATCATCGGTGAATGGCTGCATGCAATAACAGCTGCTATACTCTTTCAACGTGACGACCTGAATCCGGCGTACGCCAGTACTCTGACGTGCTTTGTGTAAGAGAAAAGATTTAAGAAAAAGAAAAAGAAATGATTCCAGCGCAAAAAGATTGCGCTCCTTTTGGAAATAGTTTCGACGAACAATGAATAGCGAGCTTTGCGTAATATTTTCTTTCTTTTTTAAGCTTGAACGTGGAGCGGACGATGAGCAAAATTTAAATATTAAGCAAAATGCACCTTCCTCGTTTTTCACTGGAAACACGAAAACGGAACTGCGTGTAAACGACACCACCTGTAGGTATAATGGAATTAGCTTCTAGAACAAGGCAAACTTCCTCAATATCGGTGTCGCTAATGGTAACAGGAAAATCATTTCCTTACAATCCGTCCGCCCTCCTACGCCGTTATGATGCCATCGTGGTTGTTTCTTTAACAGAATTTAATGAGGATATGCACGACGTGCATGCAGACATGAACGACACGGCATGACATGACACTGATGACATAAATGACATGACATTAAGTCATGATTTAGTCTCTTATGCCGTCGTGATGCCGTCGGGGTCGTTTCTCTAACTGGATATATATGAGGATATGTATAACACCCATGCATGACATAACCTGAATGACATGCATCTCACGACGTGTATTCATGACACGAATGGCTTTACATGTATATCATGGCATAAATTACATGTCATCGTATGTATGTTCTGACATATTCAATATAAATGCTAACGCAGCCGAGATTTGTTACTTAAAACGTTGATCCACGTGATCGTGATGTACAGAACGCATATAGCTGTGTGTCTTCCGGCAGACTATTTCAAGCCCCCTTCGCTGAGGCTGTCGCTAACCTAATAGACACCTGTCTAGATGCGGCAGTTACAACTGGCTGTTTGTACAAAACAGGAAAATAAATACTCAGTGGTGATCAAGAGGTAACTGCGAGAGAAATGCGTAAGCAGTACGTCGCACCTCTTTGAGGTCCCCGATCCATGATTTAAGCCGCGGTCACCAAAATTCAAAGTGTGGTAAACGCATTTTCTCTCTATTTATACATAGACACATATACACGCTGTTTTGTTTTGTTTTTTAGCTTCAGCAATAGTTTTTAAAGATTGCCTATGGCAGATAGCACAATTCTAAACCTCGATCTATAAATTACTCGATGAGGCGGCCATTACTTCTACGAGAAATCAAAATGTCCAATTGAATAATTAACGTAATTACGCTAACTATTTAACACCCCGTATATTAAACACCCTGTATATTAAACGATCGAGAGTGCTAACCTATCATGGTAACTCAAGTAACCCTGCATGGGGCCTCTCGCAAACTCTCGGCGCACAGCCAGCGTGCTTGCTCCCTTCTGGGACCGAACGGAGCGATCTCGTTTTGCGATTACGTCCCGGCAATCGCCATGCGTGGTCTCCTGCATTCGCGTTGCCCTACCGAATCTGGCAGAGCGAGCGGAAACGTGGCACAATATCGCCCGAGGAACCACAAATGAAAGAACGCGCAGCCGTTCAGACAAAGCGTCGGGAAAGCACGGCGCGCGCACGAACGTTACGGCTGCCGAGATCGCCGAATGCCATTGCGTTTCTCTATCGGGTGCGCGGTCGCCTCCGAAGGTTCGACCTTTCCTCGTCCACGCGAACGGTACACGCCACACGGCTGTCTGACAGCTAGCACTGCCAAGGGTTTGCCGCCGTAACGGGGCCGCAATTACGTTCGTGTCTCGCGGGAAGCCCTATGAACGACCCCCCCCCCCCCTTCAGACTGTTCCTCTCCGTCTGTTGCTCCTTAGACCCTGGCTATCTCTCCCGGTGCACTTGTCTCACAGTATACCTGCGCGCTTGTTAGTTGCTGATCTTGCTGGCGCCCCACTTTCATTACTTGCGTTAGGATGACGGCACTTTTGCTTTTAACCCTGCGTTTTTTTTTTCTGTAGGGCACACTTATTGCGCGATCGGTGTGCGCATATTTGATTCTTCGGAGCGTTCTAGCCGTTTAGCTGACACTTGCGCGGGATCGTACAGCGCACAATAAGTGAGTCGGTGAGTTGAATGAGCGAGTGAACCAACCAGTTTAGAAAAGGAGTCGGAGAGTGGTGAAAGACTACAAAGTGCATCCCAGACTTCTGTAACGGCGTGGTCAGATATTGCTTGATATATCCGTCGGGGCAGCTTTATTTTTATTATCGTTATTTTTTCGTGAATTCTTGTTAATGTAGTATTTTATTTTGGTTTATTGATGTTTACTACTTTTGCTGTCTGTCGCAGTCGCTGCATTTCCTACTTCATTTTCTTCGCACTAACCCTTTTGTAAAAGAACGGCACTAACACTTTTGTAACAGAACGGAACAAACTGCATGAACGGGTGAGTAGTTGGTCGATTACATAACGGTGGCTTGAAATTATTTCTCGTGTGCGTGCACCCGTGTTGTCGCATTTCATTCAGTTTAACATTTATTAAGCGCCTCAGTCCCGCTGTAATTATGTTAGCTCATATAGTTATCCTATTACCCCTTTGTTGACTGTAACGACGTTGTCGAAGTAGCACTTTGTGAGCAGCTACAGGTCTAGGCGGTATGAACAAGGCACATAGAGAGCGTGTGTGAATAGAGAGACGAAATGGAAATAAATATGTCCCAGTATGAAGCTATGTGCATTATCTGCCGAACGCTACCATGTAACTTTTAGCGTGTTCACAGCTGCTATTCGCGTGTCTATAGCACTTCGGGCTTCCCGATTATTTACAATGTAAAGAGAGCAGTTCCCTTAGCACCTTCACTTAAAATAGGTAAACCCGATCGCCTTGTTTATCAGCAAGTGAAGACGGCAGTTTTCTTGTCGCTTTCATCGTTAAGAGCTGAGCGCGATAGTTCTGGTAACATTTCACCGGTGATTCCAATACTTTTGCTGTTATCACCACATGCGATGACTAGTTTTATGCGAAGCATATTACGAGAGCTCAACCCAGCTCCTCAGGCGCGGCGGTGTCGCCATGAAATCACGTGACACCGTGACGTCACGACAGAGGAGAAGTGGCTTTGGCTCAACTCTTGCAAGATGGGCTGGGTGGGAATCGAACCAGGGTCTCCGGAGTGTGGGACGGAGACGCTACCACTGAGCCACGAGTACGATGCTTCAAAGCGGTACAAAAGCGCCTCTAGTGAATGCGGTGTTGCCTTAGAAACGAGCTGTTTCTAAGGCGTGCGTCTCTTGCTCAGGCGCACATTTCGTTGCCGCGCCGAACGCTGCTTTGCTCGACGCTCACCGCGTCCAATGCGGGGCGCGTAGTCGCTGCCCTGTAGCCCATTGTCTTACACCCCTTGGCGGGTCGACGGGAACGCTGTCGCGTTCCACTCTTGAAGGCGAAGCAGTAATGCATGAGTTGTTTCTTCGTCTAGCCGAACCAAATATAGCCAAGCAACAGCAGTTCACCAGGCTAAACAGTGGTTCAACAACTAAAATAAAGGCTAGTATGCTTCGCATCCTGGGCTTAACCTTACCTAAGCCACAGCCATTTTTTTCTATCGCATTCACCATGTGGAAGCGTATATCATACTTAGCTGCGATGCCCACAGTTCGAGAAAATAGTTGTGCGATCGTTTTACAGGAGAGTGAAAAAGGTTGGCTGTCATCTTCGAGAGAGAGAGAGAGAGCAAATAATAAAGGAAAGGTAGGGAGGTTAACCAGCACTGAGCCCGGTTGCCTACCCTACACTGGGGAAAGGGAAAAGGCAACGGAAAGATTAAAAGAAGAAGAGAAAGTCCACCGGGGATATCGTTCGGTCACTCAGTCCAGATCGCAGACGCTGACTCAATCCAGTAGCTTTCAAATATCGCAGCAGCGCTTTTGTGGCCTTTTGTAGATGCGATATGCGAGGCCATGGTCCCAAGATCTTGTTCAAGGTGAACGGTGTTCTATCTAGCTGATTGAGAGCTGTGCAGAGGTCATGTCTTTCGTTTTCAAAAGATGGGCAGTAGCACAGTAGATGTTCTATAGTTTCCTCGACACTGCAGGCATTGCAGTCGGCGCTATCAGCCATTCCAATAAAAAACGTATATGCATTGGTGAAAGCGACGCCCAAGCGTAAGCGGCACAACATTGTTTCCTCATTTCGCGGAAGCCCTGGTAACAGCCGCAGTTGCATAGAGGGGTCGAGGGAATGCAATCGATCTTGGGTGAAATCAGGTGCGTGCCACTTCTCTAAGTCATCTTCGAAGTGCACTAAGCGCTTTCCAGCTCTAGGAAAATAGTCAAAGCTCCACTGCATGGTTTCGACTATGCCAAGTTCACACGTATGTATTAGTCCAGGTTCCGTAAAAGAGTGTATTCGAGCAGGCGTGTGCTTTGCCTTCCGCATATGTTGAATCTGAGCCAAGTCTCCAGCACAGGTTCCGTGCAAATGCTGACGTTGCAGTACGTAGAGGCAGGTGATGTGTACTGTCTTAGAGAAACTGGACAGCCGACCATTGTCAGAATAAAAAGAGGAAGAAGAACAGTGGTCAGAGCATACGTTTGCTCTAAGTCATTAGCGCATACATGATGTTCGCTTCCTGCTGCCTACGGGACTGCGATGTAGGTTTTGATAGCGACGTGTGGCGCCTTAGAAATTTGTTTGCCGATTTCCGTTTCGCTTTTTATCTTTCCCCCTTTCTGTCCCTTTAAATCTCTTTTCCCGCGTTCAAAGCAGCAAATCCGACTTTTTTTCTGGTTAACCTCCCAGCCTTTCCTTCGCACCCCCTCTCTCTCTCTCTCTCTCTCTCTCTCTCTCTCTCTCTAGCTCTCAGACAAACAAAAAAGGTACGCATGACGGGGACTTGCGGTCTTTATTTTCAAGGCCCTCTCGTTCAGGAACTCCTCGTGTGTGCAATCTGCGCTTAAAGAGACGTTCAAGCATCGGCAATTTGTTCATATGGGTGCTCTCCGTCCGCCTGATATGTTAGCCCCGATGCTGAGCCACGACTCAGACGGACAAAAAAAAGAATGGAAGAGTAATAATAACAATGATAAAAAGACAGCGCAAGCTCAATACACCCTCTCGGATAGTTTTACTATCGTTCGAATGGCGCGTTGTTTATGTCCAAGCTGTTTCCGGCCTGCGAGAGCGAGAACTCGAGATGCGAAACTCAACACCGCGTTTTCCTTCGAACTCAATAGCAGGAAGGGGGGGGGGGGGGGGGGAGACGTATAGTCGTAGTTGTCTGTACTACGCGATGTTCTCAGCGAGTGATCCAAGATAATTCTGTTATGTTTGTCTGGTTCATAGCATCTACACCTTGGCCGTAGTACGTGGAACTTGTTATCGGCTGAGACTCTTCTCGTGCGTCTGTTACCAAGTGCGCCTGCACGTAGTTGGCTATCACCGGCACATCGTTCAAAGTTCTCGGGAGTTTCCTTATCTTCCTGTTCGAATGAGAAATGTGATACCCTGAATGCGGAATGGATAATAGCGCACACTGACGCTTTTGTTCTGACTCAAACTTTTTAAGGAGTACGTGAGTCTGGGCTGAACACGGCTTGTTAAAGTGAACGTGAAAAAAAAAAGGTAAAGACAATTTAAACCAGCGTTCTGCACGCTTTTATTCTGAAATGATGCTGCCCTTCAGGCTGTGCAGAACGCAGAAAAAACATTGACACTAATACATTTGTTATGAACAAAGAGCCAGGAAAGTGCATGACGAGCAAGGATCCCCGGCAAGTCATAAAGATCGACTGTCTGGACGACTGGCTCAAAGATAGTATGCATACAATATACCGAGTGCTTCTTTGTTCTTTAGACCATACAGAAATTTTTAAAATCGCCTGTGGGCGATTGCATAATTTCACTAATTGAGCTGGATTAATCAAAGAGGTGTACATTATTTGCACGATCAATTGAAATGCATATTCGGCTAATGAACAGAAATTCAGCGATTAACATTTAATATTAATTATTTTATGGCACATATCGCAGCTTACGACTTGTAGACGGTGAGTCCGCAAGACGTATCCACGTAGAAATAATTTTCAGAGTGACATCAGTTTGGAGATTCATTGCCAAAGTGCGTGACGAAATACATAGGCATTCCAGTTATTTTTGCGCTTCAATGCATAAAATGGCGGTTTGATCAAAATTTCACTGTTTCGCCATAAGGGCAGAGCAATGAATACGATAGCAGCTAAAATATTACATGAAGTGCAATAGTCGTAGGCAGTCCCAATTGAAGTAAACGTAAGCTGACTAAGTAAAAACGAGCTCTTATGCTAGGGATCCTCTGTTTCAATCCGGCCATCGGACAATTTCATTTATGCTTATTAATCAAAGCTAACGTCTTTGTTAGCGACTTTACCACCACTTCTCCGTATTATGCATGTCTCCACCTTCTTGCTTGGGCCTATTCCGCAGGTAGAACACAGGTGCGCCAATAAAATTACATAATTTTCAGGTTTGAGCTCTGTTATTTTTTTTCACAATTTCAATATTTAAGTCTCAGAATACTTAGGATAAAAGACACGCGCTGTCGGTGTTTGTTTGATCACATTTGTTTGTGGGCGACCATTCTCAAAATTATGAGGAATTTTTTTCTCAAGCAGATAAGGTCTGGTATGAACTTTAGTGTTAGAATGGTGACGCATATAGATGTTACGCCTCGTAGTGCATGTAACTGCTATCGTAATAGTAAAAGTGGAACCATCGTGCATTTTTACCGCAAGTTTTACGGTGTTTGTCTAGAAACCCGTGTGATCCTTATAATTCGTTCCAAGTGGATTTGCCTCGCAAGCTCACGGGCCACAATTTCTAAATTGTAATGTGTGCATTATAATAACTAATCAAAAAGTTAATTAGTGAATTTGTGTTCATTAGTTGAACATGTATTTCAATTTCTTGTGCGAGTCGCAATTTCTTGTCGTAATCCAGCTCAAAGACCGGCAATTTCTTTGTCTAGCAGGAGCGATTTTCAAAAATTCTTCGAGGGCTAAAAAATACGCCCCGTACAATGAATGAGGACGGCGCAATGACTCATCCCAATGCAATGCACGCAGTTGCGGTATATATATATCCTGCTCAGGTGATGACGCACTCCTGGCACCTCGAAACTGAGCGCATGTTTTCAAAGCGTCAACAATACCCCCGCGCCTTCTGATCAGTCTTGAACGAAAGCAAACGCTCTCTGGTGCGTCAGCGTGACTCTTGAGAGATGCCTACGACTGTAAGGGAGTGTCTGAATCAGTAAATGTCCATGTGATATAGCGTTTCCTTGCATTCTTTCTGACTATCTCTCTTGGTACCTTTCATTTTTTTATTTATTTTTGTGCGAAAGCGTCGAATGGATCAGCCGCGTTTAAATGATTGCGACGGAATACAAAAGTAGCGCATCGCGGTTTCTAGCGCATCAACGCGACATGCCAAGCATTTACATGTAGCGCATCACACCTGGAGCGATGGTGGCGGCACACGGTGCCTCACATCGAAAGCAAAGCAGCATTTCCGCGCCCTTCCGGCGTCACGCCACGCCGCAATTCGTCAAGCGCAGCAGGTCCGCAGCAAATTCAATTTCCCGGAATCCGCAATGCGATGCGTTCGTGTTTACATCATCATCGTCATTAGCCTGATTGCGCCCTTTGCAGGGCAAAGGCATCTCCCATACTTCTCCAACAACCCCGGTCATGTACTAATTGTGGCCATGTCGTCCCTGCAAACTTCTTAATCTCATCCGTCCACCTAACTTCCTGCCGCCCCCTGCTACGCTTCGCTTCCCTTGGAATCCAGTCCGTAACTCTTAATGACCATCGGTTATATTCCCTCCTCATTACATGTCCTCCCCATGCCCATTTCTTTTTCTTGATTTCAACTAAGATGTCATTAACTCGCGTTTGTTCCCTCACCCAATCTGCTCTTTTCTTATCCCTTAACGTTACACCCACCATTCTTCTTTCCATAGCTCGTTGCGTCGTCCTCAATTTGAGTCCTCAATTTGAGCGTTTACATACGCCGGGAAAATCGAATCGTTCGTCTCAATCCACTCCTATCTGGCGCATCATAATGTGACGCGCTTTCCTAGAGCATTAGTACCGTTTACACGGATGTGATGCGGTAGCGAAAACGCCGCCGTCCCGCTTCTGTAGCAGCGAAACGGCGCCTAAATTTCCATTGGCTGCAACGCCACGCCACTAGCGTGCCTCGACGGAGCGGAGCGGGCGTACTTTCGTACTATACAGTGTGTCCCAGCTAAGCTTAGTTAAAATATCCAAATTTCACATAGCGAGACAGAACAAGGTAAAGTTGTGTGCCGTCGCTTGGAGATACTCAATGTATTGTCTTTCTCATTCATCCTAATTAGATAATTATTTTTGATTAATTAATCAACTTCTCAAATATAATTAGATGAAAAGTGTAAATTGTAGAGCGACATGAAAAACTCCCGATACAGCTCTCTGTTCCTGAATACGTTCTCCATAAAAGCGTTTTTCCAAGCGTGAAAAAAGCCTGCGAATGGCACGCAAAGTGCCTCGAACGTGCGGTCGCGCGGCAATTAGGCGGAATAAAAAAATTGTTTGAGTATCTCCAAGCGACGGCAAACGACATTACGTTTGTTCTGTCGAGCTACGTGGCATTTGCATCTTTTTAAACTCTGGCTAACGTTATCTGGGACACCCTGTATTTTAGCCTGTCTCATTCAATCGTGTCGCTCTTTTAGAAAAAAAAAAGATATAACTAATTTCCAATATCAAAGTAGGTGAATGCAGAAGTCTGGCGAACGAGACATTCTGACTCGCATGTGAGTCACTCGAGTATACCAAGGTACGAGGCAACGACTATTCAAATCTGTGGCAGAACTACACCACTTCTGCACCCCATGTTTTAAGGGGAGTCGCTTAAGGTGCAGACCAAACGAGAGAAATCAGCATTGAGTTCTAACAAAATAATAAACTTAGTGCAATGATTGAGCGGGAGAGCTCGAGTTTCTGTAGCACTTCTAACCATAATTAAATGTTCTGGCTCTTCGTACAATAAGACAGCGTAATTGAATTAAACGCGGCGACAGCAAAGCACCGAAGATCCGCGACGCGCTCTTTGAACGCTGCCTCTAGCGGCCGCGAAGCAATACTCATGTCTTGACTAGTGCAGCGGCTCATCTCCACATCGTTGCGTTTCTACACGACGTTTACTTGTCGCTTCCGTTGCCTGGGGCTGAAATTGCGAGGGAAATAAAATTTCACAACAAATCGGGGAGCTAGCTTCCTGCGTGCTCTCTGATTGCGGCCGATCGAAAAACACGACGCGCTGATTTCGTTGCCATTTCTTTTTCTCGCGGCATTCCTTTTTTTGCTTGTTCTCCTACGTTCTGGCCATTTGCAGTGGGATACGGTCATCGTTTCTCCGACCGTAATGTGTTGCTTCGTTTGTCGCAAGCACCCCCAAGAAAAAGCGATGGTCCAACTGCACGTATCCGTCGTTTCCCTGCACTGTTGCTGCGTGCAGAGAGAATGGCCCCCTGCCACTTCTCGCTTATAGCTCGCTTTATCCAACAGCGCTCTTTCTCGCGATCACTGTCTGCAGCGGAGTCTTCCACTCACGCTAAGGAGTTCCCGTGGACATTGAGATAGAAGCGATAGCCCTTACGCTTCTGAACTACTAAGGCAACGGTGAAGGGTAGTTTATACTTGCGCTGTTTTACTGATGTCAGGGTATTTTACGTTCTGTAACCCACCCTGGTGCCTCCCCCCCCCTCCTTTCCCTTTATATCCAAACGATTTTTTTTTTAATTTCTTGTCCACGCACCAGAAGTATTTCGGCTTTCGCCGCACTCTTTCAAAAAAACGTTTTGGCTCTTTTTCCTGGCAGAGCGACCACTTATACGGTCATCTGATTTTCGCCCCTTTAACGAAATTCGTCTTCGCTTTTCTCGTTTACGCTCGGAAGAGAGCCAGTAACGGACAATGGATTGTGTGTTGCTGCCGCATGTGTACTACAAAGGCGTGACCTAAGATCGTCCAGCGCGTTATTATACATATGCGTCATCAAGAAATTCGGTGGGAGGCCTCTGTCTCACCATTCGCAGTGACTTCGACGAATTTTGCTCACGAGGCTATTAGAGACACAACCGCCTCCTGTTCATCGGTCATATTCCTCCTGGCTCGAAAAGCGATTCGTGCACTAGTGCAGTACTTGAAGTGCACCGGTTTAAGAGACCGTTTATAGTGTCCTTGTGTATGGTGTCCCTCCTACACGTACTCAGTGCTCACTCTCTCCCTTTCTTCCTCGTTCTATTCCCCTTTCCACCACCCCCAGTGTAGGGTAGCAAACCGGATGCTGTTCTGGTTGATCTCCCTGCCTTTCCTATCCTTGTTTTCTCTTCTCTTCCTTCTGCACTTTTTTGTTTGTTTACCCTCTGCTAATGGGGCATAAGCACTATAGGGAATTGGTCAAGATTCGGATGGAATTAGAAGGCGATTAAAAATTGCAAGAAAACAACCGAAATTAATGGTATCCCCTACTTTGTCCTGTTGTATCGTTCAGTGGCCTCTTTCTTCGTCATCTACATCGCGCATCATATTCGTGGCCGCACGCCGACTACTATTACTGTTGAAAGGTTACGTCCACATTAGAGAGAAAAATTATCACCCCTCCCCTACCGGGAGCAGGGCTGCAAGCGAAGCTAGGGATCCGCTGCTCTTCGCTGTCGTAACGCTTCGGCTTCGCGCTCCCTCACGGCGAGGTGGGCACGTCAACGACGAGCCCTTTCTCGAGCGAGTTCCCGGTGACGTTCATGAAACGCCGCCTGTTCTTCGGCCGAACGCGCGACGCGTGGCCCGCTCCCACTGCCGTTCCTTCAACGCAACCTGCTCTTCGGCAGAACGAGCCAAACCATTACCTTCTAGACAGGTTTAAGGCCCGCGCTTTCCGTCGTGACGTCACTTCCTCCCGTCCTACGGGCCTTCTCGCTCGCCCCGTCTGCACCGGCGCACAAGTCCGCCGCGCGCCATATTTGCTTTGTGTGCTGTGTGGGTGTGCTGCAGTTGTGTGCAATTTTTTTCGTCCTATTTGGTTTCCGTTCTCCGAAGTTTTGTGACATATGCCGGTCTTCACATGCCGAACAAGTGCTGTGTGCCGGCACGTTGAAGTAATTACAGAACAGGGGAAAAGGCCCAAGTGTTTTCTTTCCCGAAGGACGAAGTGCTGCGCACGAAGTGGCTGAGGGCGATTCCGCGGAAGGATTTTGCTCCTACAGATAATAACAAGGTAAGAAATTTGTTGTTACACTGTGCTTCTATGGTGTCGTTGAAGTGCAGACTCAATTATTCATTTTTAGTCAAACGAGACCCATATGTAGCACGTATTTAGGTTTCTTTGCATGCAGGTATGCGCGCTGCCTTTCGAGGGATCATGCCTTGAATGAAAGACTTCGTACACGGATCATAGGACAGGGCGAATGCTCGAGATTTCTTTGAAAGTACCACGTCTTCGCCCAAGGATCAGTGCCTACCCTTGTTCCTGGATGCCCATCGTACTTGTCGAAACAAGACGGCTGCCCTTCCAGGCGTCTACCTGAGAGCATCCGCCGAGAAACGGATCCACCGAAAAGCATCCGACTTCGCTCCTGCGATTTCCGAATCCGCAGCATGCTACCAGAATGAAGAAATTCAGCGTACTTTTTCCTCCCTTCTTGAACTGAGAGGACGGTTGAACATAGTGTGCGTGCCTTATGTGTGGACGGTTATTGATCGCCCCAACTGCGCACTGTTTTTAAACATTGTGAACGAGAGCCCACCTATTTTGCACTCATCCGTGACCGTCTCCGTTGATATGGAGATAAGTGCGTGCTTCCGCAGCAAAAGCCCAAAGCGTTTTGGACATTACATGGTTCGAAATCAGATCAAGGATATCAAAGCACTCGTCGAACTGCTGAATCGAATGCAATACAATGAGAGCGCCAAGTGTCCGTCTGATGGAATTCCAGATATTGTTTGCGCCCTTCTGGAAAACATAGAGGAACACATGTTACAGCGAGCTAAAGGGTTATGGTTAGATTTTTGAAAGGACAGGACACACTGCTTGTAAAGGACCGCGTGCAGTATTCATCAGTGATTACGGTACTCGCTTGCATTTTGCGCACCATATCCTCTCACGCATGCAAATTCCTCAGGTCATCAGGTTTTCTGGTCTTGCCACATCCGAGCACGATTAGAAAAGTGTGTATTTTCATTTCAGTTGTCCCCACAGAATGAATCTGGGCATGAAAATTTTCTTAAGTACATCACCCACACCATGTAATGCACGCTGAAGTAGTTGTAAAACAAACCGTTGCAGCCCGAAAATTCAACGCTTTTCCTGGAGATGTCAAATCATAGGGACGTTGCGCAGCACCCAATTAAAAGCCTGCCAGACTTGGAAGAACTACGCATATTTGAAAATTGCCATGAACCTGACCTTGTGGTTGGCATGTTAGCAAGATGTGCCAGACACGTAATCCTGAACGATTATTGCAAGAACAGAAATGACACGGCTGCTGCTGCTGCAAAAGCTCATGCAAATGCACGTAAATTAAAGACAGCTGCGAACAAGTGAAAATAAGAAACGGTTGTTTTTGGCTGCTGTTTCTTGGGCTTTGATCATGAGTAAAGAAAATGAAATTTTGTCCCTGTTTGTGATTTTTCTCTGCATTTTGCATTTGTACACATTAACTCATCTGTGTACCTGGAGCGAACGCCATGAGATGGTATTTTTCAAGCGTTCTCGTGTTTTTCTCTTCATAATTTTGTCTTTTTCCACACCTCAGCGATAATACATCATTTTTACACGCCATTTCTTGACCACACTAAAAAAAAAAACGCCGACGCGTAGCGTCTTGCAAGCCCTGAGAGCTCCTGTATACGTAGCGAGCGCTGGGCAGCAAGCTGGGGAAACTCGGAAGAGGCGCGTCGCCTGGGACGGGCAGTGGTCACGTAGCTGACGTCAAGGCATATGACGCGCACACCTGAGTGAGTGAAAACTTTATTGAGTTCTAGTAATTGTATTCTTTTGCGGCTGAGGCGGATTCTTCAGGGGAGTCTTCCTCCTTTTTTCTTCCCCGGAGGTCTTCACCCGCTGCTTCGTCCGTCCTCTATCGCACTGGTCGGCTACCCTCAGTCCAGGGCTCCACTGGCTTCTGAAACAGGTCTAGGAGGCACTGGCCAAACGCGGCGTCCCCATCTGACTGCTGGGCCTGAACTGGCGGGAAACGGCGGGCACGAGGCGAGCGAACACGCGAGCACACTCTTTCGCTCCTGTGGAGCAAGGGGACACCTGATTGGCTCGCGCCTGGAGCTGCGTCTACTTCTTGATGCACATAAAACCCCGCTTTAAAGGGCGCGTATGATGAACCGACAGTGGCTGAACCGGCTAGCATGGTGGTCTCGCAACCCGACAAGCAATTTTTATTTTCGCGCGGCTAGAGCTTTTTTTTTTCGCACAGCAACACCGACGCCGACACGAGTGAGGCAATACACGCTTCGCTTGAATACAGTTCCTCTGGGTAGCGTGGCGTTTTCCCATTGGCCAAGAGCATGACATTGCTCCCATTGTTCTTATCGGTACAAGTGCAAATGTAAAATGTAGTGTTCTACGCATATGTGTAAGTGTCTATGTCAAAATTATCGCAGCATATAAGCAGGAGAGGTATCGGCGCTAAAAAGCATCTGCGTTATCGATGGAGTGGACACGCATAGTTCATACACCCGAAGAACAACATGCGTACGAGGAACGCCGAAGGGAAAAACAACGAGAATGTAAACGGCGCCGGCGCGAAACGAGCACCGACGAAGAACGTTGCCGTGATGCTGAACGCATGAATGACCACCATTCCACTGTGTGAAGATGGAATGGCAGCGAAAGCACTTTGCTTTTCGTTTGAGAGCTTTGACTGTAGTCAGCTGTCACTGCCATTCAATCTTCACAGAGTGGAATGGTTGTCATTTTTACCGCCCGCTACACGCCGCGCGCGTTTTTACAGCGAAGCTCTTAAAGGCTTGTTCCCCCAGGGTCGTGTCCGTGTATCGACACAAGCTATCAACTGGATTGGCTCCAGCGTCATCGTCTTCTTCCACAGCTGGCTCGTTGGCCCCTCTCGGCGCTACAGCGCGAACGCGTTCGTACCACTGCTCCCGCGTTCGTCGTCGTGATTAATTAATTAAGAAACACAAACACGTAACCAATTTTACAGTGAAGCTGTTAAGGACTAGTTCCCCCAGGACCGTGCCCGTGTGTTGAAACAAAACTCATGATACTTGAGCCGATACCGAAGATAGTGCAATGCCGGGACGCCCCGCGGCGGAGGTGAAGCAGGCGTTAAGCACTCTCCATACGTGAGCCGATCCCGAAAACAGTGAAATGCCGGGCCGACTCGCGGCGGAGGTGTAGTTCGTCATTAAGTGGCCAACGTACAAAGTTTCACTGGTCATCCTTCTTCAAGGAGTGTAAGGGCACTGAGATTTGTTTTTTTCTTTTTTCGCTCTTGTGGACGTGCTTTAAAACGCACGGGCTGTTGCGCAAGAGTTTTGCGGCGTCTGAAGCTTGAGTATAGTGGAGCGCTCGGGACGGACACCCCTCCTTTCTCCCTCGCTGCCCCTTCCCCCTGTGGTGGCCGCGTGAGAGCTCTCCGGTGGTGGGAGAGGAGGATGGCAGCCTCATTTGACGCTGGCGCTCCCGCCGCTGCCGACAGCACACACATAACGAACCGGTGCATACGTATAGCCACATATACTAGCTCTACAAGTGCGCTGTTTAAAGGCTCTTTTCTACGTGGAATTGTGCAGTAAAACAATAAAGGCCACCTAATATCCTCATTGCAATAAATATAAGCTTTCAAACGCATCCATTCCTTTAAAGAAGCGAACAGCTTTCTTGAAGCGTTCGGCAATTTGCTTATATTGACAATCACCGTGGGTGGTTTCCTTAAAGCTTTTTTTTTTATTATCTCCTGTTCCATGACTTCAGCTCCACGTGTAAGACACGCCAGCGGCGAAGCTTTCTTTTTTCCGTTTCTTTTTCTTTTCTTCTTTCTTTCTTCTGTTTTCTTTAAGGCCGCAAACGGTTTTTGCCAGCGGCACATTCAAATAAATAAAAGCACATTACCAAACGCATCAACTAAGCCCAACACAAGAACGTTTATTTATTTATCTATTTATTTATTTGGTGGACGGAGAAGGAACTGGGGTCTCTCATGTTAGTGAGTTCGTCGACACTTACGCGGGTCGCATCTTTGCCATAACGATAGAAATAAACGCGCACAAGTCCTTCAACAGCAACTTCGCCCGATTTTCTCTCGAGCAGTTCGGATGCATCTTACGCAGACCTGAAGCGCGGCGCCGCAAACAAGCAGTTAATAAAGCGAAACGAGCACAGTTAGCACAATGGCCTGGTTGTACGGCACTTGGTGATCGCCCAGTTCTTCTCACGGCTGCCAGCTCCGCTGCTGTCGCAGTATGCAGATAACAGTGCTACCTCCATGTGCATATCTTGATATGCACCCTTTGGTCGTCTCGCATTGCTATTGCTAGGAACTCGGAACGACCGTTGCTATCTCTAGAGAGGCACGAACGCAAAAGCAAAAAAAAAAGAAAAGAAAAACACGGAGCTAGGAAGGGAAAGGCGGGGATGGCACGCGCAGAAGAGAAAATGCAAAAGAGGCTGTCGCAGCGCTTGAGCTATCAGCTCCGTGCGGGTGATAACTTCAGCGGTTGAACAAGCCAGGGCAAACGCTGTGATACAAGTGAAGCCAGTGAAGCAACACACATAGACGCAAGATACGATGGTTCCCGTATCTGCCTTTGCTCTCGCTTTCCATCTCTCTCTCTCCCCGTCCGGGCAGACGTTCCTCGAAGTCGTCCGTTTATCTTCACGTGGGCACTCGCGAGTCACAAAATGCAGATGTTGCGACTCTCGCTATCTGTTAGCACAGTGCACGTGCTCAACTCGTGGTAACTCGCAACGACGGGCGCTCCGTTCCATGCGCAAGGCGCCGACGAGCCTTGGCTCCGTGATGGAAGAAAAAAAAAAATCAGCGATTCATAGTGAATCCCACTGATCAACTGGCATGGAGATAGTGGAGTATCAGTGGATAGGGGTAGTTTAGAGATAGTGAGACAGCGTATCACTTTAATGAACCGCGTACGTCGATCAGAGATTCTGTCTTGATCGTCAAATTGGACGCGATTCGTCACGCTCCGTTAACGGTACGGTGCACCTTAGGTCCTCTAGCTCGCACTTCATAACAGCGGTGCGCCTTGCCTTCATTGTTCGCTTACCTTTCAGAGATCGGCCTTCTCGGAAAGGTTTCATGGAGGTTCACTTCGTGAAATAAAAAGGCCGGAATTCTTTTGCCGTCGACCCACCTGTAAATGTCATTATCAAGCCTACTCGCAATGACTAAAACAAAGAAAAAAATGTTCGACTCTCCTCTGGAAACTTCTAATCACCTTCCCCCTCCCTCTGCTGATTATCGTGTCAGTTGTCGTATGCACGCCGGCGAAAATATCTGGTTTCCAATAAAGAGCGTCTCTCCTTCTCTCTCTTTGGCAAAGGAGAAGCTGCTTTCCACTGGTCCACCCAAGGCAGTTTCGTGTTTGCCGCTGTTCGTTTCTAATTAACTCGGCCGCAAAGGACTCTCCTCACGCCCCGGGTAGAGATCTTATCCGTCTTAACATTTCCGTGAAGTGCAGACAAAGCTATGGGTTACGCCGGCCAATTGAATGAACGCTTCACGAAGGGATGGATGAGCCCTCCTCCCATTCCTTACAGAAATAATGCATGCCATTCAATCGTATCTCAACACAAATTATATTTGATGTCATTGAAGTTCAACACAAAAACAACACTAATGTCTATAATGATTTTCAGGAGCGATTTCAAGAGCACGCGAATGCCTCTCGTTACTGATTAGCTGACACGAGAAGTATATATACCTTCGCTGCACAACGGCGCGCGACATTGCGCCTTTACGCAAATTAAGTAACTGCTACCACAGTGGAACTTTACATTAGTGACAAAAATAACTCGATTAGGTGTTTTAGCAAGCAAGCGACTGGAGTACCGATATTTTAACCATGATTGAAGGGTTAATTACCGTATACAGTGTAAACAAGATGCGCGGAAATGATACGCCAGCTGCGCGTGACGTTTCAGTTGTGATTAGACGCAGATAATTTAAAACACATTTCGATGTGAGGAGTCTTAACGCTCGCTCGATGATTCGCGTAGCTCCACCAGAGACAACTGAAATTGATGATTAAGCGATTTTAGGAAATATTGCGAGTAATGTCTTGAGTTCGGCCACTGATCACTGACGACAGCTCTATAGCTTGCATTGTACAGGATAGAGTTCGAAAGTGGAAATCGAGACGTCCAAAATCGTTTTTTTCTCTCCTTCATCTTTTTCTGTTCATTTTTTTTATACCAATTTAGTAGACATTGCATTCAGAGAAACGAGCTTGCAGGCATGTTTGCAGGAATCGATTATCTTTCTTTCACACGCAACAAGCGCGCCCCCAGCGATCTATTTCTCTCCCTTCTTTCTTCGTTTCTCTTAATGCTGTTTCATTAGCAATTTATCGACCCTTTGTGCACGTTTCCGACAAACGTTGCTCGTGAGCGCAAATGTGACAGGCATGGGAGCTCAAGTGCGCCATAGCTACATTTAGGGAACGCTCGTCGGTACCTGCACCTGGCTGCAACTGCCGCAACTGAAGTTTTTCAAAGAAGGGAGCAAGTAAGCAAACAACTGCTTTGTGCGTTTGAGTTCGTGTGTGTGTAGTGCTTTTGATATTTTCTTGTTCTTTTTTTCCTTCTTTTATTGTTGCTTGAAAAACGAATGTGGGAGTTTTGGATAGCCGGCTATGACGTAGCCTACGTTTCCACGTGTTTTTACATCTAAACAAAGAAAAAAAATAATATAAGTAGCAATGTTGCTTTGCGTTTCTGCGGGAGCGAAATTTGAAATGCCGTAACCAGTCGCAAGACTACAACCCTATCCCTGCATTGCTTTTTGTGCACCACAGAGCTTCTGTGTAGCTCCGTAAAGACATGTCAGTTTGGTCGATCAGTTTGCAAGAAAAGCGCTTGTCCCTCTTCCTGCAACTTCCGGTACAACTAACGGTGCAGTCTTCATTATCTTCTTTCGACCACTAGAGACAGGAAGTTTCTCGGGAAGGTCCTGCTTCCACCCGACTAAAATCTCGCTAACGATTGTTCACACCTCTTATAAGCGTCTCAGGTTCGTTTCTTAATAAATACATGCTTATGCTGCGCTGCCACCGAACCAAAGGCGCTGCGCAAGTGGCTGCATGCACTACGAATATATACGCACAGCGTACGTTGCGTAACAATGATTTGCCAGCGGACGGATTTCGTCCAGACCCGACACGCGAAGTCTGCGGGTAGACCGCCTGGCTATACGTTACACCATCCCTAAATATTATCCTCCGAGAGCGTTAGTATAAACGATAGTGGCGGTGCGTCCACGCACGCCATCACACGTGGGGAACAACTGCAAAGAACACGTGACGTACGCTGAATACACCGAGCGCTTGAGCACCGTCAACCACCGAATGTTTTCCTCGCTAGAAATATGCGAGAGCTCTGCAGAGTATTTCCTTCACAAACGTTAACAATCGTGCGCTTACAGTTACGACCGTCCTCTACTTTTCGCTATCTCCAGAAAGAAGTGTTTCCCGAATAATTTTTTCACAGCGCCGAGACCTCAGTACGCGTACATATCTTTACAAGAGGCTTTATGGCTCAAGGCAAGGACCGCCTTTTCGTCGTTGAGAACGCGCGTCACCCACTCCCACACCCGACTTGCGGCCGCTGGCTAAACAAACAACGAGAAGCAGTCAACGCTGCGAGGTCATTAGCCTACTAGCAGAAAAAGCAACAGCGGTGACGGGCACCTCGCACTTGTCAAACATGTCGACGGCCGCCCTTTTAGATATTCCAGTGCACTGCAACCGCTCCGTTCTTTCTTTCTCTCACTCTCTGTGTGTGTATGTATGTGTGTGCGTTTTCGTACCCTTTCCGTCTTCAAGCACGGCGCATGTATCGAGTGTTGCACTCCGTCTAATCTGCTGACGGCTCGTTTACACGAGGCAGAGGACACAGAGTTCCAAAGTTGGGAGAAACATTTTGGCCTTCGAGCAGCGATAAGGGACGGCACGCGAAGAGCCAGCCGACGACGTAAAGAAGCCACGTTCTTTTTGCGGATCCGCACTGTTTACTTGACTGAGCGCGAGCTGACGATGGGTACCTAAACAAGGATGAATGACTGACTGGCGACATAATGGGTTGCGAAGCCTTGTATAGGAAACGCGGAAAGGATGGTTTTAAAAGATATTTAAAAGACGACTCGGTCTGCGGAACCTGCGGCCTGTTGTCAAACATGCTGACGGCCTCCCTTTAGCTGTTCTAGTGCACCCTGCAAGGTTTCTTTCTGCAACCTCGTATATTCCTTTAACGATACGCTCGGTGGTGCTATACCCTAACCGTTATGGACGAGGCCATTTCCTCTCATACCGAACCACCCCTAAGACGGTTATAATGACTGCCGTATGTTGTGGCTTACTTGTATGGTTGCTATACAGTTAAATTTGTCTCTCAAACGTTTTTCCGCAAGACAGTTTAGTTCAAAGCCTATTGCACTTCTCGTAACAAATGGCAGCGTAGGCCTAATCTCTCCTCTGTGTGGGTCCTGCAACTTCTTTTCAGTGTCGCAACTTAAATTTGCCTTAAAACATACATTTCCGCTTAGAAATCTTTCAGCGCTCTCAAAATAGAGAAAGAAGGAAGTAGGGATTGGGGGAGGGCTTAACTAGGAAAATGTCTGGTCCTTTTGTCCAACGCCTGGAAAACGGAATTATAAGAACATAAATTTGAGGAGAGAGACGTAGGAAAGGAAGGCACTGTGAACATGCTGCCACAGCGCCAAGCAGTCAGAGGTGTTAGCACAGACGACTCGTTTTCAAAAAGCAAAAAGGTGCCAAGTGCCTTCATAGTCTTGCGAACCGACGAGTTCGGCAAGTTCGGTGTTCACGTAAAGTCTGAGCGCACACCGTCTTACCGTAAGCGGTCCGCCAAGAAAACCTAGGTAAGCGGAAGACAGCCGGGTAGCGTTCCCTTTAAATTGCCTCCCGATTGTTCCACCTAACTGTTCCTTTAATGCGGTTCATTTATTCCCTGCTTCACAAATGCTTCCGTTGCCAGTCATGATCGTCGTGGAGACGTTCAGTGAAGCATGTGCGGTGATGTTCAACGCACGCGCAATGCCCGCTTTACTTGCGGCAACGTTTCCTGCAGACCTCCCTGAGAAGCACGGCACACGACCTTGGTTATCACCCGTTCTTCCCTGGGCAGGCACACGTTTTGTCCGCCTTGCGACAATGTCCGTAGCGCGTGCTCCGTTTTAGCACTGGAAAGGTACACGCTGTTGCCTACAAAACGCACCACGGCAACAGGAGCAAAGTACCATGATGACAATGACAACACAGGACGGAGAGAGAGAGAGAGAGAGAGAGAGAAAACAGAATGGGGCGAACGGGAACAAGTCCTCTTTAGGGCCCACTCGAAATTTGCGTGTCGTGAGGGTATCAGCTCGTGTTGGTCGACCATCGGCGCGATAAAAAGGACTCTCGAGCCGTCGAGTCTTTCGGCAAAGGAAAACCTCTCTCTTGCGTGAGAGTACAGATAGATGCGCTCCCCCTTATCTTTTCTGCTGTAGGAGAGATGAGCAGCCAAGTGTGACAGAGTCAAAGACGGCTCGCAGAGCCACCGCGCGCGTGCTTGTAATCAGCAGTCCAATACGCACACTCTTATGCAAACGAGTGCGCGCCTGAGCCATTTCTCGCATTCTCCTCTCCACCTTATCGTTGTTGCGGGGACTGCAGATTTCGACTCCACGGCGACCTCGCTCTGTAGCTGGCCCTTTGATCACGTGGACAGGCCTTTCTCTCTCTCTCTTTCGTTCTACATTGCCCCACCGCAGTCTCGTCGACACCCTGTCGAGCCGTCTCGCCTACCCTTTCTCAACCGGAGTTCACAATCTCTGCCTGCTACAGCCGTACCGGAGATATCGTGCGCGCAGTTGGCAACACCCCTATCGAGGGAAGCCCCAAATGACCGCAGCTACTGGGTGGCAAGATTGACAGAGAGGTCCCTTAAGCAGCACCGTGCTATTCGTCACTCCAAGCCTAGAGTAATGCCTGTTTCACATGATGCGATTTTCGTCGCACCGGAAGTGCGATTTCCGTCGTTTGCGATGAAAATCGCAGTCGCAGTGCCGACCCCCCGATTTTCGGCTGCGACCAACCGGTTGGTCGCACAGTCGCACCGTCGCACCGATCGCTGCGATTTTCCGTCGAAATTGCGCGGAGAGCTGCCAAAGGAGCTATTTCGCTGGTTTGTTTTGGAAAATGGCGTCTCGATCGACAAGTGCAATACGCGGAGACGTGGATCGTCGAATTCGGTACGTACGCGAAGGGAGAATAAAAAACTTGTACCGCAGATTGCATTCTCCGATTTCTATGCGTTTGTTGACACTCTGCACAGCAAATGAAGTGCATTTTCACGTTTGCTTCGTACGCCTTTGCGAGTTGTCAGTGCTAGGAGGTGTTCAAGCCCCAGCAGACGACGAGGTCGCTACAATGTTTTGAGTAGCATGCAAAAATCGCGCTTACGGAGCAGCTTGAATTATTTCAACCTCGTCAAGGGCAAATGACAAGACAGCAAAGTACCCGAAGTTTCAACGTTGCGCTGAACGCGGTACCGTTCAGTTGCATTTTCTTGTCGGTTTTCAAGCACGAATTTCCCGATGCATCTTGAAAGCTTATCTTGCCTCTTATTAAATCTGACAGAGCAAAAGTGTAGGCTATCGTAATGAATTTGCTACGATAGCATTAAATCCGTGGCTTGAATAAAATATTACATGCACGTTTGGTTGCACCTCTTCGCTGGAGAATTTTTTTTTTTCTTGCACAGAAACCAATAAACATTGACTATGTTGCGGACTTTGTATCCTTACTGCATCTGTATGAACACTTGCTCTGCAAGGTAACTAACTGCACAGCTAGTAGATTAAGTAAATACAGTGACAACGTACCCTCCTGCACAATTATGTAGAACTCGTGCAACAATGCGAAAAGCAGGCAAACGCCCTGTTCTTGTGTGGATAAAACAGTATAAAACGACACGCTGAAGAAAAGTAAATCTAAACTGTGCAGTGAAGTCAGCCAGTACAAGCAGTTCTTGCACGTTCACAGCTGATCAAGTGTGCAGAAACATTCATGCCTTACATGTTTCTAGTAAGTTTCTAATAAGTTTGTGATCACATATATTAGTGTGTAAACCCATATAACGATATCCGCTGCGATTACTATCTTTGTAAGTAATGAAATACCATGCTACTTGCAAGAACATATATCACCTGAGGATTCTAGAACAAATTTCTGCATTTCAACTATACACAATATGTGGTTTATTCAATAAAAGAACACAAACTGGGCTTTTTTGCAATGACAAACTTATTCCAAACTTTACTTACATACAGGCAAGAAAAAAAATTATAGACAGAAATATTGTTCTTCAATTTGTTCACCTGCCACTGTGGCTATAGCATTCTGCTGCTAACACAAGGCGAGGGATTGATTTGCCAGCCATGGAAGTCGCATTTCGATGGGAGTCATAGGTGCGAAAAAAAGCTCTTGCACTTAGATTTAGTTCATCACCTTTTATTGAACCCTTACACTTCAAAATGCTATTGCACGGGGGGCATGCTTATGCAAAATCTAACACCAATAGAAAGCAAAGCGCAGAATTGTAAAACAACCATCTTTCGTGATAATTCAAGTGTGTAAATATTCATTGCATCAATATGTATTGTTCAACAGCACTGCACAAGTAAGCATGATCAGGTATAGCAAGTACTCTGTCAAGAAGCTGGTTATACAGATGTATAAATGTCAAGGCATGAATGCTCATACTACGTCGCACACATAGCACAAAGAAAACCTTTTTCAAGAGTTGTCCCTTCTGGCAGATATGAGTGGGCCATAAGCAGCAGAAACTTTATTGCAGGACATTGTGTAATACCGCTTATGAAAAAATGAACAGAGTGAAGAGGCTTTTAACCCTTTATTGACGAGTGTTGCCTACAGGCAACACACCAAAAAAGAATTTTTTTCTTGTCGAGTTTAAGTATCGAGTACGAAGTTTCTAGCTAAATGTCTTCGGCCAACACTGAATGACAAGCAGCAAGCGTTGTTGGTTGTCAATTTGTTGGTTTAGAGCAGGAACACTGGACGAGGAAGAAGAAGTTTGGCACGTGACTCACTGTCTTGTGCAAGCAAGTTCAGAGGAGACAGGCCAATGCAACGTATGCAACTGCATTGGTGTCGCACATCTGATGTAAAGCAAATGAAATGGGCACCTCTGGTTCACATATGATAAGAGCTGTCTATACAAATCGAAAATAAAGCTAGGTGGCTTCAATGGGGTGAAGCCCACTTCCAGTTTCCTGCCTGGGGTTTTCCCTCTATTGCTGAAAAATTTCTGCAAAATATTTTTTCTTTTTGTTGATTATGCTTACTCTTGACGTGTTTTGCATATTTAGATAGAACAATAAACATGTTTTCTCGGTATTTATATGTCTCGTCATTAAAGGGTTAACAGCAGTGCCTCATGCTGCTCTAATAAGAGGAACGATGTGCAAAAACATTTCTGGTAGAACACTTAAACTAACTTTCTGAAAGACAGAAAATTCCAGGTGAGAGTTGGAGGTACGTTTAGCCCACACACACCAACAACACGGGCATACTACAAGAAACACTACAGCCTATGGTGTATTACAGTCTGTGGGAAAGCTATCTTATACAGAAATCAAAAATGATGCAACAAGCCCTCGACAACACTGCAGACTTTCTTGGCTAGTCTGGCCTCTCGCTTTCTGATAAGTCAGCTCATATCGATGTCAGAAAAAAAGAAAGACTAGAATCAAGAACTACCCCAGATTGCACATAGTGATCCACATAGCTGGACAAATATGCCCGCAAGTCAACATCCACAAATCCTCAGCTAGTGTAAGCCCATGACGGCAGAGCCAGCATGTGGGTGAAACAATTATGCAATGCCTGGACGCAACTTCCACACCTGGTGAAAAGAATAATCTCGAAATAACGGGGGTGGGCGAGCGGATACTATAGAAAATCGCAGATGCTGTGCTTGTGTCCAAGGTATGGTACGGTATGAATTACCAACAGCACACAAAAAAGACAACTCATCGAATACAGGCATCGGGTAGTAATAACAGGTCTTTCCAACTGTACCATGCTTGAAGACCTCTATGAGAAAGAGCTAACGAACAAGCACCTAGACAGAGTAGAGTTGCAGCCTGCAGCACAAATTCTTTGTCTCAAGAGCTCAGAACCTCGTCCCAAGATACTATGCCAGTTAGCATATGAGATGCAAACACCCCTCCCTTCAGAAAGGCAACCTCGGGAGTACGTGAAGTTGAAACACAACAGGCCCATACCGTGAAATATGGGGACAAACAATTAGGCCAGGAGATTATATGCAGCTGCCAAACAAACACAGGAGGTTGCTAATCACGAAGATGCAAGCAAACATAAGGCACATATAGTACACTGATCTGGCAATAGCAGTGTAACAGTAGTATGACACTACATAAAACTAAACCCCATATAAGTGAGTACCATTTTAGGTCATCCTACACCTAGAAAAGCTGAACGGAAAGCAATCAAAGCAGCACTTGTAATGCAGATTACACCCTGCACAACACTCTGCATGGATTCACCAGAAACTGTCTGGGCCTGCACATCACACAAGATTGTCAGGAAAATCAAGAGATTAACACGCGACTTGCCAGCACATGGCCAGAAATTAAATTACAGGATATATATCCATGCAGTTATTCCAGGACACAAGCGGGCTTATAAGCCTGACATAATAACTGAAAACTAGATGAGTTTGTGTGTATTCATTATTAACTAAAGTGCAACAGATAGACAACACACAAGAACGAAGCGCTCTGTGTGTTCACTTCGTTCCTGTCCATTGCATTTCTGTTGCAGTATAGTTAATGAATTCATAAGGCTGCACAGGAGAAGAATGATACCTCTGCCCAAGGGCCCGATCTCGCATCCAAATCCACACGTGTGCACACATACACACACAAATGTTGCAAGAGTGCATAGCATGGAGCTGTATCAACAGGATGACACTAGATATGGATGAGAACTAACTTTCAACTGAGGTTCATTTGTAAAAATGTGGCGAGTTGTAAAAGGGCGATGAGCAAAACGAGAACAAGGTGAAAGCAGGAGCCAACGTTTCGACAAGTGGACTTGTCTTCTTCAAAGTCCACGTGTGGAAACGTTGGCTCCTACTTTCACCTTGTTATCATGTTGCTCATCGTCTTGAATTTCCATCTCCTGCCTTCCCCGAATTTTCCCCAGAAAAAGAAAGACATCATTGAAGGATAGATAAAAATTGGTGCTTGATGCAGCCAAACATAAATAAATATGCTACAGAAAGAAAATAGAGAAAAATTCCAAGTGCAGGAAAAAATAATTACAATTGCCAATCCTGCATGCCAGCACCTTTCAAGAAACACTGTTGTTATTCCAATAGACAGACTGACAGTTTGCTTATGCAATGCAAGCACATTCTTCCAGTTCCATGCCATTGGGGAAAAAATGAGTTTCCTGGAAGGTAGCCACTTGCACACTTGGTCATCACTGTTTTTTTTCCCTGGACTTGTATATCTATACGTATTTTCCCCCTTTCCTGCTTTTATGTTTGGTTTCATCAAGCACTAGTCTTTATCAGGTTTTATTGCTGCACTACTTTGTGGTAACCTTTATAGATCACTGCACTTTCACAATAAACCTTTTAATTAGAAGTTAGCATACCCTGTTCTTACTGCTTCACACTGTAAATTCTTGCTACATTGGCCAAATAAAAGATTTTATAAGGTATCATGAGGGCTATTAAAGTGACTTGCTGCAGTCTAAAAAAAAAACGAATAGCCTGGCTGCAAATGGCACCAAAGAACACATAGGACAAACAAGAAAACCGTGATGATCTAACAATCAAAAGTTTAATGTACACACCGAGTAAATGCTCGCTGACAAGCAATAGACTGAACATACACAAAAAGGAGAAGCAAAAATTCATGTGCATTTCCTGACGGGAAATGCATCCATTTTTAGCGGGGGCCATGATGTCAAGATTAACCCAGCATTTTTAGATCTACAGCTTCCGTAATTTCTCTAGGCAGCCGATCTGCACAGAATGCTAGCTTCTTCCTCTACGATGCACGCTCAGATGTGGAGAGTGCATTGTAGAGGAAGAAGCTAGCATTCTGTGGAGATCGGCTGCCTAGAGAAATTATGGATGCTGTAGATGCAAATACACTGGGAGAATCTTGTGTCAGCATGGCCGCTGTTACACTTTCAGAGATGGATGCGTTTCCTGTTGGGATCTGTATGGACACGCATCAGATCTCGCTTCTGCTTTTTGTGTAAATTCGATTTATTGCTTGTCGACCAGCATTTACTCGGCATGGTCAATAAACTTTCATTTGTTAGAACACCTCATGAGATTATCTTGGTATCTAGCAGAAAGGTGTTCATTCTTTTTAGAGTGAAGCTGTATATGCCTAGGCGAAACACTCATGGTCCGATCACAAGAACCCTAGCGTAGGGGTATGAGCCATTGTTTCGGGGGTTGTGAGCCATTGTTCGTCTTACATGAGGGACGGAGACATTTCTTGTTGGGTAGACATAGAAATTGCTTATGCATTTAACACATAAACATTTATCTACGCATTATTCGAAGGAAGGGACACAGAGTGGGACGGGGTTAAGACAAGATCATGATGTCATAATTATCTTGCAGCAAAGGTGTGGCGGGCCAATGGCTACACCGATAGTGATGTCATTTCTCTCTAGCAGCAGAGCGCGCGTGCAGAAGTCTCTCTCAGACTTCCCTATAGGTTCAAAAATGTGTCCCTGTATTTAATTAAATGAAATGTGCAGCCCCGGTGTGTCACTTGGTAACTACAGTGCATAACTGAGTCATAAACATTATGATTAACGCATTACAAAACACAAATGCGTAACATAATTCAGAAAGACTTCGACGGACCACCTGGATTAACACAATGAACCGCTGCTCATTGCACTTTCGAAGATGGTGATCTTGCAAAGTGCAATGTGCGGCATTCCAAATAAACAATGTGAGATACAACACATCTCTAACAAGTCAGAAGAAGTCATTAGGCTTCTGCGTAGAGTTACCAACAGGCATAAGGGGCTAGGAGAACACAGTGCCATAAGATTGGTACATGCATTCGCCTTTTGCCACTTCTCGTACGTGGCTGGCATGCTACAGTGGACACAGGCTGACAAGAACAAGCTAAACGCTTTAATCAGACGACTTATAAAGACTGCACTAGGACTTCCCATCAGCACGGCTAATGATAGCTTATTGCGCCTAGGGCTGCATAACACACTAGAAGAGATAGCTGAGGCTCAGCAGGTGGCCCACCAGGAGAGACTAATGGGGACACGACTTGGGAGGGCGCTACTTGAAGAAATTGGCGTAGAAATTAACAACCACACCAACGAAGGAGAATTACTAACACAATTGCAAGCGGGACTACAAGAAACAATAAAGACGACCCCGTTCCCTAGGAACATGCACCCGACACATAACCTCGAGAGACGAAAGGCAAGGGCGAAGGCACTCCTTCAAGACATAGATCAACATAAGCAGCAGGCGGTGTTCGTTGACGCTGCCTGGGTTAAAAATAAGGATGCGTATACCTCCGTTGTTGTAGACACTCAAGGTAACATACGGGATGCCATCACCGTCTATACCAAGGACCCCACAGTAGCAGAACAAGTAGCAATCGCCTTAGCCATTCGGGCTAATCGGTGGACACATATTTACAGCGACTCTAGAACAGCCATACGCAACTTTACCAACGGATATGTGACACGGATAGCAACAAAATTACTAGAGAAGGTCAACAGTGAGAGGATTGAAATCCGCTGGTTTCCTGCACATCTGGGGGTAGTGGACGGAGCTCGGAGAAACCTCAATGAGGTGGCAAATGAAGCAGCACGAGGACTTTCTAGCCGTGCTCTTCAAGACCGAGCAACTTACACTTCACCCGGGGAACACAGGGATCGATTATTAACATATAACGAAATCACGAAGCATTATTATTTAAGCAGAAGGGAGTACCCATTGCCACACGGTAAGCTTTGCAGAGCCCAAGCGGTCACATTACGTTTGCTACAGACTAGAACATACCCAAGTCCATATTTTATTAACAGGATCTATCCTGAGAGGGAAACTCAAATCAACTGTAATAAGTGCAATGGCATCATTACTCTTGACCACATGCTTTGGCAATGCCCCGCGGTCTTCACAGACTGTGACAAGGAAGAAGAATGGTGGCGGCAAACGCTACATAGCGAATCACTCTCTGACCAATTACGGGCAGTCCAGAAGGCCCGCGATGTGGCTGAAGGGCTCGGCCTGACAGTCCCAACGTGGGAGCGGCCCGCGTCAACCTATGGTTGACCTTCAGGACCAAATAAAGTTCCTCATACCATAAACCCAAGCCAAACATGTGCATAACCTCATTAAGAAACACAGACATAACCAATAATATAGAAAGACTTTAATAAGCCATTGGAATTAACCCAGTGATAAAAACCGGGGCTGCACATTTCAGCTTCGCTGGTTTACCGTCTGTACAGGGTGCATGGGCACTAACTTTTTCTGTTATTGTTTGTTAAGTATTGTATAATATGCCAGTAAAACACGTTGGGCTAGTTGGTGCAATGTAGTGGTACTGCTTTTTTTGCTGTTTTTTTTCTTAATGTTGTGCCCTTCTTCCTTTTGTAACAACTTTTTTATTCCCCCTTGCATAATACTCCAACCTTGCAGCCTGCGAGGTATACAAATAAATAAGTACATAAGCACGTCATTCATTCATCTGCATACACCTCGCACCATTCCTTGCTCAACAAACGTCACTGTGTTGATGTCTCGCAGCGTGCATCTACATTAACTGCCGTTTGCGTTTCGGTATGGTTTGTTAACAGTGTAATGCATAAAGATTACATGACATTAAGGTTGTGACCTATGCGGTGCATAAGCAAACCTTGCAAAAGATGACAAGTTGGATTGTTGAAAATAAGACAAATGGTATATATCGCAGTTACTTTAACAGCATTTAATTGACCACTTGACAAAAACTTCACTTCGCATAGATTCCAACACGTACACTGAATCTGCAGTTTTCTTTTTTGCTTATTAATGCAGTCGTTACTGCATGGCCACATTGTAGATTTGAAAACAAAGTGAAATAAATTTGTTTCTTGCAATATAACAATATGTGTAGATCACTGCGATTGTAACCCCAGAACTTAATACAAACATACACATTATAGGACGCAGACAAATGTTCAGGACAAATTTCAGAATGTTTGCATTCTGATACATATGAAAGTGAACGGTTTCATTCCATGGCTGTCAATGAGAGGGAGAGAGAAAACTTAAAAGTGTTCGTGGAACAAAAACGCACTGATAAGCTTAGACATATAGTCATTGCTTAACACTTTCGAAATGAATAATTATAGCTTGCTATCGACATTGAAGCAGCCATTCGACAGCAAGAAAAGGAATCAGTTTTTCCAGCTCTGAACATTGAATTGCAGGAAATGCAAGCAGGCATAAAATTCTGACAATATAATGTATAGGAATACCAAATTGGAATAAACATTGAGGCTTGCATTTGTACTTTCTCTGGCTGAACAATCTAGTTTGAAATGACTCCCATAAGCATGTCGTAACAATGTTGATCTAATATAGGTTAAATGCATGACTAGCTTAAGAAATCTGGACGATTGCTATAAATTACAGTGAAGAAACTATAATATCTAATAACATTAATAATATAATAATATTTATTTCCACAAAACAGGCTAACCGTGAGAGGCGTGCGAGGCTGAGCAGAAAGCTGAAAAATTCTACGGCAAGTGCGCCTGCCGTGGGCCTACGATCCTGCATTATGAATAGCGCGTATTGATATGGTCTTCTTGTTAGAAGTTCCGAGTATACTACCAGCGCGAGACACGGGACAACAAAGTGGACGAGAAGCGTGTCTTTTAGAATGCTATGTTACAACGTACAGGTTTCTACAAAAGTGACGGTAACTGCTCGAAACATTTGATGCGTCGGCTTTTGCGCCTTTAGAAATATTGAGAGGGGGCTCCCATATATATATTCGCAGCGCAAGCACGGCGATGGACGAACCAGGCTAGCGCTAAGGTTGAATTTCACAACACAATTTTCATTCCACGTCGTAATCACACAGATCGTTTGAGGCTTCGTTCAGGGGCACACGCGGGCGTTCGGGTTGGTGCTTCTTGTTGCGTTTGGCGTAAGAATATGGCTAGGAGCAGACACCACATATGCGCAATGACAGGCAATATACACGCATCATTTCTCTAGACGCTGACGCCGAGCACGGGTAGCGCGAGGATCTTGTTGGGCTGACACGACAACTTCGTGGCAGCCGAATTCCGAATACTGCATATACGGTGAGGGTAGCTATATGAACTTGTCGATAGGTCATCTTGCAGATTGTTGTAGCACAGGCAGAACAAAACGGTCATAGAAGGTAGATAAGGCAACACACACCGCTGAACCACCTACGAACAGCTGTTTACGTGCGCGATGTCGCACTGAACTACAGTAACCGCCGTCGCGCACCCCAAGACAAATCTTAACTAACGTTTTTAAATGAGTAAACGTACATATTATTTGCTTATAATCAAAAGAAGTCAATAATATTATAGTGTAAACGTTTTATTCACTACAATAAATGAATTATGCAGCGTGTGCCACGAAACCTGGCACTAAGCAACCCTGGGCGTCGCACCAGTCGCATTGTTAAAATCGCAATCATGTGAAATGAGCCCTCTAAAAATCGCATTGCGACGCGTGCGACAGCACCGATTTTCGTCGTTGCAGTCGCATCATGTGAAACAGGCTTAAATTGTGAACATCTGCGCGTGTGCGCATTTCAAGCTAAAAGCGCCGTGTTGTATTAATCTACGGCGTCAATTTAAGAAATCAACTTCGTTAATCAAAGAACCCCTTGCGTAAGACTTTCCTGACAAACCGGGCAGCAAGCGTGGTGATGATGTAGTTCTGTCTTGAACTGCGGAGCGGAAATTCGCATTGGGCAACGTTGATTATATGTTTAGATAAACTAATAATGCATCCCAAAGCTGAGCATAGGCATGATGGGAGGCCCCAGTGTAGGTCTGTGGTCTAAGTTAAGCAATTTGTGCTGTTCCTTTTTTCTTCTCTATCTGTCTTTCTTTTTCTCTTTGTTATAAGTGTGAGTACGACAGACGTCGGCATCACTGCCGATGCCCGTTACTTACCCCTTTTTCGCTTAGCCGAACAACACATATCAAACGTAGGTCACTCGAAATAAATTATAAAGCCGCGATTTTTCATGAAGGCGCAACTCGATTATACTAATGCGCGCCGAGAGCCCAGCACAACGAACGACACTTCGCCCATCGCGTAAAGCAGTCGGCGCGACTAGGAATCGAACCCTGGACCTCGTGCACAGTAGCTGATCGGACGCCCTATGCCCACTAAATGACCGCGGCTGGTTTGCTCCCAGATTGGCCAATGTACAGGCGCCGACAAAAGTGGTATACTGCACGCAGCAGGAGCCGGAGCAACGCCGCCTGTAGATGGCGTCGCGATGCAGTTTGCCGTTGCTCCGGCTCCCGCTGCGTGGTGTATACCACTTTTGTCGGCGCCTGTACATAGATCCGGGTGGTGGTGCACCAACTTTGCAACGACGACTTTGATCTGTACGTACGCGCGCAGTGACGCCGCATAGTACGCGGACTGGCAACTGAACAGCGACCGCGTGGAACTTAATTTCGACGTATTCGCGGCGTGGCGACGCTCGCCTTTGCTCTTGACGTTGCGCCTTGGACGTCATTTAACCCTGGCCGAAATAGGTTCGATATGGATAGGTAGGTAGGCAGGTAAGGTTAAGCGGGTTCCAACTGGAGAGGTCGGAAGCATGTACGCCTCAAGGGTACTCCACTTCAGTGATATAGAAAGTACAAATTCGCCTAAATAAATCAATAAATTAAAATGAAAATACAGCAGACTTGTGCGACCTTGCATATTCACAGCACCATTTCCAGCGACGCTGCTTCTTTAGAGCAGTTGCAATAAGAATGTCTGTTACTTGTAATTAAATAGCACGTTACCCGTTTAGGACTGGCTTGTTCGAAACCTTGCCCCTCTTCATATATAACGTTTTCGCTCACCCTTTGAGGCATTTTTACAAAAGCAGTAGTTTATCCACACACATCTTACTTTGCCAGAAATTTAGCCATAATATTCCCCCCGCCCACTTCTCGCCTACATTTAATTTCGGTTGCGGCAAAATCCGGCATTGCTCATAAAACACACTTATAACAATCCGGGTCGCTTGCATACGTAATTTACTACTAAGGCCGTAATTCGTGACTGGCGAGGAGGAAGCCGCGGGGTGTTCTTTGTTTCATCGGCAGTGCTCGGCAAGCAGCATGCATTTTCGCCGTCTTCCATCGGGAGCCGACCTTGTTCACCGAACGCACGCTTGAGAGCAGCACGGTACCACTGCGCAAGCGCTTCGTCACGTGACTTTTTTTCATATTTCGCGGGCTTTCTTTTCAACACGGAAAACAGGACTATGTCAGACTTATCGTAAAAAAAAAAACAACTCGATCGGTGGTTTCTGAAGGTGCTCTACAAATCTGCGTATCATGTTTGGGGTCTTCAGCCAATAATTAAGAAGTTGGATAATTAAACTTAATGAGTTATTGAGGTAAGGGGGAAAAATGTCCCAGTTACTATAGGCTATTGCGAATAGTATCCGTTCCGTTCAATTCACTTACGATGCGCCTTTCATGTTTAAATTCTTGGCTCAAATTATGTGGGACACCCTGCTCGTATAGTTCACCGAAGACACCGGGAAAACCTACTACGCACCTCATATAACGCATAAGGAAAAAGAAAAGATGAGGGTTCGGCAATAATTTGCAACGCTTGTAATTTGGCCAGGAACATTAATTAATGGCTCGTCACGCACTCCACTTAACGTCACCCTCATTTCCACCAAATATAAACTTGATGTAACGTTCCCTTATTTCGGGACATCGGTAACCGTAACTAACAACGGCCGTTTGATATTTTCGAACACTTGCTTAAGAGATTTGTGCTAAATCTGCATTTGATCCACGCGCATTTAACTGCGCACACAAATTTGACATAACCTTCCCCATGTTCGCTAAATTTGATCTTTGTGACATTTGTTCATAGAAGAGGCCCGAATGGTGAGCCGGCCGCTCGTAAAACTCACTCATAACGCCACAGAGCCCTTGAATACACAATTTATTGCAAAGGCCTATTTAATCCAAACAGCTTGAACTTTGCCTGCGCGTAACGCATAACGTATCCCTTATTTTCGCCAAACATAATCTTGGTGTAATGTAGAGTTCCCTCGGGACACTGGAAAACAGCGTAAAATGGCCACACAATTCGTTTTCAAGCACTTCATAAATGTTTTTTTTTACGAAGACTGCATTTCATCCACACGCACTTAACTTCGCACACAAATTTGCTATATTAGCTAAATTTGATTTCGGTGGCTTTTGTGGTTATGCTAGAGAAGTGGTCCAAAAATTATTATTATTATTATTATTATTATTATTATTATTATTATTATTATTATTATTATTATTATTATTATTATTATTATTATTATTATTTATGGTAACATACAAGCACACAAAGGAAAGCGGGAGGGAGCAAGTTGACAACTGCCACCGAGAGGGGCACGACGCCTGCCTATCTTTCGGGGGGAGGGAAAGAAAAGTGGAGAAGATAGGAAACAAAGAAATAGGAAAGAAAATAGAAAATAAACAAATTACAGAGACACGGACAAAAGAAAGTAGGAACACGGAAAAAAATGTCTATAAACGGGCGGCCAAATCAGCTTTCTGCATGAAAGTTAGCAAGGCTCTATGGGCATGGTGGAGTTGGGCAGCACTCCCTCTCGGAAAGAGGCAATCGCCAAGGGTCGTCCACTCAAGTCCAATCAGTCAATAGTCCTTAATTAGCAGTGCACGTTGTGTGACGAATGCGGGACACTCCAATATGAGGTGTTCATGTGTCCCACAGGCGCCACAGGACGTACACGACGGACTGTCCACACTTCCTTGATGATACAAGCGTTCGCGCACCAACACAGAGCCAACTCTTAATTTCACTAATAATGTTCTAGCACTATGAGGCAAGCCGCGACCAAGTTTTGTGCCTCTCAGAAAAAGAAAGCAACTCATACGTACCGGAACACTTATATACGTAATTATCTGTAAAAGCCGCAATTAACGCACACTTATAGAACTTTGCCGACACATTGTCTATAACGTGTCCGTTATTCTCGCCCAATATAAACAAGGTGCCTTGTTTAATTCAACGAGGAAACGAACCACGAACTTCGTATGTAACGTAGAAAAATAGAACGAGGGTTCAATAATTATTTACAGCGCTTCTAATTAAGCCACAAGCATTAAATATTGACCACACTGTACAATTATAATTCCTCCCATTTTCATTGAATCTGGACTTGCTATCTTATACAGTTCTTTTAGGATTCTGGGAAACATTGCGGATAACGGCAGTATAACATTCTGGAAAGTTCGAACAAGTAATTTTCTGCGAAGGCTGCATTTGGACTACACAGATTAAACATTTATTGTTCATCACTCACAGTGTAATTCCTTCCTCAACGGAATATAGACAATGCACCGAAGACACCGGAAAGACCAACTACACGCCTCGTATAACCCATGAAAATTGGGAGAAGACAAGCATTCAATAATTATATTCAAAGGACATAATTTGCCTACAAACTTCAAACTTTCGGTAGCACGTCACCCATAGAGTGGCCCCTATTTCTTCTAAATATGACTTCTCTGCCATGTTCGGTCCTCCGACGGAAGCGGAGAAACTTTGTAAGCGTTTCATGTAGCGCATCTAAGCGGGACAAAAACGAGGGCAATTTTAATTGAATCCAAATTATCACACATACTTCAAAACCTGACTTAATATTACCCCTATAACATCCCCCACATTTCCTCAAAATATTAACCTCTCGAGTGATCTTTCTTTTATTTTTCGGGAAGTCATGAAAACAGGCATATAACGTTTTTGAGCTATTCTAGTCGCAATAACACCGTCGCTGTAAAAAAATAAAGAGGACACTATCTCGCACAGACACTAACACACGCCAGATAATACATAAGAAATACGACATGAAACGTATTAATGGGTATTAAAGCGACTGATGACAATAAGCGTTTCAGCCGTGATGGATGCGTAGACGATTTTTCCCTATATAAACTTTAAATGGGTGCGTCGGTGCGGAGCGACACAACGCCGAATATACGCAAGAAATAAGCGCCATGTGGTTGCCGCTTTGCGCTCCTGTGAGCGAAAGGTTGCACGCGGAAGGATGACCTGCGCGACTGATTTACACTTTGGGGCTCCCTGGGGGCAACCGGCAGCCTTCACGCGCTGCCGCAGCTTCCTTTTTTAAAAAAACGTGCTAGTCCTTCCATCAGCCAGTGTATATCACGCTGTTTGTTGACCGCAGCGGTAACGCGCCAGGTCGTAAAGAAAACTAGAGGAAGCGTGCTACGAAAGGCGGTCCCTCTGATCTCGGCAACAGCTCCGACTACCGCCACGGCTGGACTCTACTGAGCGGCGTCGAAAACACGCGCTTTCACCGCAACGCTTTAAGACATTGAAAACACCTCGGTGTGTACTCCGGCAGTGATGTCAAGTTACTAGACGCGCTCTATCGAGTGCTGTGTGCCTGGGCGAGTTCAAAGGATTGCCGCAAGAGCCAAAGCAGCGCAGCCGCGAAGTGTAGTTATAGAGCGCGTCGGATTACGGTGGGCACGCGGTGAAAAATAGTTGCCTCGTCTACGGAAACGGGCCCTTTAACACGTGGGGCTCTCACGGAAGTAGAGGATCGAGCTCAACAGGGAAACGTCTGAGACTGTACACGTCGACTTCCCTCCTCAAAGAAGAAGAAAACGTTTGTGGCGAAGAGAACGCCGCTTAGCAGCAGTTCACGAATGAAGAAACTAAACGTATCCACGTAAATTATTTTTCGGCGTACTCAAAGAACAGCGTGAGCTTGGAGTGAACACTGAAGGCCAGCGAAGTATCTTCAGATGCAGTGTTTATGTGATGCGAGAGTGATGCAGAGTTTATATGATGCGAGATGCAAAAAGATTCCTCGGGTCTCCAGAAACTTACAGGGTGGACGTTAGG
The DNA here is from genome assembly GCF_038994185.2 of Dermacentor albipictus. Classification (NCBI taxonomy): domain Eukaryota; kingdom Metazoa; phylum Arthropoda; class Arachnida; order Ixodida; family Ixodidae; genus Dermacentor; species Dermacentor albipictus. The sequence goes on along the minus strand of NC_091824.1, from coordinate 108,561,350 downwards.
AATAGTTAGAACGCTCTCCGCCGATCCGCGAGGCCTCACTGCGATTTTGACAAATATTTGCACGCTTTACCACTTTAGCACACACTCGTCAAGGCCCTCACCAGTACCTAAATAGCATCTCGTCGGTTCGAGCGAGTTTCGCTTCGCTACATTTTTCATAGCCCTCATGTCGCGGTCGTCGAAAACCGTCCGCACACCCATGAGATGAGTTACACACGGAAGGCGCAATTAGGAGTGGATAAGCTCCTTCGCGCTTTTTTTTAAAAGTGCGTCTTTTATTGTTGCTAAAATCGACTTCACGATAAGTCCGTCGTCGCTGAAGAAACTTTCTTTGCCTGGGGCAGGCACCGTTGCGCCGCCTGTCGACCGTTTCCCTCACTATAGAGCCAACGCGCTGATATTGCGCGGTACTCCCTAGCGTTTACTCCCTGGTTCCCCGTCTATATTCCACTCTCCCACCCAATGCTGCGAGTGCATTAGTAAGGCATTAAGTGGACGCTAAAGAGAAATTTCAAATGAGGCTTTATAAACAATGCAATCTCTGTAATATCAAGAGAACTCGCTTTGCCGTGAGCAGAGGCTTGCCGTCACGTTGACCTCGCGGCGCTGCGGCCTGTGTTCAGAATTTAAAAGGACACGAAACACTAAATGAGTTTAAACCGATAAAACATTCTTTTTAAAACTCTGTTTTCGTTGATTTGCCAATATTAAGTTGATTATTAGAACAGAAAATGAAGGTAAAAGTCATTTTTTTTTTATTTCGTGCCGAAACCTCCTTGCCGGTGCGTCAGTGTGACGACATCGCTGTCAAAGCATTTTCTTTTCTCGTATTTGTGCCTCGTTGGCTTAGTAAAGGTTAGCAAAACTTGACAAATTAAAACTTTACCCCACTTTAGAATGCAATGTAGTTCGGTTTTATCAATGAACAGTTAACCAGGCCCTCGCATACGTCGTCTAAACTTATGACGTCACAGCGGGCTTAGTCAATTCTCGCGAAAAATGTGCCCTACAAAATGTATATTCTGCTCCTTGCAGGCACTAGAATTGATTTATATATATATATATATATATATATATATATATATATATATATATATATATATATTGTTTACGCACCAAATTTCAATCAAGCTGATGCGGCGAATGCCTTAACAAGATATCACTTGTTTTCGCATGTGATTTAGGGTAGCAGACAACTGTCTAACTTATGTCCACGAAAACTCGTAAGAGCTGCCCATACCCTCTCTACTCTACAAGGTGAAAATACAGTCTACGAACAATTTTTTTCCGCAGACAGTCTTGCAGATAAACTGTTTATAGTCTAGAGACATTTATTGATGCAGTCTACAGATTGTGTAGACTGACACTTGCAATCAGCTATTGTTTACAGGATGCAACAGGTTATGCATTGGCAAAAAAAAAAATGATAATCTACATGCAGAAGAGAGAGAAGCAAGCCAAGTTAGGTAGGTTAGCCAGACGCACGTCCGGTTTGCTACACTGCACTGGGGAAAGGGTTATAAAGGAGAAAAGAGAAATCGGATCTATAGAAGAGGGCAGGAAAGTTAACCAGAGGTAGATGTGGTTGGTTGTCCTGCACATGGGTAAAAAGGTAATGAGATAAAAAAAAAGAAAGACAGAGAGAGCACGAACGAAATCAACCGCGTGCATAATCAAGCGGTAGCGAGAGTAGTAGGCAGCGCTTTCAAAGTCTATGATGCAAGTTCCGTCGAGCTCAGGAACTTCAAACACAGAGATATAGCTTTCTGCGCGAAGTTCTTTTGAGAATGCTGGTCTAGTATTATTCGTTCTGATTGTGGGGTGCTTCACAGTATATCAAGGGCTTAGCACATCACTTGCCTATATAAGCACTGTAGCACGAGCAGACTCAATTGAAGCTGTGTGAATGTCTCGTCACCGCTCGTCACAGTCTCGTCATAGCCATGCATGCGACACATATACGGAGCGAAAGCGTATTTTGGGTGTAGGCAATCTATTTTCAATGTGATAGCATAATAGGCCAATTCTGACGAGTTATCTGACAGACAATGTGGATCGATCCCAACGTCAGTGCAGTCTAACTCAGCGCCAAAAAGCTCTAGCTGTCACGAGGAAAGTACACGAGAAATTTGTGCGTGATGCACGCGCCGGATATTTCAAAGAGCGACTTTGGCTCGAGAGAAGCATGCGTGCGATCGTGGCATAATGATAATAGCATTGGGCTACTGCGCTGGAAGACAGAGGTTCGATTCCACCATCGGTCACACATTTCCTTATAAGTCTATACAGGCGGACGAACTTCACCCACCTGGTATATAGATCTAACAAAAACCCGTGGTGAATTGAGCGTATACGCGAGCGCGTCGCAGTGTCCACGAAATCGCAAGCTTGTAAGAGATACGAGGTATAGAAATGTGACTTTGATAAATGAGAGTGCGCAAGGTCATCTGTGACGCGCGTGTGCAGCTGTCGAGACGTCACAATCATCACAATCTAAATACGCCATCGCATACCTGGAGAGTTAGCGGTGCTAAGCTCAGGCCCAGTTTTGAAAGGGCACATTACTACTATACTCAAAGCAAACGCGGACCTCTTTTTATCCGGCAAACTCAGAAGGCCGTAGCGGAAAAGCGCACATAGCATTGGTGAGAGACCTATTGCGGCGAAAGCGGCTGCCAACAGCTGTATGTACACTCGTGCCCGTGTCGTACATGCGCTTGCAAGCGTAAACAAGGAACGACCGAAAACGGTAACAAGCTGCGATCATAGGCGTTGGCTAACCTCTCGTGACGCGTTGCATAAGCAGTACACGATTGCTGATTCCGAAGTGCCGGCCATGATCGAGGAGTTCGATTGCGTATGCTCCGCTGTAATAACATCGTTCCTTCGCTCGGGTTATATAGAATCGTGGATTCGTTAGCCTATATACTTGCAACCGTCGGCTTGGAGGAAAAATAGAACAATTTACAAAGGCAGGAATGGCGTTAACGTTGCATTAAATGAAATAAGAGAAGACGTTTTTTGTCACAGTTTGGCCATGTTCTTTGTCTTTATCGTGATATCTGCGTGCGCTAACTGAGTGTGTAGCCATAGGTCTGTATACGATGCATACCAATACATTGCTATCCATTGTCAATACGACGCCACTTTTCTTAGCTTCGCTATGTGGTAACAAACGTACGAGGTCTCTCCACTTATTATTAAGGCGAAAGCCTAAAGTGGCTCACGCCCCTGATGGCCTCGAAAAAACGCGTCGTATGGTACAAGGGTATAAAAACTATCATCATCAGCAATGGCTCGTACTCAACATTGTACATTCGATTGATTGATTGATTGATTGATTGATTGATTGATTGATTGATTGATTGATTGATTGATTGATTTCATAACCGTCTCAGTGACTCAATACCTACGTTCTACTGTTGGCAGGTTCGATTGCCGCCCAAGGTGTTACACGCTGCACGCTGCCTCGAAGGGGGCAAAACGCAAAGGCGCTCGCGTACAGAGCAGAGAGTGCGCGTTAATGACCTCTGGTTCGGCAAAATTAGTTCAGAGCCAACCACGACGGGATCTCCAAAAGCATTCGTGTTACTTTGGACTTTGAACTACCTCTCTAACTTGTTCGTTCGTTCGTTTCTAGCGTAATAAAGCGAAAACTGGTGGGAGAGCACGTTCGAGTCAATTCATTGCAGATTAGCCGGTGGAGGCATAAATATTAAGTTTTTGTCGGAGTAAAATCCAGCGACGTAGTGAACTCCGGGGTAAGATGCGCGCGCATGCGGCACACCACGACGGGCGTGCACGCGCGCGTGCGTGCGTGCGAGGTTCGCGCGAAACTCGGCAGCCGGTCGGCGCCGCGGAGCACTTCCCGGGACTGATCAAGCATGCGGCATGCAGCCACTAAGTCGCGCGTTCGTCGGCGCTGCCGCTAATCAAGTTGCCTTGTCTGAAAGTGCCGCCCGCCCGCCCGCTGCAGCTCGTAGCCAGCGACCAACCCAGCGCCGCGCGACAAGCCGACGTGTTATAGCAACCGACCGCTGTCCACGGCGGCGCCAGCGGTTTCAGTTCTGGAGAGATGTATCGTCGCCAACGACGTATATTTCGCCTCCGGTCGGTTGGCTGCGTGCGACTCGCTTGCATGTGAAAACATGGAGCGCGCGCACTCGTGCCCCGAAGGCAGCGGAGCAGCTTAACATGCATGCGCATACGGTGCGTGCGTGTTGCATACGCTTACGCCTTCTTGTTTCTTTTTTTCGTGTGTCCGGGGAGAGGAGGTTGTGGGCGAAAGGTGGTACGCGCTAACAAACCTGCGCGCCCGCAAACGGACGTCCGCCCCCGTGTCCTGTTCCTCAAAGTAGCTGCTCGGCAAGTTGTTTCCTGTCGCCGCATGTCGCCTCTTGCGTCTGCTGCAACGTTGAGCGAGAACGAAAACGCGTGGCCGTGCCTCAAGTATACACTCGGGGGCACGCGTACACGCGGTAGTTTGGGACCTCTGTATATACCGAGCGGCTTTCCATGCTGCCTGGCGATATTCAAACGAGAACAGTGCGCTCCCGCGCTCTATAAGCGGATTAAGCGTGAGGAACGACTATGAGGCCAGCACGTGCGACGTGAATGGAAAGCAGTGAGCTGCGTTTAGACCGCAGACCCAGACGCTGCTGCTGCGGCGTTGGCCCGGCTTGGCGTTTCTGAAAGCTTACATGCTAAAGCTATAGCTGTGCTAGATCGAAGCAATGTAGGTGTACACTCATTCACTTAAAAGATGCCGACGCTGATTATGCTTTCTTGGCCTTTGGTATAAAACACTGAAGCGTCGGTAAAAGGAAGGAGTGGATTCAGAGCCAAATGCACACTGACTGAGGAATCTTCTCCGCAAATTACATGTCCAACGCTGCGAAATATGAAAATGGCCTCTTTGGAATTTAGTCTTTTATTTGTGTCATCAATTGTATTGCCATGATTTTTTTTCGTTGTCACGTGATAATTTTGCGTGCTCTATAAATCGGCATCAGTCACTCCTGCGCCGATAGTTAATGTGAAAACCGATAACAGCAGCAGACGATGCCAGTTCGATGAAGATGTTCGATGAAGTTGAAGAAAAGTGAAGCATTTAAGATGTTTCCAGGAGTCGGTAGGAGCTGTAATTTTCGCCAGGAGGAACGCGTTTTGAGTGTTCAGCACAAGAAACGCTGTTTTTATACATTATATATAACGCGTTCGTCGCATTGAACTGTTCCCTACAACACCATTTCTCTATCTCAATCAATGTGTTCTTTCCTCGTTTGTGGTGTGCCCAAAGTGAAGTTAGTCTTAATTTACACGTCGCTTTCTCCAACGGGCTATGTAGTTGAGGATTAAGTAGATTAACCTATTCACCTTCCAATGAGCCCAGGGTATATTTCCAACAAAAAAGTGCTACTTTCTTTACAACTAACTACACGGCGTGATTTACTATACGCGGAGTTACCGCAGGGCTATATGACATATTTGCGGCATATCTCTGGCGTCAGCCTTAACATGCATTAGTGTATAGACATCTTCATCGGATCGCGAAAGAACATGTGTTTTCCGGAATGCTTCTGCGCGTAGGTATGCAAAGCCACTCCCTGGTGTTTTTGATCAGGTGTTCAGACTTGCTCACGACAGTCCAGAGATCATTACGGCGATGCCAAGTGAGCTCTCGTTGGGCATACCTTTGGTAGTAACGCTGTCCATGTAGCGATGAAGGCTAAGTGTACGGGCAGCGCCTGTGGGAAGTGACCTTGCTATTTGATCCATGCTTCTGTTCTGTTCCGTTATACATGCGTCACTGTGGAGAGATTGAGATAGTGAGTACCTCGGTTACTGCTTTTTCTCGATGTTGGCCAGCAAAACATTTAAAATCAATCAATCAATCAATCAATCAATCAATCAAATGTTCATTATAGTATACAGGAACAGCTACGGAGCCTTTGCACTCGTGCACTTATACAAAATGTACAGAGAAGGCAAGTGTGCTAGATGAAATAATAATAATAATAATAATGTAACGCGCTTCTGACCAACACTGACGTCTCCGTGCTGGTGAACACGAAAACAAAAGCAAAATAAAAAGTAAGAAACGTTATTATTATTATATTATAACTAAGGCTTAGACCGGCCTGCTTGTGTTGTTTTGTATATTGTGTGGCAATAAACATTATTATTATTATTATTATTATTATTATTATTATTATTATTATTATTATTATTATTATTATTATTATTATTATTATTATTATTATTATTATTATTATTATTATATGGTGCTTAGGTTAGGAGATGTCGCTTTTAGTTGGCGCCGGCTACTCCTTTGCACATAGAGATTTAAAAAGTAACTGAACGTATTGAAACTCAGAGTAAATTATAAGTCATAATAACACAAGGTCCAGCCACACAAGTACGCTAATGCCACACCAGAACTGAAAGTCAACTCAGAAACACAGCAACATAAAGCCCGGTCACATAGGTGCACTAAGGTAAAGACAAACTCCGGTCACATAACTGCACTAAAATCAGGGCACGTAACAAAGCAGGAATTAGATTCAAATGAAGGAACATTCATTCAAGCATTGAATTGGCCAGAGCCAGGTTTAAAAAAATCCCATAGCATGAGCTTATTACATTTAAACACTAATGAATAGTTTCCGACAATAATGCTCGCTTCTAGAAATCTTTGAAAGAACAGTAACGCTCGTCTTTGCAATGAGTATGTTGGCCACAAACCTAAAATATTCCTGAGGCTGACGAGCCTGCGGTCTAAAGTGACTAAGTCACGTACTAAGCGTTGTGTGTGTGTGTCCTGTCGCCGACATTCTACCAGAAGATGCTGTACATCCTCATCCGCGTGGCCACAAGTGCATGCTGGACTGTCAGCTTTTGAAACGTTATGTAGAAAGTGTTTCGTGTACGCGGTACCGAGCCGAAGACAGTGAATTGGCGTTTCAAAGGCTCTGGTTGTATCTTATGTGGACGGGATTTTAAATTGAAGCGATGGGTCAATGTGAAATAACCCTGAGGTCTATAAGTTCTGATCAAACCAAGTCGCTTTGCAACCACCGGCTGAGATCTGTCGTAGTATGCGGAATTGCGGCGCAATTCGCTTTGCTGTTGGAGGGAGACCATGTGTGGTGTTATTAACATGCGCTTGTCCGGCTGCCTAGTCTGCTGTAACATTTCCAGGCATATTGCAGTGGCCAGGTATTCATTAGAACATTATTGTGCGATTCCTTTCACTTGCTTTTGTGAGTTACTTCAGTGTCTCGTAAACTAACACGATGTTTTGCTAATTGTTGATGTCACCATGAAGTGAAGACAAAGCTGCCTGCGAGTCACAAAGGATGACCCATTGTTCCCGTTTTGGAATTGAAGTTATGTCCCTTAACAAAGACAATATTGCAATAAATATCTGCTGCTCTTGACGATGTCGTGCGAGATAGCTTAAACGTGTGTATTTGGTTCCATTCTGGAATGACGAAGGCAGCTGTAGAAGAATTTGTTTGGCCATCTGTATACGCTTGAATATAGCCAGGGTATGGAAAGTATATCTGGTATAACGCTAGTTGTTGTACTGCTTGCATAAACACATCTCGTTTGCGAATAATTCCTTCAACCGAAAGTTTGATTTCGGGGGAGACGAGTCGCCACGGAGGGTAGAAGGTATCTGAGAACTAAGATTCGTGAAGTGGGACTGTAGTAGATTTTTGTGCACCTGGATCACGGTATTGATGTTCGCCCTTGCTCTCCCAATTAGTGCATTTGCTAGTAAGTGTCTTTTGTGCTGCACTGAAACGCGAAAGCAGTGTGGACTGTTTTCAACCGTCCTCATGATAGAAGATGGAGGATGACGCGCCTCAGCAATTACTAAGGAGCTTAAAGTTATAATAAAAAATAAAATGATAAAACAAAAACAGAAACAATAAGAGAACTGGATAAACAGCCGTGTATTTAACAATAATAGAGCAATAACACACACTTGAGAGACGGAGAACATGTACGGAAGGAGAGAGAAACTATGTGAAGTCAGCAAAGCAGCGCAGCTAGAAAGAAGGCATAAAGAGAAAGTGTGAAGCTCGGAACAGAAAGAAGAAGACAACACGTCTTGAGAGATATCAAGATGGAAGAACGTAGCAGTTGTAAAGATTTTACAACCTCTGGAGAGGCGAGTGTCTGCTGAAAGAGGCAGAAACGTGGAAGGACATATGTTCCCGTGGTATCCTTCTGCGGAACCCGCTGTGAAACAGAAGCTAGTAGATCCGGACATGTAATAATTCCACGAGTGAGTTTGTACAAAAAGAGGACGCCAGCACGACTGCGCCTGCAGCTCAGTGACGGAAGTATAGGATTATTATTCAAACTTGAAATGTCGTTGGTGCGTGAGGTCAGAAAACATTGTTTACATATACTCAAACTTTTCCTGCACACGGTCAACTGAAATGCTATTTCAAGTGCTTGTGCCATTCCACACCGCTGAGGCATTTTCAGATAATGGGAGACAGGTGGATGTAAACAACTTGTAACAAATCTCTTGTAAGTCTTCAGACGGAACCGAGCGAGCACAGGCCGCGTGATGCTACGTGCTTGGAGTGGGTGGGGAAGCTTAACGTGCCATCAAAAAGCACACCGAGGTTGCTTTGTTTCAACAACCCTCCCTGGTCAACACTTCATGGTCAACATAAAGAACGAAGACAATATTAAGGGTTTTACGCGAGTATGACAAAATTTCAGGTTTTACGCGAAATCAGAGGGAGCCCGTTTAACTTGCACCATTCAGAGAATGAGGTTAGGTCCGACTGCAGAGCGCGGCTGTCCTCGATACTGTGTATCTGCTTAAATATTTTTACAATGTCAAACAGCATGAAGAAGAAATGGAGACTTCTGGATTGCTGAGGAAACAACATTGGTGAAAATCAAAAAGGGAAGCGGACTAAACACGGAAGCCTGGAGCACACCACTAGATACCGTAAAAATAAAAGAAGAATATTGATCATTGACGCTCACAAAGCAGGGCCTATCGATGAGATAGCTGTGTGGTAGAGCTACAGTAACAGCTTCGAGACTGTAGTCAGCAGGCTTCTCGAGCAGTATGGGATGATTGACTACGTCAAAAGCTCTGCTGAGGTCGCAATACACAGCATAATCTGGCGCCCTTTGCGTGACGGGTGTGAAAACCTATATAATAAAGCTCAATCAATCAATCAATCAATCAATCAACCAATCAATCAATCAATCAATCAATCAATCAATCAATCAATCAATCAATGGCGTTTGTTAAAGTGCACAGCAACATCATCGAGGGTCTTGGTGATGGCGTACTCGGCAAAACAATGCACAGGAAGAACAGTGCACGCCCATAGATACACACGCGCCGCACACGTAAAAAAAAAAATAATTTCGCGACTACAGATTTTAACAGAGCATAAAATGTGTACACCAAGAGAATACGAAACAAAGTGGAGAAACAGAAAAAAGGATTACAGAATGACGGAACACACGACAGGTATGAGAGTTTTTGTTCAGTTATTGAAATTCCTCTGCAACTCCTTTCAGGAAAATATTAAAATTAGGCATGAAGATATCCGGGCACTATGCATGGGCATTATGTCGCCTGCCTTCTAAACAGAAGGTCACAAAAATCTGAAGGCTGAAAGGCGCGCTGTTTCCTTGTGCCTTTGTGCGGAATAGAAAAGCGCACATTAGAAAGCAAGAGCGAGCAGCAGATGTTTCTATGTATTAATTTGTGACGAAAAAGAACATCCTATATGTTGCGTCTACAAGTAAGGGTAGGTAACGTGAGTGTCTGTGTTAGCTTTATAGAGATAGAAGGCTTTTGACAGAATGGGTGTTTAAATATAGATGTCATGTTTTCTTTTTTTTTTGCACATTTTCGAGAAGTTCACAACTTGACCTACAAGTGTCGCCCCAAATCACAGAGGCGTACTCAAGAACTGGGAGGCATACGCCCTTATATAAAGTTACAAATGGCTCAGGTAGTTTGAAGTCTCTCGTCACCAGACCTACTGTGCCTGGCGTCCGAAGTGCACGCAGCCTCGTCTGTTGAGTGTGAGGTGAGGAACTCAGAGAGCTAACGAAGTACACTCCAAGGCGGTGGTAATAATAATAATAATAATAATAATAATAATAATAATAATAATAATAATAATAATAATAATAATAATAACCACAACAACTATACAACCAATAAATATAACGCCGCAACGGAAGTTTCACTTGACGTCTTGTTCAACTCTTTGCATTCGATGCGAATTTCTTTGAGACGTTACTGTGCGATCCTTGACGTACGCACACCTGTGCCGGTCCACGCACCCCCCCCCCCCCGCCCTCCCTTAGGCCCACTGTGTTTTCGTGCCCCCAATTCTTCTGACAAGATTGCTTGCAGAACTGTGGTTGAAGCAGTCTACAACTCTATTTTACTTTCATTCTCGCATTTTATCCGCGGTTCAGTCCACTTACGGGCACAAAGTCTGACGCTGGACCTGCAGCAGTTTGCTGCCTAGTGACAAATGGGTTAGTAGACTTGCGGGAAGCTGTTTACCTTAGTCACTCGGCAACCCGTTACGTGGCAGCTTGCTATGACTTGTGCATGGTTTCCTCCTCCCACCCCATTACGTATCTTACCTCTTCTTACTTAGCCGTAGACAACTTTATCCGCGAGTAATTTACCTACGGTAATTTACCCAGGTAGGTAATTTTACCTACGGACAGCAACTGTCCATGCAGCACCTGTTCACATTTTCTTCGGTTTGAACCGTGCTATCGAATCGATCGCCATAGCGCCCACGGTGCCAACGCAATCATCTTATCCGTACAGCTAGCTGTTGATGAGACTAAAACAGAACTGAACAAAGAGAGTCGTCGCAATGTACCAGCACTCGACAGGCACAGCACTAATCGCGCTGAGATATGCGAACCTGGCTGTCTAAGCTGCCCTTTGAAAAGTTTTAACTTTACGGTATTGCCATACGGAAAACCACCATGGCAGTATACCGTAAATATTTGCTTCGGAGAAAATTCAGCTTGTGTAACAGGCAACGGACTACCACGCGGGCAGGTGCGTTTTCGTGTGCGCTACAGTATTAAAAGTCGCAAATGACAGTTTTGCGAAAGCATTAGGCGCCGAGGATTCGGCTAAAGTTTGCGTAAACTGTCATTGATTTAATAAAAGCGCGGAAAGGGGAATGTCGAGAAGTAACCGCATACGACACCAGCACGTTACACGCGTTCTGATGCAATCCCTAGAGCGGCAACAGAAATCTGTACCCCGCCCCGGCGTCCTTAACGAACCCGTGCTCTTGAAACAGGGAGACCGCGCGACCTTCATCGCGTCCCTGCGAGACAAAGATATGCATATCCGCCCCACAGCGCGAGCTTATCGGCGCGCTCGCAAGCTCGCTATTACGAAACTAAAAGAACAAAAAAAAAAGCGCAGAATTGGGACGCAGTCTGCAGCCTACAACCGCGATTGTGTCAGCCTGTGCTAACTCCGCAACCCCTGCAAACGCCGCTTTGACGAACTCCTGCAGCGCCATCTTCATTTGAAAACTGGGTTTTTTTCTTTTCTTTATCGCCGCGTGCAGGGGGACAGACGCCGTGTATGGCGTGAGGCGCTCAGACTTGATTTGCATTGCGCGATTCCGAGTGCGTGCGACATTCTCTTCCTGGAAATACGCGCACTGTGCAGACGACCCTCCCCTTCTGTCTCTCTCTCGCGCTCTCTCCTCAGCCTCCGCTCCCAACGCCCAAGGTCGCGGCGACGAAAGGCACTGCCGGCGCCTCGGAAACAGAGAATCACTTGATACCATGCGTGCGCGTCCCCTTCCCCACCGCCTCACCCTGCTTTTCCTCAACCGCTATATCATCCGCCATTTTCCCACCGACGCAACCGTGAAGTATCTTCTTACTCTACTTTAGCCAACCATTTTCTTCCCCCTTCCCTTTATCGCCGTCGCGTCCGTTCTCGCCGTCCGCCCTGCGCGCCTTCATTTCCTCGTAAAGTCGCTTATCTATGCAAACGAGAACCGCGAGAGTTTCCACTCTCGTTATCGCTTGCAGTCGAGAAGCGATGTGCGTTGTTCCTTTTTGCTCGCCGCTGGCACAATCACCTCATGCAAAGCCTGGCTGGCAACGTGCAAGGGAGCGGCCTACTGATACTGACCGCGCTGTCGACAGATGTCGGCGCGCGAGCTGCGACATGTCTCGACACATGGTATATTTCAAAGGTCTCGGTCTTGGCGCCTTTATCTGGCTCCCCTCCTGACTTTCCCACACACGACATGTGATTTGTAATTTACAGGGTTATGGCAGTTCTTATCTACGCAAATCCAACCGCTGGTTTGCGTTGTTGCTATCCGGCGAAACTCCTTAGGTGTTCGTATACAACCAGACGGCCGGACTCTTCAGACTCTCTACTGCAGATATGACCTGATCGTACTTAAGGTCTAATCGTGGAGCGTCTTTATTGTGTCTTTGAATGGCAGCTTGAGCGAACATATTCAATCACACCGCCTTGTCTCAGTTCAGTGAATGCAATGTGTATGTCTTAGTCAGTCCCCAACCGATCACGTGGTGTGGTTAAAATCAAAGGCGCGAATGAATTAAACGGCAGTATGGTAATGGTACCAAGCTTGTCCGTGATCACCGGTTCCGTAAGCGAATAAGGCGGTCTCGCCGAGAATACCGCAGTGAAAAGAATAACTCCTCTTGCAGGCGTAGCAAATACTGACTAATATTTCATACTCGCTAATTCTGATCAAAGATTGTAGCAAATATTGAATAATATGGTAGGAGGTTACGGAGAAAGCAATAACACGCATTCAAGATGCTCGTGACGGCGGCTGTGCTGCTCACCCTCGTGCTGCTTCACAGGACATTGGTGATATGCAGAGAAGCACGCCTTTCCCATACTGTTGCTCGTAGTTTTACAACGAAGTTTACAACGAATTCTTTTAATCTTTCCGTCCCCTTTTCCCTTTCCCCAGTGTAGGGTAGCCAACCGGGCTCAGTCCTGGTTAACCTCCCTACCTTTCCTTTATCATTTGCTCTCTCTCTCTCTCTCTCTACAACGAAGCTGTAAAACCGGACACTTAATCTGGTTAACCTATCTGCCTTTCACATCTTGTTTTCCTTCCTACAGCGAAGTTGTTACGAGCTAGTTCCCCAGGATCGTGTCCGTGTGTAGCCACAAAACTATCATCATCAGGATTGGCTCCAGCGTCTTCTTCTAGAACTGGCTTGTTGGCGCCCCTCGGCGCTACCGAGCGAACGCGCTCGTGCCACTGCTCCCGCGTTCGTCGATGACATTAATAAATTATTCAAGTAATAATTAGTTAATTAATTAATTAATACACAGCCGTAACCAGCTTTACAGCTAATTACAGCGATAAGGGCTAGCTTCCCCGGGATGATGTCCGTGTGTAGACACAGAACTACCCATACGTGGGCCGATCCCGAAGATAGTGAAATGCCGGGCCGACCCGCGGCGGGGGTGAGGAAGCACTCCCCATAAGTGGGACGATCCCGAAAATAGTGCAATACTGGGCCGACCCGCGGCGGGTGCTGTTCGCCATTCAGGGGCCCAGATACATAGCGTCTCTGGTCATCCTTCACAGGGTGGAAGGGCACTGAGTTTTTTTTTTTCTTTGAAAGCGGACTACGAGCGGCATTTGAATAGAGAGAGAGATACAAATGAGAGAAAGGTAGGGAGGTCAGCCAGAGTTAAAGCCTCAGGTTTGCTAGCCTGCCCTAGGTGAAGGAAAAGAGGAAATAGTGCTGCTACATGTTAAGCGTAATGCATAGAATCGATTTTCACTGCAGATATAACGTCGATTAGGTCCTTAAAAAAAACGGCCTGCTAAGTGATCCATTCTATGTTAGGAGTTTAGATTAATTGACCAGTCACTAGTTAAGTTAATTAGTAAGGTATTTTAAGAGTATATTAAAGATATTTGTGCTAATATACGTTCATAGAGAAGATTATTTGCCGATGGTTATTTGCCGATCTATCGCCGCATATCCGATATTAGCCACTGCCTTACATTATTATATGACGTGGATAAACTTGATTGCTGCTCTCAGTGACAGGTGCAAATTAACGCATCAACGACAAAGCTAACGAGATTCACTATATGTGGCATCAAATATTCTCTGATACAACGGAGGCAGTACAATCTTTCAAGAACTAGGTGATTTCCATCATACTGCCTACATATTGACACCATTTTGAATTAGTTGTATAGGACATTTGGTTTCATTCGTTTTACACTCTGTCTTTCTAACAAATACGCCAACCCGCTTGCGTACACCACTGTCATACGATCAAAATTAGCATACGCCTCACTTATATGGAATTCTTGCCAATTATACTAAATGAGCAAATTGGAAGCCTCGCTTTACAAAATAAGGCAGCTAAAGCTAAAGAAAGTGCTGCCCTTACAGGAGTGTATGCAGTGTTTTCACACATTGATCACGGCTGCCAGGTTCAGCACCAGTTTTCTCGCACGGTTATAAGGCGCTTTTCTTAACCTGGCCTTTAAAGAATGTAATTCCCCTTCCAAAATATGTCGCTTATATTACTTACCCTACGCATTCATGCAGAAAACTTGTAGGATTCTTCGACGATAATATTTAAACTGACCACAGCATGTCTGCCGTTCGACGTTTCGCACTTCATTCATGGAGTCACATTTGTGTGCCGTGCTTTCGACGCTAGACTTCCTCCCGTGCATTTGAATGCATGATTTTGATTTCAGTACCTCATATTTTGCTGTATTGCGTGATGTCATTACTGTTATATGTGTTGCATCTTTGCCCCCCCCCCCCCCCGTCTTGCTGCTTTCCACGTAATGCCTCTAGCGGCTTTAAGATAAATGAAGTGAAAAAGAAAAAACGGAAAAACCAGTATCCAGTCACCCTGTGTAGAACCAAACCTCATTATCTAATCTCCCGTCACGGGTAGCGATATACATTGAGCATTATCGGTATCCGGTATACGCTGATTTCTCTGATATAGGTGAAGGTTCGGCCTTGGCATGACATTGTCGTAGGGTTTAAAAAGCAAAACCACAAAGACGCACGACTTTCGCCCTTTGTTAAATATAGTGGACGTTATCAGTTGAGTAGCGGCTGTGTTATGCCTTTCATCTCCGTCCTCGCACAAATCGCTGCCGCTCCGTCAGTTGTCAGGTGGCAAAGAATAATAATAAAAAGAAACAGCTTGTAATACTGTAGTTTGAGCTACTCCGCCGTCGCCTCAGGCAACAGGTGTAAATCATCTCCAGTGTCGTTGAAGGCTTGGCCGCTTACGCCATTAACGAAACATGCTGCCCGCAGTACTCGAAATTAACATACAGGAGGTCGCAAAGGACGTCAGACGTTGGTTGCCAGACGTTAAAGCTGCCAAACGTCAGTTCTCAACCTTAAGAAGAAAACTTATTTGTAATAAACAGGTATCGAAACTGTGCCGTCGTACATAACTGAATCACATCGCTTTTTCTTCTCCCTTTCTAGTTGTTCTGAAATTGCAAAGGAGTGATGGGTTTATAGAAGGGCTAATTAAGAGGTCGCCGAAAAATAAAAATAAGAAGATTTGTTTGAACTGTTTAAGGAAATTCTGCAAGAACAGTGACCAGTGACCAGTGAACAGTGATGTAGCTGCAAGAACAGTAGCGCTGTCTTGAGTGGCTTGTTAAACCGAACTGTGCAGAGCACGTATTAGAAGCCTTCAAAGTCAGTGGACGAGGAAACCGGGATCTTTTTTTTTTCTTTTTACGATCACGTATCGGAAAAATTTCGGGCCGAACCGTTCATATGGTGACGGATTAGCCAGCGGAGCTGTTCAAGTGATTAAGTTTTCCGTTATAAATCATACATTCACGCACGCGTATACATATACATAATTTTTATTTATCTTATTTCGAAACGATGGTGATCACGGCTTGTTCTTCGCCGGTGCGCAGAATGCGTGGTCTTCACATTTTCCCATTTTTTGTTGGAGTTGGAACTGTTGCAATGGTCTACCTCTGCAATGCGCAATCGGGTTCTTACGCACCGCGGCGGCAACTGCGGCGCACATGCCAGCGTTTTCCCACCGCAACTGCCGCGGCGTCGTATTGAGGGCGGATGACAGCATACGCAGCCGGTAGTAACGGCAGCCAGCCCAGGTGCACTCACTCACTGAGCAGGTGCGGCGCGCGGTGAAATCACATGCCCTTTCTTCTGCGCCGTAGTATCGTTCGTTATCTTTTTTGTTCACTTTACAGACGTTAGCCAGCCCAGATAACACCATCACGAGACAACGTAGCGCCGCCATCATTTTTGTTCTCTTAAGGCCGATCCACACGACGGACCAAGTCCGCGGGCCGATCGGTCACGAGATGCGACGTCACGGCCCGCAGCGGTCCGGTCCGGCGCAGAGCACATCCACACGGCGGACCGCCATGGCAGACGGCAGAGCGGACCAACCAGCTACACTCTCGGCCAGAGTGTTATCATTGTTATAATTCCGGCTCGAGTCCCACAAAGCCGGGAACTGCTCAACGAGGCATACAAGATGAAAAAAACCTCCTCGTCACTCCAAGAGGACACGGTGTTTAAAAAATATATCTGCTGCACGCACGTGTAGGCGGAACGGCGGACATGAAACGACTGGCTTGACTGGCTTTTGCTGAGCCGAAAACTATATTGGATTTGGCTGAAGACACTCTGTTGCTGGACAACATTAGTTGGCTAAGCCAAAATCGCTGCGGTTTGCATGCGGTCCGCCGCCAATACGGAAGCGGGAAAAGCCTCGGCGATTTGTTGGACCGCGAGGGCCGCGGTCTTGCGCGGGCCAACGGCGGTACGCACGAACTGGTGACGTTCTATCACGTGATGCGCGGACCGCGGTCCAAAAGAGCAATTTGGTCCGTCGTGTGGATCGGCCTTTACGGACGTTAGCCAGGCCAGATACAACCCCCCCCCCCCCCCCCCCTGCAAACCACGCATACGGCTCATTCACACAGGTCCGTCGGGCAAACAGCTTCGCTGTAAAACGAAGCAGTCATACGACCAATCGCCTCCGCTGCAGTGGCCATTCCCTTACTGCACAGAACTGCGCACCACAATAGAGAGTGTGCGTACCGCGAGACGGCGGGACACAAAAGCGCGCATGCGAATACAAGCTGTCCTGCGCGTCTTCCGTGAGAACGCGCGCAGTGCCGGCGATCACACGCCCCAGCGCCGAGACCCCGCACGCAGCGACTGCAACGGAAACCGCGTCGTCACCAGATTCCTTGCCGCTTGAAACAAAGGATGCACAGACTGCGTCGAGGCATGACGCGATCACTGCTCGCGCTTGCTCTGTGTACGTGATAGCTGGCTGCGCAATCGCCGAGCGAAGTTGCTTGTCTGACTGGAGCGATCCCTTTCTCAGTGCCTAAAGGGACACTAAAGAGAAAAATGGCTTCTCCTGCATCAGTAAATTGCCTTTCTACAACACCAAAAACACCATTCTTACCCCGACAAGACGCTTGGTAAGGCAGAAAATGCGGAAGAACGAAAGACGAGTGGCGACGCCTCCTTGAAGTTCCCGCACCTAGTCGCTGTGACGTCATGGATTTTGATGGCATCTTCTAGGGCCTATTTACTTATATAGCGGTACAGATTGAGTACATTATGTTCTGAAGGAACCAAATATCAAACGTGGCAAGTTTCGGGAACCTCTACTCAGCCAACGCGGCCCAAATGCGAAGACACACTTTGGAATCCCTGACGTCACACTGACGTACCGGCGTCGGGGTTTCGGCGCGAAATTGAAATACTGGTACTCCGACCTTCATTTTCTCGTCTAATAATCAAACTATTATTTTGAAATGACTGCCTGCAGGGTTCTCAAACAATGCTTTATTAGTCTAAACTGATTTATTGTTTCGCTTTAGTGTCCCTTTAAAGCCGCCTCTGCGCCATCTGATAGCGACGCTATCGTCGGAAGTTGTACAACATGATTAGATAAGATAAGATAAGATAAGATAAGATAAGATAAGATAAGATAAGATAAGATAAGATAAGATAAGATAAGATAAGATAAATAGATAGATAGATAGATAGATAGATAGATAGATAGATAGATAGATAGATAGATAGATAGATAGATAGATAGATAGAGTATGCATGTATGTATGTATGTATGTATGTATGTATGTATGTATGTATGTATGTATGTATGTATGTATGTATGTATAATGATGGATGGATGGATGGATGGATGGATCCATTTTCAGCAGTCAGATCTTAGTGGACGACTCCGAATAATGTAATCCAATAGGAGGATTGGTTGAGTTACGCATTTGTGGTAAGATTATATGGACTAAGATGGCTCGAAGTGTGTTACGCTTTGCATTAATATAGCGGTTTTGACTTTTCGCGGTGATCGAAAGCTACTGTTGAAGGCGGGAATTGAGCGCGCGAGCTCGTGTTCTGGTGCAGAACACAGTAGCCACGGAGCTAGTCCGCTGGTTCTGTAATTGGTCGAAAAAAAAATTAAAGTATCTGTAAAAAGCAAAGGTCGGCTCTTGGGTGTCGACTATACTTACCCACCACTCATATACGGATACTTATGTGTGGCTGATGGCTGATGTTAAAATGCGCAATAAGGCAACTTCAGCAGTTTTTCTCCTTTCAATTTTTAGAAATATTGTGACCAATCGTACTAAGCAACCAAGAGCTGAGTCGGAAGCGGGATCTATGTGAAGTCTGAACAAGTCGTGGAACAAAATCAGAAGCACAAACGAAGGCGATGTGGAAACTGACCTGACAAAGCAAGACAGTGACTACTATTTAAATGCTGTGGTCTCATGCAGCACTGAGGCAATGGTCAAAGTGCGCTGTAGTGTTTTGCCGTGACACGGCGACTGATCATTCGAATTTTGTTGCTTCCCCTTGGAGTATAAGAAGTCGGTTCCTATATTGTGTCGTTCCAGTGAGTGTGCATGACACAATTACCAGGGACCGCAACAATAAGCGTTAGGCTGTTGATGTTGCGAAAAAACGACCATCTGCCACCAGTAGAGCGAATTTCTTCGTTAAATAAATGAGTTAAATAAATTAACTCATTTAGTCATTTGTATTCATTCTTTAATGAAGTAAATATTTCACTTATCTATTTAAAAGTGAAACGCAGAATGAAACACCATGAAGTGAGCAACACGTATATATTAACTTCACCAGAGCTAGGAAATTGGAACTCCAGTAACTCCGTGCGGAGATCATTAAATATATGCGCCACCAGGTAGAGCAAATGCCGACAGCTGATGTGTAACTTGCGGTATATGTCCCACCTGCTGTAGTGTTCACTATGCTGAGACGATAAAGATAGCACAAACAGCTTGTCCGAGCCCGCTGTATAATTGTAATTCAAGTTACCTCGGGGGAAAGTGCGCCACTGATCTGATAGGACACTTAACTATACATCGTGCTCTGCAAAACTAGCGTTAAGCAGCACCTCTGTTTCTTTCCGGTGCCTTTCTCAGCTGTACTCGATTTTGTGCCACGCTGTAAGCGTGACTCATCGAGAACGCTCGAACACTTTCGCGTGCATCTGGCCGTTGTATGGTGACGGTCACACGGAATAGCATCAGCTACAAGTGCAGGGAGCCTGCCGCTTCGGGGATGAACATTCCCCGGCGTTGTTGATACTATAGAATAACGGGAGGTGGCAACGCAGGGAACAATGACTGCGGCAAGCATGCGCTTCGAACGCCGCTTTCACTCCGTGCTTCCAAACATAAAGTTGGCTCATCTCATATGTCCAGAGAGTTGTTTAACGCCTGCAGGGCCCGACCGAGCACGGCGACGACCGATCATGTGACGTCAACGTGTACGCGATCGTCTTGCTTCACACGCTGCCCGAGGACTTCGATCGCGGGTACGCTCGGGTAACCAGAAGAAACTCAGGTCTGCACTTCTCCGTGTATACCTTCGCGGTATTCTCTCCCTGCCACCGCCATTCGTATACCGCTGGATCTCAACGTCTGGAATACGTTTCGTATGTCAAGTTTATGCGGCCCGTGCAGTTTTGCCGCACTCCTCAGTTGAGGCGTGAGAAACGATGGAACCGGTGACGAGTCGATCAAGAGCGTAATACTGCGTACAAGTGAGCTGCGTGTTCAGTGCAAGTGGAGCCTTTTGTTGTTCACTCTCCTTTTTTCTCAAAATGCGGTGTGCGTCAACAGATGGGGGTTCATGGACGAATCGCAATATTTTTTTATTAGATAGCTTTATTTAAGGGGACGCAAGCCGCTTGCGTCCCCTTGCATATGTGAATGCAGCAAAAAGGCGACAATATCGATAACTATATGGCTGCTTCTTTCCTGCTCGTTGCTTAAAGGGACACTCGTGTCCCGGCTGAGATGCCTGCAGCTGTTCATTTACTTGCTTTTTGCTGTCATACTGTATTCTTGTATGTGTTTGTATCTTCCACTCCTGTAATGGCCCTTCATGGGCTTACAGTATCGTTAAATAAAATAAATAAAGAATTTGAATTTATTATCCTTGAACAAATATACAAGGAACGAGTAGCCACAGAAAGCTACAGAGACCGGTAGCTTGACGGGGCGGCTGACCGTTTACACAGCAGCAGCAGTTTACAAACACTTTTCGTACAAATGACTGCTTTTACACACATGTACACAGAGTTATTTCACATGGGAACTTAAGTATTTTGCAAAATACAAAGGAAAGCTTCATATAGTAAGTACAAGAAGATGAATGAATAAATACAACAAAACTCATAGAAACTGATCTCGCATTGTTTTTCTGGACAACTGTGACACATCTACAGATGTGTTGGCAAGACTGTTTAGCAAAGCTGGAAGGGTGAAAGTGATTGATTGTTTCGCATAGTTGTTTTGAGGAGTAGGTATGTGCCAAATATTGGGGCGACGCGTAGCGTGTGCGCCAATATTTTCTTTTATTTCTGAAATCTCGCTGTGAAAGGAATTGTTCTTTTTTATCGACGAGAAGTATGACTGGAGTAAATGAAAATTATAATAATCATTTACATTTATAACCTTAAATCGTTCAAAGAGTTGCTCCGTGTGAAAATCATATGGGACGTTTGAAATTATTCTCATGAACTTCCTTGGAATTAGGAACAGTCCACTTAGATTCGTTTTTGTTGTTGTGCCCCACACTAGGTGTCCGTAGGTTAACTGAGAAAGGGCTAACAAGTAATATAGCAGCAGTTTTATACGTTGAAGCATGATATATCTGCATTTGTTTAGCATACCCGCAGTTCTGCGGAATTTCTTATGAGTTTCGCAGACATGATCATTCTAAGATTAAGTGCTTGAAAAATATACGCCCAGCACTTTCATGCATTCTACTATTTCAATCACATTTTCATCATAATCACAATTATCACCGAATGTAATCATCGGCAAGTTTGCAGCCTTATTTCTTGGTCTGAAGACTATTGCTTGTGTCTTTGTGGTATTAATAAGTAAGGAATTGCACTTTGTCCATTCCAATAACAGCAACATTGTTTCATCAGATATCGGATATATCGGATCAGATATTTCATCAGATATGTGTATCGTCAGGTGTTTCACTGGTTATTAATAATGTAGTGTCATCAGCATAGCAAATTGAAATTACATGTGGATTTAAGGTATAAGAATGTGGGTCATTAACATAAACACAACATAAAAGTGGCCCCATAATGCTGCCCTGAGGTATTCCAATCTTTATGGATTTAATATCTGAAGACGATGCACCTACTGATAGGTATTACTTACGATGTCTCAAGTAAGAAGCTAGGAGGTCATGCTCAATGTACACCGTGTACACCGTATATTATCAAGTAGTATTTCTCACTGTAAGGAATCAAAAGCTTTCAATAAATCTACGTATACTGCCGATGTTAAATTAAGGTCTGAGAATCTTGTAAAGATGATTTCCTTTTGCTTTATCAGCGCGGTTTTTGTCATACAATGCTGACGAAATCCATGCTAAAAATTATGTTGTAATGACTGCTTATAAAAATAGTTAGACATTCTTATACACAAGAGCTTTTCTTTAGCTTTGGAAAAGACGGTTAAAGTCGATATCGGTATGTAGTTCTTCAATATACTTTTGTCACCACCCTTAAAAATTGAAGTTATTTTTGCAGTCTGTATTTTTTTTTATTTGTAAATGCTCCAGTCGAGAAGATAAGATTGAAAATGTGCTTTAGTGGACGCGCTATGCCATGCACTATGTACTTTAGTAGTCCCCATTGTAGGTTGCGTACGTCGCAAACGCTACTGTTCTTAAGAGAAAAATTATTTCTGCTGTTTCAGGCAATTACACTTTTACAATATCGAAAACACCATTCTTATCATGCACAATAAGACGCTTGGTAAGCCAGAAAAAGCACAATAACAAAAGACTGGTGGCAACCCTTCCTTGAAGTTCCTCCAACAGCGCGCTGTGACGTCATGGATTTTGATAATGTCTTCTAGGGCCTGGTTAATTGGTTAGTGGTAAAGATAGACTACACTGTGTTCTAAAGGAACTAAATATTTAACATGGCGAGTTTCAGGAACTTTTGCTGGGGCAACGCGGCCTACACACAAAAATATAATTTGAAGTCCGTGACGTCACAGTGACATACCGGCGTTAGAGATTCGATGCGAAATTCAAAAACTGAAACTTTACCTTCGTTTGCTTGTTTAGTAATCAACCTATTGTTTCGACATTAACGACAACCGAATTTTAAGAACGATTTATCTGTGTAAACTGTTTAGTCTTACGCTTTAGCGTCCTTTTAAAATCCACGCCATTGTTTTGAGATGTCAAGCGGGCGTAACACATTTTGGTCGAATTCCTTTAGTTGTTGAAAAACTAACTCGAAAAACATTTTCGTGGGGGGACCTTTCTGCAACCATGCACCTTCGTGCTCAGGGTATTTTGCTGGGGTAAGGCGGCCCAAAGCTCGCATATCGAGACCCGCAGGCAAGCTCAGCGACTTCCGACGCATCGAAGAAAAATTCAAGGCCCGACACAGAAGCCTTCAAGCTTGGCGAAGGTGGTTCCCTAGCGTTGGGTATCGCGCTCTAAACGCGAAGGCGCGTTTATATATCCGAAGCGCGTTAGCCCGAAACACCATCGGACACCGTTGTGTTGTGTCAACCTCTTCTTGATCCGCATCTCTTGCTTCTTTTCGAGGTACTGCATCCAAACTGCTGTCGCCGCGCGAAGCGGGAGTGAGCGGGCCGCGTTGGTATACTTACTTTCTTTCTCCGAGAAACGCTTGTTCCCGATGCCCTGCCGCCGGCGTGTTGTTTGATGCCGCCGTATCCGTCTTTCATTTTTCTCGTGATAGTTTACTCGCGAAACATCGACTGCTCGGAATCGAGCGGCTATCGGAATTCCCGTCACGCGCCGGCTCGTTCACGTTTGCACAGACGGCTGCAACACGAAGAGAGACAAACACAGAACGCAACGCTCGAATGTGCCCCCCCCTCGCCGCCCCCCTTCGTTCCAAAAAGAAATCATAATAAATAATAATCTGAGAATCGGCGCATTGGTAGTCAGCTGCTGGCAGCTCAGCCAGCAGCACGTGCTGCTAACTAGCGCCCATACGAGCAGCAGCAAACTAAAACCCCGATGGTCGCTTCTTCTGCAGCTTTCGCCTCACCACAGCCGCCAAGGCCCTCTCTCTCTTTTTTTTTTCTTTTTTGTCTTCGTGCCCGCGAAGTTCTTCGTCATACACTATCCCTCCGCACTCGGCCTTTTTTTTTTCTTTCTCGTAATTTTTTCTCCCCACTCTTTCCGCCAGCTTTCGGAAAGTAAGAAGCCCCCCTCCCGCTCGCGCGGCAACACTTCTCCGTCTGTAGCGTCTCGGCACGTTCCGTTTATTTTGCCTGCCGCCTCTGCTTGCGCTCGACAGAATAACACTGCGCGTGCTCGAAGGAAGGGAGAGTTTGGCGGCGGATGCAGCATCAGCGAACGCGTGCGAATCGCCCCGAGCGTTCCCCGCTCGCACGCACGCACATACGCACGCACCAGGCCCGGTCTCCGTTCGCTGTTCTCGGTTTCGATGCGTGACTCGGTCGAGTTGGCCGCCGTCGAGCGCACTTCGGACCTCCGCCAACGCAACCATGCAGCCGCCCCCTTCCCACCGTATGCCTGCGCGGCCGCCGGAGCTTGGGGAGCGCAGAACAAGGGGCGCGTGTTCCTTATTTCGCCGCTTCAAAGTGACTCGAGCAGAGCGGCTCGCTTGGCGTTCTTTCGCGCGAAACCTATACGCGTCGTGGAGATTGGCGAGAGAGAGAGCGAAACCGAGGGCTGCTTCTCGGAAACAAACAGAGCTTTATATTCTTCCGCGGCTCGGTGTGTCGTTTTGGAAAGCGTGGTTTCGGAAACTACGCTCGGGTTTGTTCACAGACACGCGTGTGGTGCGGGCAAATGAATCCGGAGTCCCCCGCTGCGGCGTACCTCATAATCAGATCGCGATTTGGGCACGTAAAACTTGTGAATTTAATTTCTGCCTGTGTGTGTGTGTGTCTGTCGCTATCTGTGGTCGAGATTATGATGATGATTATGATGATGATGATGATGATGATGTAATGTTATAGAAGTACCTCTGTTTGTCCTGTATGATTTCGGGACGGACAAAGCCGTGCAGCAAAATTATTTTCTTGCAGAAAACTTTTTTGTTGCAGAAAATACCGGTGTTGCTGGCGAAATCCAAGCGGGTTTCGTATGCCGCACGACGATTATGCAGGCGCCCTACTGGTAGCAACTGTTTCTTGTAATCTCCCGATATCTTGCAGTCGAAAGGGTCTTCAGCATGCTGTATCGTGAACCTTGCCGTCCCACGAGATATTATTGGCCATAGGTTACACCGCCTCTCTGCAGTTGTGCTTACGTCTTTGACGATTCACAAGCGCTTCGATGGTCGTGTTAAACCTCGGTCTCTTTATATGATAAATACGTCCGGGGCCGTAATTGTGCATTGCTTGTTTGTTTCTTTCTTTTCGCTTGGGTTGCCACGCTGCATAACTTATTCAGTACAAGATTAAATATAAGCCACGCAGGGCCGTTTCATGAATGGATTGCAACGGTGACATAGTTAGCCCAGTGCAGGGTAGCCAACCAGGTTCAGTCCATGGTTAACCTCCCTGCATTTCATTTATGCTTTTTTCCTTCCTTCCTATAGAATGTGTTGCCCTTGATCCAGTTTTCATGGACTTCAGGTTGGTCTCAGTTGAATATGGATGTTCCCCATCTTCATTTTATACTACATTGACGAATTCCCTAATAGCACTCAGCGTCATTTCTTGCACTTGGACAAATACTGCCTTACTAGAGCTGCTTGCTACTCTGATTCCAGCCTGACCTGCGTATACCCTTGGTAACAAAAATTGAGAGACTTCGCCTTTGCAAGAATTTAAGGTTTCTTCTAACACGGCTTCCCAGTGTAGAACTTGATAGTACATTGATTCCTTTCAGTATGCATGCCTAGGCTGCGAAAAAAAAACGTATCTTTTTTTAGCGATATCTGTGGTTTCAAACTTTTGCTCGCAACTGTAGCTTCTTGACTTTTCCTGTCGGATATCTGTAACCGAAGAAGAACGTCGGTAATTGCTCCGAAAAAGAACATGTTTCACATTTATTATTAAACGTAGTGTTCCTGATTTACACCTTATTGTTCTTATTTGACACTCTGTGATTCAATCTCCATACGTCAGCTGCCAACTTCAAAGGTCGTGTATATCGTGTGTGAGTGTGTATTTTTTTTTCCATTATTTTTTTCTGTTTTATCCTTTTCTCTCTCTCGCCTATCGCATCCATTTGCCCCTTCCCCAGCACAGCATAGCCAACCGGAGATAATCTCTGGTTAACCTTCCTGTCTTTCTTTGCTTTTCACTTTCTCTCAAAGGCAAAAGAAAGAATGGAAAGAAAAGGCCGTACACCGAGAAACAAAGCGCAGTAGTAGTGTAATTATGTGGCTGGGCTTTATTACTGAGTGTGACCCGCCGTGGTTGCTCAGGGGCTATGGTGTTGGGCTGCTGAGCACGAGGTCGTGGGATCGAATCCAGGCCACGGCGGCCGCATTTCGATGGGGGAGAAATGCGAAAACACCCGTGTACTTAGATTTAGGTGCACGTTAAAGAAACCCAGGTGGTAGAAATTTCCGGAGTCCTCCACTACGGCGTGCCTCATAATCAGAAAGTCGTTTTGGCTCGTAAAACCCCATAATTTAAATTACTGAGTGTGTATCACTGATTTATATGACTTTAAGAATAAATGAGTTTAACTTACATGTGTTGACTTTAAGTTATATCATCCTTCCATTTCTGTGGCCTTCATTGGAACTATCTCGATATAAAAAGAGTAGCCGGTGGCAATGAAAGGCGCCAACATTTAGCAAACAACACACTCATACATGCACACATGCACACACCGATATATCATCATCACCATCATCATCATCATATTTTTTTATGTCCACAGCAGAACTAGGGCTTCTCCCAGCGATCTCCAATTATCCCTTGATACGACCTCGACCAGGTGAAATGGTTCTTCACCGAAATAATCAGGAAACGACGACCAAGCCGGGCATCGTGATGATGAAAAAAAAATGTTGAAAACATTGTATTCCCGTCATTGGTACATAGTTGTGGCTCTCATCCGAGTCTCGAGCGGTTCTGATCTAACACAGGGGCCAGGACGGCCTTAAATAATTCCTCTTTCCCTCGTTGAGGGAATCCACTGGCCAATCAAAATGCCGAATCGTTCACCACCTCCATCGCCCTTCACTGGTCGCCAGCGTGCTGCTCGGGGAGCTCATGTCCTCTATGAGCTACTCGTGTACGTGGTGCACCTGTCTCCAACGTCTCACAACAGGACGCAACCAGCTGTTGTAGGTGCTTTCCCCCGGGAAGGACGCTTTCATCGATAATTGGCCACATCGTGACGGTCAGGAGGGCGACGTTACTGTCTTGAAGCGAAGTGAACGGTGAAGTGTGAACATCAACCGTAACAGATGCGTGTTGCTGGCGGCGCATCCCTCCGTCGCCAGGTGTGGTAGTCGATGGCTTCTTGGAAAACTTAGGTCGACCATAACACCCCGACTACGCTTCGTTTCCCTTGTGACCCATTCTGTAAATCTAATGGTCTGCATTACGCCTTACATGACCTGCCCAGCTCCATTTTTTTTTCTCTTAATGCCAATTATAATATCGCCTATTCCCGTTAGCTCCCTGATCAACATCGCTCTCTTCCTGTCTATTAACGTTACGCCTAACATTTTACGTTCCAGCGCTCTTTGCGCGGTCCTTAGCTTCTTGTCGAACTTCTTTGTTGACCACCAAGTTTCTGCCACATATATCTGTTAACACCGGTAGAATGCGATGATTGTACACCTTTCTTTTCGACGACAGTGGTAAGCTCCCAGTCAGGATTTGGTAATGCCTGCCATGTGCATTTCAACCCATTTTTATTCTTCTGTAAATTTCTTTCTCATGATCAGGGTCGCCTGTGAGAAATTGACCTAAATAAACCTACTCATGTGCAGACTCTAGAGCCGACTTGTTGCAAGGGAACAAATTCTTGTTCCCTTGCCAGGCTATTGAATATTACATTTGCCTTCTGTATATTATTAATCTTCAAACTTACTCTTACACATTCTGGTTAAGGCCCTGAATAATTTGTTGCAATTCATCCCCAGTATTGCTAAACAAGACAATGTCATCTGCAAACCGAAGACCGTTCAGATATTCGCTTTTGATACTCATTCCTAAGCCTTCCCAGTCTAATAGCTTGAATACTTCTAAGCATGCGTTCAAGCTTGTCTGGCCACTTTCTTCATAGGTATTTTTCGACTTCTCTTGTGGGTAATTATGGTAACTCTGGAGTCTTTGTAGATATTCACGCATACCTCCTGTACTCCTTCATTATGCAATGCCTGCAAGACTGCTGGTATATCTGCTGAATCAAATGCCTTTTCATAATCTATGAAATCCATAAAGCAGGGTTCATGGTACTCCCATATTTGTCAATTACCTGATCGATGACATGGATGTGATCCATTGCGCAATATTCCTTCCTGAAGCCACCCTGTTCTCTTAGTTGATTGAAGTCGTGTTACCCTGATTCTGTTGGAAATCATCTCGGTGAATAATTTACAGAATACCGAAAGCAAACTAATGGCCCTATAGGTCTTCAATTCTTTGACGTCTCCTTTCTTATGGATTAGCATAATCTTGGCATTCTTCCAGCTCTCTACTACACATGAAGTCATGAAGCATTCCGTACAAAGGACCGCAAGCTTTTCAAGCATAATAAATCTTCCCTCTTTGAATAAATTGATTGTTATTCTATCTTCTACTGCCGCTTTTCCCGAACATGTCTTGCGAGGCCCTTCTAACTTCATCGCTATAGTTATAGAAGTTATGAAGGACGTGATGTCCAGTTCATCACTTCCTCCAATGAAGGTAGCGTGGCTGCTGTGCATGCGTACTCTAAATGTCAGTATAGAATTATTCTGCTGTTTTTACTTTATAATTGAAATTGCTGATGACATTGCCCTGCTTATCTTTCACTGCATGTCTCTTGCCCTATCCTATACCAAGTTTTCTTTCACTGATTTTATGCTGCAGCCTTTTTTTTTTACTGCTTCCTCAATCTTTGCGACGTTATAATTTAACTTATCGCTTACTGCCTCCTTGTTTATCATGCTTTGACAGTTCAGCGAATTTAATCTGATCTCGACAAAGCACTTTCATGCTTTGTCTTTTCTTTATTAGGTTCTTTGTTACATGGGAGAGCTCGCCTACTGGTTGCCTTGGTGCCTTACCTCCCACATCAATTGGTGCTTCTTAAATCAGCATAGATGCGGTTTCGTTTATTACCTATGTATTATCCTCATCTTCCTGCCCTAAAGCTGCATATTTGTTTGCCTGCACTGGCCTGAATTCTGCTTTTACCGGTGCTGCGTCTACGTTGGCCAGTTTCTCCTTGACTAATTTTGCTCTTTCTCTCTTCAAATTGAGAGCACGCCTAGACCTCACTAACCTTTTATTACTTCCCCTTGCCCTGTCTAACACTTCTACATCCTGCACTACGCTGGGATCGTATGAAATGTATCTCATTTGTTTCTCCATTAGGGCTTTTCCAGATCCACTTCCTGTCACTGCGCTTCCTGAAGAAGGTATTCATTGTTCGGAGTCTATTCCTTTCCGCGAATTCTGCCAACATTGTTCCTCTACTATTCCCAGAATCGATGTCGAAGTCGCAAATCCTTGAACCAGAGAAGAAGGGAAACAGAGGCTGGATTTTGTTAATCATTACCATATAAAGCCAACAGCCAATGGCTTCACTGTCTGTTGGCTTTATATTGCCACGATTATATATATATATATATATAACTTCGCGGTTATATTTGGTTTATTTACCCAACAGTTTCGGTGTTACCCAACCTTCTTCACGGTATGAGGACCGACCCCTGAAAAACGTCGATCCGCAGGCCAAAACTGTTGGTAAGTAAACCAAAGATAACCGCGAAGTTGTGCTTGTCGCCTTCCTAAATACGTTTGGTCCTCTGAAAAATTCAGTCAATATATATATATATATATATATATATATATATATATATATATATATAGAGAGAGAGAGAGAGAGAGAGAGGCGCAGGCGCGCACATAAAGCCCAGAAGACGAAAGGGACGCGTAACACTACTCCTGAGCACGGCCATTTTAACCTGCCATCGCCACGACCAGCAGTAGGCAGATGTGATTACTATGGTCTCTGCGAGTCCGCCGTATTTTTATCTTTATATGTTTGTTAGCCTCACTACCGACAACGGCAAACGCGCATTTCAGCCGAGGCAGACGCAGCGTAACGTACACAAGCTCATCCAATAAAGAAACTCGTCGAGGCAGCGTGGTTAAACACAGCGTGTGCCAGAATGTAAATCCGACATCGCTATCTCCTGCGCGCTCACACGCACCCCTCCGGGAATAAACGCAGCGCGCCTCTCTCGCTGTACCACCTCTGGTTACGGCTCCCATACATTCACTGTTTTTTGCCTCGTCCGTCCCCGAAGCGCTAGTGCCGCGACACGACGCATCGAAAGAGGGGGAATGGAACAGTTGTAAAAACTGCGGAGGTCACGAAGAGGAAAACGGATCAGCCGGGACTCGCTAACCAAAGTGTTATATACGGAAAGGGAAAGAGAGGAGGCCCCTTGCGCGTCAGGTCGAGAGAGGACGGCGCCTATCGTCGTCACAGCACTGTCTTGCGAGCGTCCCTAGCTTCTCCACTCTTCCTCCTCCTTCAGCCCTCTCCGCCGCGATCTATCCGGCCCCTACATCGTTTCTGCTCCGTAGCAGCAGCGCCCTGCCAACGTGGTCCTCCGCTTACAGCAGTACGCTCGATTCGCGCGGGAAAGGGCAGAGGAGGAAGAAGAGCCTTGCGGCGGGCGAAGAGAAGAGGAAGATTCCGCTCCTTGGCTAGCACTGCGCGCACAGAAGTAAACAGAGAGACAGACATACAGCGAGGGCACGCACTGCCAGTGAAGTGGAGAGGGAAAGGGGGGAGGTAAGCGACGCCGCCGCGGCCTCCGCCAATCGGGACACGCAGGGGGCGGGACCAGCGGGAGTCAAAGCGGCATAATGATAGCGCACGCGCGCCCGCGCGCGATCGCGAGTACGCGCACGGCGGCGAGCGAACGAGGGAGCGAGCGAGTGCAAATACCAACGCATTGCTCTCGCGTTGCGCTCTCGCCACCACGTGACCAGCGCCTACATCTCCCTTCGCTCCGCTTCTCTTCTTCATATTGCGCATGCTCTCGAACTTATAAAAAAGGACGTTAGTAAAACACCATTCGAGTGGAAAAAAATAGAAAAGAAGAGCGCCCGATTTTTTTTTCCGCTTTTGTTTCACACACTTGCGCGCCAACGACGTCTGTGCCCGTACTTGATTTTCCTTTTATTCGCCCCTCTTCCGTATAGTCTCTTTCTGCAAGTATGAAAGTATGTGCGTGTGTTCGTGCGTGCCTGCCCTTTTCGGGTTCCGGTTAGGTTTAGACACCGTCGCCAGTGTAACCCTCGTCTCACCCGTTGCCGTCCGTTTTCTTTGTAAAAAAAAAAAAAATCCGTCTCCGCCGTCTCCCTTTCCTGCACTAACCCTCCTCCGTGCTCCAGCCGCCGTTTCGCAAAAAACCGTTCTCCCCACGGCCGACTGCTCGCTCACGGGCTGTCTTTTCCAATCGCGTCTGCGTAACGGCGAGACGAAGCAATTTTTGTGCGTTCCTTTACTCTTAAAAAAGTTTCGGGCGCGCAATACTGCAATACGACTTTTTTTTTTTATTTCTATATCTGCCTTCCTCGCTGTGAAGCTAGCGTCGGCGGCCAGACGGTGTGGAGGGCTTTAGGAAAGGAGGAGGTGGCGAGAAGGAGAGAAGGCGCGATGCAATGCAGCGCAATGCAGTGCTTGAAATTAATATGTAGACGGCGCGCCGGGAGCGCATATTAAAACTGAACTTGCTATTCTTAGCGCGGCGTCGGCGGAACTCTATCGCAGACGCTGTCTGGAACATTAAGGGCCCTTGCCAGCCCCGCCCCTTCCCTGTGCTTCGTTAAAGCGTACGTCAACTTGGCGAAAGGTTATAAAAAAAGAATTATATATGCACGATAGATGACTGGGCTATAGTTGGTCTTTCATCATTGGGAAACTTAAGCGCTGCGACTACGGAAGTCGAAGAATAAAGAGGACACGTGCAGGAGACAGCAGGCTGTACAAGATATAATTGGTCGTTGTCATGTGCGTTTGAAAAAGGAGCCACGTGGTGGTCGCTTTTCTTTTAAGTTATGGAAGAAAAACAGTATTTCAAGACTCGGTTATAGCGTGAACCACAAGGAAGGGCAAAAGCTTTTCTAGTGGGATGAACAGTAGGATTGCACAATATAGTTCGGAAAATTTAGGCGCAATAGTAAGTATAATGTGCCGGGTTTTGCCCACGCAAGTGGGCGAAATCGGCCCCGTTATACGTCATCCTGTTATTATTGCTTCGTTATGTGAGTCTATCAATAATCAAAGAGCTTAAGACGAGAGAGGCAAATAAAAAAAATGCAGGGAGGTTAACCATGGTCGCAGCTGCTTGGATTAAGATTCTGAGTGACGTATATGCAGCTACGTCATGGCGTCGATCACGTGAACCTCCAGGTGAAGCTTTAACTGCGAACGTGCAAGTTCATATAGCCGTAACGCGCGCAGTACTCGTTGTTGCTATGGGCTTCTGGAATAAATTTCATAGAGCCTGTGCATAGATCAAGAGCTACAGAACGCAACAAAAATGGAAAGGAGGGAGAAATGTATCGAACTAGCCCTAATTGCGAGGAGAAGCCAAGTTCATTGTGAGGTCGCATCACCTAGATTACTCACTAAATCCCAAGGCCGTGCGTGGAGAGGATGCTTGCATTCTCGAAGCTTTCGTAACAGTGCGAGATCTACACAGCTTTGAAAGTTAAACACAATCTTTGCAGTTCGGACCCTGTGTTGTTTCTTAGCATTGTTGTGCAAGTATTTTGCCGGATTTCTGGGCCACTTTTAACCAGAAAACATTGAGCTCTGCGATTTTGTACAAGCAGCAGCGCTCGTCCCCGAAGTTTATTTTTCGCAACTGAATCACACAGAAATGAGTAGCATATGTAATAGCTTATGTCTGCAGTGTTCAAGCTGTCATTTGCACATTTCCTGAGTTACTTTAGTGCAGCAGGAAGAGGCTATATCCTATAAGCCTCTCTCAATTTATGTCATTCTGCATACAAAGTTGTTTAAAACATCTCGACAATGCAGCCTCTAAGCAGTCCCCCCCCCCCCCTTTTTTTTACTTCGCTTCACACGTTCTTACCTCACGTACGATTGTGTGACGAGCGACATTTCTCTTTTTATTTTACTTTTTCTTGAGTGGTTAATCTGTTCCGGGCGCTACGCTGAACACAGGCTTCCAAGCAAAAACACATTAAAGGCTATAAAAATCAGACTGGCAAGTTGCAGTCTACTTTTAGCATGCTTTTTGAATTTGCGGTTGTTTTGATATGTAGATATCTTATATAAAACTTCAGGCTATCCGCATAGTTTACAGCAAGTCTTAAACACTCTGCATGCTGGTAATATACTTCCAAATGTGCAATTCTCAAAACGTCCTTAATGTGCGCTGTGCTCATGTCAGACAAATTTTACGTTCTATACCCCCTATCTCCTGCAATATAGTATGTATACATGCAAAAACACAATACTCATGCAATATACTCATCGACGCTTCAGATGAATTTCAGACAATTGTATTTAATATTAAGCTTTCTAAGTGTTGGGAATTCAGTCCCTTTCTTTTTTCGCATGCTCTTGTCAGGTGTTATTTGAGCGAAGTTTTATTATTTCGCTCTCTTGAAGTTTTAGGCAAGGGCGAGAAATCAGTTGTCCCATTGATTATGCTCCGCACCGCATATAGGTTTTCATGGCTTTCGAGATTTGGTGGTGCCAGCTTGTAAGTACGCGCTGCCTAATTTCAAAGGCCATGCCTGCTGCCAGCGTCTAGAAGTGCTGGTTAACACTCCCAAGACTATAATATATATGTATTCCTACGCACAAATACTAATAAATGTAGAACGATGCGCATTCACCGTTGGAAATATCGCATAGACTGCAATTCGATAGGTGTAACCTGTAGGATTTGGTCTTAAACCATAGTCTGTACTCGCCTTCTCTTTCACTTTGCTTCTGTTCTGTACCTCATGCAACTGCCGTTGGCCTGCGTTTGCTGATCTTTTTTTACCGTACCGCACAAAAACACAAATAAATTCGCTGTAATGGCACCTATACATCTAGTTTAATGTGACTTTTTTATAGTTTATGGTGTTCTAAGCTGCTGAAAGTCGCGTTCTCAGCCGTAGCTCATCGTAATTCGATGCGCCTTGTCATTCCTGTGCCTCCTGCCGAACTTTGAGGCTACTTCGCCACATAATTATTCACTGTGCAGTGTAGCGTGATTACGGATACATACCAATCCGGTTGGTGTCCGGACACGCCCCTTCATATCTGTATTTTAATGCGTTAGCATTAGGACTATCAAAGTGGGAAAGAACGTATGTGCGTGAAATGTGGGCAGCCGTTCACCCAATAAGATCACGTACTCATGACGCCTGCGCCAGAAAGGATGTTCCACATCCGCCGCCAAGGTTTGTGAGTGGTGGCGCTGGCTAACGCTCCCAGGGATGTTCTAGTAGTAAAGTACTAACACAAACACCCCAGAAAAGTGGATGGTAAAACGGCGCTGCAGTATCTCGATTGGTAGAGCATCGCACGTGTAATGTGAAGACGTGGGAACGTTCCCCACCTGCGGCAAGCTGTTTCTTCATCCACTTTCATTTCCATTAATTTATTTCTTTAATTCAATGAGTTAGTACAAGTAAGTTCCCCTGTGTTGCCCTTGGTGTCTTTATTTGTTGGCTTCTTATGAAATAATTAACAAAAATCGGGCCCCTCGGTTAGCCCCCTTTTTTGTCGTTCGGTATACTGTGTGTACGTGTATGTGTATGTGTGCGTGTGCGTGTGTGTTATTCACAAGTCATAAGAAGTGCTTAGGTGTCCTCGGATTTTCTATTACTCTTTTACTTTTATGTGGTCTGTTCTACTCGCCAATATTCATGTACAAAGTCGACATAGGTTAAGACTGAGTGTATTTCTTGTCAGTACTTGTTTAAATACTAGCCGCCATCCCATAACATCTTACGCAAGACATCGGCTTTAGCTGACCTTACTAGTGCAAGTGTGCTTAACTAGAATGCAGGATAAGTGGTTGTTTTAAATGAGCGAAAATGATTTTGAGCAATAAGCACGAACGAAGAATTCTCCTAACACAGCTATGTGGCTACCGGTAGTCCGGCGCGCAAACAACGTTAAAAACCGGCTTACATTCAAACCTGTCAACGGGATTTTCAGACATGAACCATCTATATAGTCGCATCGTACTCGTACTGCCTGTCCTCATCATCACTCTTCACATACGCCCATCTTCTCCCGCTTCTTCCCCTTGCCTCTGAAGAGTAGCAATCTAGAGGATTACCTCTGTCTGACCTCTCTGTGTTTCCTCAGTAAGTTCTCCTCTCCCTCTAAAAACACGAACGAATTTTTCAATCCTCAAATACCTTAAAGTGGTCGTCGACAAAAATTCGTTGTGAGCCTGATGGAGGGCAGCTTTGTCACGAAAAGTGCTTGTAAACGTCTAAAAAAAAAAAGAACATGCCGTTCATTTCTCGTCCTTGGGCCCACCACGTCCACGCTCAAGCTAATGGATCGGCTTTTTCTTTTCTATCACCCGTTGATCATATGAAAGCTAATCTCGCTGAAAACCAAATAGCGCGCGGACATAAACGGCCCTCCCTCGTGGGCCTCACTGCCGCTATATCTTTAAAGGGCACACTGCCAACGAGTTGAGTCAGAACGCTCGAACACCACCAGAGCCGTAAGGGGAACCGGCCGCTTTAGCCGCGGACAATGCATCTTAAGCAGAAACTAGAGAGCGAAGAAGGTCGTTCCGTAAAGCGCTCCCGAGACCCCGGGAGTGCTTCATGCGACTCTATAGCCCCGAGACGTTGCTCATCCACTTGAGTCGGGAACTTTCAACGAGCGCTTAGCCGCAGCGTCGACGACACCAAGAAGAAAACGGAAGAAAAAAGGTGAACCAAAGCGTAACGACGGCGCAGCGGAGGCCTCGCTCGGCATTAACTGCGTACCGGAAGGAGTTACTGCACCACGCCGCCGGATCCCCTCCTCCAAAGCCTTTTAGCCGGAAGACGGAAGCCCGTCTTGGGCCCGTCGGCAAGCCGAGCGAGCGGATCGGCTGGCAGGCGCTCCTAATTAACACTCTCTATGCAAAACGCGTATAGGCCGTTTGCCTGCAAATGTAGACGTCGCCCGCCCGCCCGCCTGCGCTGACTTCCCTGTGCCTCGAGTCCTCCCCTCTTCTCTTGCGTCATCTCGCTTTCCCTGAGCAGTGACTTCTTTCCGCCCCAAGGCGAATTTGCGCTGATAGACAGACGCCATCGCGTCTAAGCGACGCGGACGGGTGGCCTCGATTCAAGAGGGAAAGGCTATATAGACGCGGCGGGACCCAGACGGATCCTTCCGCAGACAGCGAAGTCTTACAACAAAGCCGGAGAGGAGTCCTTTCCCCATCTCGCCGTTTCACTATGTCTCTCCCTCTCTCCATTCCACCGCTTCATCCTTTCAAACTTTCCCGCTCACCTTTCAAGCCCATTTCTATATCGTCCCTAGGTGCCCTTTCTCACGGAGACAGCGCTCCTACACAAATCCGCCAGTCGCCTCTTCCACTGTAGTCTCCAACGGCAATCCGCCCCGTTGCGAGAGCCTCCTCCCCATTTCCTGTCGCGAGCATTACTCAACACGCCTGGCTTACTCTTTCCGCCTCCTTTCCCAGAGAAGGAGGCGGAGAGGCTCGCCCTTTCCGGCTCTCTTGCGCAATGGGGAGACGAAGAGGGGAAACAGGGAAGCGGCGAGGGAACCAGACAGACGGGGAAAGGGAAGACCAATGGCGCGCGAGTTCCCCAGACGAGAGAGAAGAGGGGGGCGAAGGGGGGAGGCAAGGGCACGCAGCGTCGAGACGCTGGCGTGTCTGAGGGCAGAGACGGGAGAAGGGTGGAGCGCGGCGCGAAAGTATCGTCTGGCTCGGAAACAGTAAAGCTTCGGTTTCGATTCAGTTTGTTTAGAAACGCGGCAAGTCGGCTTCTGAATGGAGCACACGGGACGCTGAGAATTGTACGACGCTGTCGCGACGCGCCCGGAACTCTGCGCAGTTCCCGCTTTGTCTGGTGGCGCTGAGCCTTCGGGGGCTTTTATTCTTATCGCCATTTGTTTGTTCCTTTTTATTGATGTGTATCGCTTTTGTACTTGAGTTAACTAAACGCATCCATTGCGTATAAGCTCTCTGAGCGCTTAGAAACAGGCTTTGATGCTCTTAGAAGTGTAAATATAAAAAGTTAAATGAAACTATATGTTCATCTACGATGCTGTCTTAATCCACTTTCTTGAGATTCGAGAGAGCGGTCAATCTAGTATATATAGCCTATGGACCAATCGCTGGAAAATCTTTACTGCTTTAGTTTGTTTGTTTTTGTGCCGTTATGTGAGCGCCTGCCAGTAGGCGTCTATGTTCGTTTCCTTGGAGCAAGGGAAGCTAGACGTTTGCAATACGGGGTTTTCTGTGCCGTTTGCTGATAGCAAATGTGTCACTGAAAAAAATATACAAGAAGGAAGAAAGAAGTGAAAAAAGTCCCTTGGCTAAGCCAAGTTGAGATCTTCATAACCCATCAATGGGACTATTATTATGATTATCATTATTAAAGGTCTGTGAGGGGAGACGATGGCATTATGAGTGGTGCCGGGCTCTACATTTCGCTTTGCCAATCAAAGCCACTAGCCGGTTGAATAATAATAATAATAATAATAATAATAATAATAATAATAATAATAATAATAATAGATTTTCATGAAATACGCGCGAGCATCGTAGTCAACAGAAAGTTCGAACAAGTACATTGCACAGAGCAGACAACTTACACAGCCCGTCGGGACGCAGTAGTAGTCAGTTCACATCCAGTTTAAGTACAACGTACGTCCAATGTACACATAGAGTGTTCTGTACAGCCCTTGTCAAAAGTATGCGGGCCACACCGCGCATTCGTATGCACCTCGTGTGCCGTTAGACTGTGTGTTGTGGTCGTCGGGGCGCTCTCCGCAGTCCAGACCTCTGGGTGGTGAGTGCAAAACTTTTTATTTTATTATTACCCACAGCGCTGGAACTGTTTGCACACCAGAGGAACTCCTTTAAACAGTCTGTAGTCAACATGGCAGTCGCAGGCAACGTAGTCCGTACACTTTTTGGCAAAAACTATGCATCATAATATGTACAAGACATGCAACAAGTTATAACACATTCCCGGTACGTTTCCAGGAGAAATTCTTAGAACCATTAAACTTGGATTAATGTATAGGCGAGAAATACAGTGCATGCCTAACAAACAATCTCCTAGTACTTCAAAATAAATTGTGGTGTTTTGTGTGCCAACACCACGATCTGATTACGAGAAACGCCGTAGTGAGGGACTTCGGGACCACATGGGTTTCTTTAACGTGCACCTTCGCATTTCGCCCCCATCGTAATGCAGCCGCCTTGGCCGGGATTTGATCACGCGACCTCGTGTTTAGCAGCCCAACACCATAGCCACTAAGCGACCACGGCGGGTTTTTCTAGTACTTCTTAATCATCGTGACTTCTATATAGAAGCTCTTTTGAAGAGCCAGAACCGAGCTCCTTCGCAGAAGCAGCCCCTGAGAAACAATCCAGTTCGCCGAATGTTCGCCCTTTCGTTACGGCTTCTCTGAAGCCATATTCGTGGTCGAATTAAAGTAGTTTCTCTTCTACACCTACAATAACGCGAAGCGCGTTTATACAACTGGACAAACAGTTTCTTTTTGCCGAAGTTCGGGAAACGGAACTTTATGAGCTCCGTAAGCTTATCTCAGGCAAAGCAACAACTTGCGAACAACAGAAAGAGCCTCCTGGAATATCGATGCCGACCGGAAAGATGAACTCCCTCATTCCTTAACTTCCTGCGCTGTAAAACTTGCACAGCAGCTAAGCAGTTTCAAACGGGAGGCTGTCCGTGCAGAGCAGTCCTGTTCTGTCTAGTGCGGAAGGGGCCGGCCGAGATTTGCTTAATTTGTTTGTTTCTTTGCATGTGTGCGCTCGCGCGTTTATTGTTCTATTTTCTTCTCATTTTTCTTATTGATCCCCGTTCCCCTACGCGCCGCATACGGTAGTAAACCACAGTTGTACTGCAGTTACTCATTAAACTCAGTGTATTTTCCTTTTGTCTTGCGTCCAAATGTGATCAAGCCCACGGAACGCTTCTATCATTTTTTGAAGGCGAAAAAATGTGGGCTCCCGTTTATAACCTAACTTTTTTTCTTATTATTGTGCTAATTTGTGGACCATTTGCAAGTGGCGCCCAATGAGCTTGCGACACACATGCATGTTTTATTCTTACGTTCTCATTTTCTTCATTTTTTTTATTCGCTATGCCCCTCCGTCCCACTGTCTCCTGTTCTTTACTCACAATTTTTTTTTTCAATGTACGTTTTCTCTTCTTGATTTGACAGGCGTTGTGCTCCTCCTGGTGGCCAATTGCCAGCGAGCTCTCTTTCTCCTCTCTGGGATTGTTTTATGTACGCAAATTTACTAATAATTATAAAGTTGGCATCTCTATCTGCTTAGCCGTGCTTTCTTTATTCTTTTATATATTTGTCTCAGCAGCATTAGCCTCCGTGAATTCGTGCTCTGACGAACTACGCAATTAACGTACGAAAAAAAGAAAAGAAAGAACTCGAAATATGTGTACAGGGCGTGTTGTGCGAATTCTTGCGTTCTCTTAAAGTTGCTGTAGCGGTGGTGCTGCGATCGCCACTTGCTTTCTGGCTAAGCTTCGGAACTGCTTCTGCATCGTATATAGTGCTTCGTCTCTCCCTCCGACTATTTCACAACCAGAACACGCTTTTCTTTCTTT
Organism: Dermacentor albipictus; assembly: GCF_038994185.2. NCBI lineage: Eukaryota > Metazoa > Arthropoda > Arachnida > Ixodida > Ixodidae > Dermacentor > Dermacentor albipictus. The sequence goes on along the minus strand of NC_091824.1, from coordinate 108,521,706 downwards.
TTTTTTTTTTGCAGGCGGTGCTTAAAATGTACTGTCGTTTGAGCGCCCGGAAACACTTCCGAGAAGAAGCGAGAGCAGAACGAGAAATTCACCGCTCGCTGGCACTTGCCGAGAATTAATCGAAGCTCTAAGCGCCCGAGGAGCTTACCGTCCCACCGTTATCTTGTCTTTCAACCGTCGTGAAGCTCTCCTTTAAGTTGCGCCTTTTGCCATTTTCATTTACTGCTCGCGCAGCTGTTCATGCGCAAGCGCATCGTCGCTTTAAGGCGCCTTTGCTATAGCCTTGCGCTACCGGCTTCTCTCGGACGGTTCGTTAGCGTGCAGCCCCGACAATCCTTAACCATTTCGCCGTTAACGTTAAAAGTTTAGTGACTTATTCTTCTTTCGCGCCATTTGTCTCGCAGCTTTCGCGCGTCCGATATATATGAACGTCTCGCTTCTTCTCCCAACCAGATATTTTTACGTCTCACCAGTTTTCACTAATGAAGATCTTGTTCTGCGTTTCATTTTTTTCTTTCTCTCGTTCTCTGTTCTTTTTTACGTATTGTCTTTTTTTTGTTGAGTCGTCTCCGCCTTCTGCCGACCGTATCTGCGTCTAGTGCTCGAGCTCAACTCGGTGCTTACGTTTTCCCGCTAACTGCAGTCTCGATAGCGTTTCCCGTCTCCTACGTTTTTACTCATCTATACTTAATATTGCTTTGTTCACTCTTTTGTTTCTTGCTTTTCCTCTACTCTACACAAATTATCGCTCGCACTGTCAGCCAATGTGCTCGCAAATTCGAAACTATAGATCGCTCTTTTTAATTCTGTTTTTCCTCGCTAAATATTCACCATCACCACTGTTTGGCAGGTCTGCATGGTCACTCTTCTCCGGGAATTTGTTCATTCTGCTATGTTAATTGAGCTACGTGGAGCATCGCACGCGTAATGCGAAGACGTGGGATCGTTCCCCACGTCAAGGAAAGTGGCTTTTTCATCCACTGTCTTCTCCATTAATTTATCATTCCTTTAATTCATTTAGTAAGTACAAGTAATTTCCCCGAGGTTGTCCTTGGGCTCAATGTTTGTTGGCTTCTTATGATATGCTTAATAAAACTCGGGCCCCTCGGTTAATCTCCTTTCATCTTGTGTGTGTGTGTGCGTGTGTGTGTGTGTGTGTGTGTGTGTGTGTGTGTGTGTGTGTGTGTGTGTGTGTTTGTGCGTGTGTGCGCGTGTGTGTGTGTGTGTTTGTGAGTGTGTGTGTGTGTGGGTGTGTGTGGGTGTGGGTGTGGGTGTGTGCGTGCGTGTGTGTGTGTGTGTGTGTGCGTGCGCTCCGCTTCACAGAGCATACGGTATCCCCTTTTATCTTGTTCCTTTTTTCTATGCGAGTGCCTAGACTTAATGATTCCATATTGTAGTCGCTACAAATGCACGTTTCATTCCTTTTGTTTCGCCGGAAAAATCACTCTCCCTAAAGATATTCGTCAACTTACATCGTACCTGCTTCACACACTCGGGCCATTTATATGCGCGCCAACTAGTCTGAGCGTGGTGTGCTAAAACGCCGTTGTGTACTCGCGAGTCCCCGCTGTTGTTCTGCTGAACGACTGTGGCACGTATCACCAGTGTGGGGCATTGGCCGTCGCTCTGGTGGTTAAGAGAAACGGAAAAAAAGAGGGGATTTAACGGCAACTGGTTGCAGAGTCCTTCTTTTCCCCCTTTCCGCTGACCCTCTCCTTCCACAACTAAGACCGCGACTGACGCGCAGTTTGCTATAGCCGTAAATTCTCTATTCTCTCCTCCGCGCGCACGCTTCGTTATATCGAGCGAGCCCGTTGGCAAGCTTTCGGGTGCCAGTTGCTCAGAGCGTTTCGACTAGTCGGAGGGTAAAAGAACAAGGGCTAAGTCTATCAGGTAAGCGTCCTACGGCGCTTCGAAGCGCCGGCACGCTATCTAGCTATAAAGAGAGACCGAAAAGAGAAAAACGGAGAGACAGAAGAAAAAAGAAAACTGCGACACCGGCGCACCTCCGCATAACTCTTAAATTCACCGGACTGCGAAGAGACACAACTCATGTTCGGGAAATAAACGGACCGACGCCGCGGCACACCACGTCACACAGGCGCGCATATATACAACACATATACGATAAAGAACAGGAGGTGGGTTGAGACAGCGGGGCGAAATGGCCGGGAGTGACGACCGCATGCAAAAGAAGGCGGCGTGCGCGCGTTGCTGTATGCGTGGAAGGTGAGAAAAAATATGGCGGGACCACAGCGCGTCGCGCGCGCACGCTATATGCGATTACAAGGCAGCTTCGTGTCGCCCCGCCTCCTGTGTGTGTGAGTGTGTCTGTGCGAGAGTATACTGGCGAACGCGTAGGGAGAGTTAATGGATTGGCCACTGTGTCAGGCCCTCCTCTGTGGCTACGGCTTCGACTTCTTGTCTCTCCCGCGCGCGGCATGCGTGAACTCCCGCCGCGTGCGCGTCGATCGTGCGCGCACGCACGCCATAGAGCAGGGCTTGATGGTTTACGGACTGCATGCCTTGTGCGTGTCCGCCCTTTGTTGGGCCGGCCGCAGAAAACTGCAACGCCGCGGGTCTCGGTGACGAGAAGGCGGAACGGGCGCGCAGTCGCACTGCGAACAGAAACGAACGACTTTGGTGGCGGCTGTCGCAACGAAAGGGCCGTGTACCGCGGTTTTCGGTGTGCAAGGAGCGTCAGAATTGGTGGCAAACGAACATGGACGAAGTTTGGGTTTCCGGAAAATTAAAATGTTTCGACGACACCGGGAAGTCCGCGTCAGTTGTGCGAAAACACAAGACTTCTCGTCTTCTAAGCCATTCTACCATCATCGCCATCATCTTCGTCGTCGTGGTAAGAAGAAAAAAGTCAACAGCTCGGAGGCTCGTTCCTCTGCTTCAGGCATGGGCTCCACATTCCTGCCAACATAACTGAACACACAGTTATTTCGAGGGCCTGCGATATTTAAGTCCATTAGGTTTTTGAAGAGTGATGTTAATGCAGAATGACAATTATCCAAGTTGTAATGGCGCATATACTTCCTGCGTGGATAGTTGTTCGGGCTCGACTCCCACCCACACCGAAACTTACCAAACTTTATTTTCAAAGCCATTAATTTACCTCGTTTACAGGAACCTCCCTAAGAAAGTTGAAGTCAATTCGAGCATTTTCTGACGTTTTTTTTTACTTTTTTGCGCCGTCGGTCATTTTTGGGGCCATCTTTCAGTTACGCCGACGGATTTTTGCTTAATGGGGCGCATAATGCCTTCGCATTGAAATGCAGATAGTAATAGCAGAACGCCGGGCTAAGCTATGACGCAGTCAGAGCGCGAGCAAACGAGTGAAAACGAAGCTACTTTAGCGGGGTGTAGCAGGCGGCTCTGACGTCACTGGAGCGCCGTTCATCGATACGTGCACGAGGACGATAGGGTCACCCCTGGCAAAACGCTGTATTTCTTCAGCCTAAACCGTCAGCAAAAAGAAAGGCCGCTTCGCCTCTTTCTTGCACCTCTGCGGGCCGGTTCAAGAAGTACGCACGCGTGCGCGCCCACGAGAGAGAGCTTCGTAAAGAGCCGCCAGTGCGGGCCAGCTGAGTTACGGCGTGGAACGGTCGCGTAGGCCACCGGAGCCGTTCAGCGGGGCCACTACGGCGGCGGCCGGCCTCTCTCTGGCCGGTCGTATACCGACCGGCGCGACCAACGACGAGCGCTCCGCGTAGTAAGTACAACAGGCGCGGTGACGTCTCGAGGGAGAGTTACGGCGCCATTCTCTCAGGACAAGGCCGCGGGCACCTCGGCTGACGTGCCTCTAGCGTGCGACGCAGAGCTCGCTATATTTCCCCCAACTCGCAGAAAGCTGCGACGGCACGACCTCTTTCCCATCAGCCCTCTCTTTCTCCCTCTGTATTTCCGAACATCCTCCTCCTCCTCCTCCGGTCGTTCTGCGCGAGTTCCGCATTACCTATGCGCGCGGTGCATTATGCATTTATAGATTGTACCCGGCCCACTAATGGCACAAGAAGGACGCCGCCACCACCCGAACGAGGCCGCGCGCCGCCCCCCCTCCCTCCTCCCTTTCCCCCCTCAGCGGGTGGCGCGCACGCACGGGAGAAAACGCGGCGGTGGGCCAGCTAGCGAGCTGGCGCGCGCGATGGGTCAGGAACGGCTGCCTACTTCGGCGGTGAATACTTCCCTGAACGAAGCGCTCTGAGCGGCTCGTCGCTCGCATCGGAAAGTTCGTATATAGCGGGAAAGAAGATTTGTAGCATCACGCGGCACTCGCACGCGTGTGCCACAGAAGATTAGATTGGGGAAGAGTCACCTTTCACAGCTGATGGTTAGTGAAGCCTACCTTTTGCCGGGGGATGGGATATGAACTTTCTTAACATCGTCTAAATATAAGAGTTTCGAAATTGTATAGAGTGTCTATAAGCTCCAGGTAGTTTGCCTCCTATTAGACGTGTTATTTTGGCCGTAAAGAAACGTAGAAAATATCTAAACAAACTGCGTTAGTAAGCAAGGTGCACAGACTCCAAGGTGGTGCTTACAGGTAGACCTCCCACCGCAATGTAAGGTTAACTCCTCTGGCTGCAAATATACCATAGACTTCCAGGGTAAAACGTCTATAGACTTTCTACAGACTGAATAAACTCATTCATGAGTATGTCGATCACCCTGTGGGATGAATGCCATAAAACGCGCTCTCCACTCTTTCTTCTTTTCTTCGTCTCTAAAGACACTGACAATGTCGCTTCGACAAGCAAGAAGTGCCTATATTCGATCACGTTTAATGCGTGCAGATGTTCAGCAGATTCCATTAAGTTCACGGTGGAGATGGTGGCAGACCAGGAACTGCCTTCATCGGATCTGTTGTTGAAAAGAAGCAGTGATGCGCTTTCTTTCAACGTTTTCAGAAAGAGTATATACACTGGCCGCTACCTGCGTTTCTTGTCTGCGCACCCTGACGCTCACAAGATGTCAGTAGTTACCTCCATCTTGGTTACCATCTTGGTTACAAGATGTCGGTAGTTACCTTTCATTTGCACGACACCTGAAGACCTAAATTCCGATGCGCAGACAATCCGGAAAGACCTTTCGACGAGCGGTTACCCCCCTGCGTTCACGAATGCTATGGAACACTGTTTATTCAACCCTTTCCAAGTTGGCAGTGTGTGTGTGTGAAAACTTTTATTGTACTGAGGTCCGGAGGCTCGACTTCTCAAGCCAAGGCGGGCCGCTCCCACATTGGCACTGTCAGGCCAAGCCTTTCAGCGACATCATGGGCCCTCTGGACTGCCCTTAGTTGGTCCTGAAACAATGGGCTTTGAATCCTTTTCTCCCACTGTGTCCATTCTTCAACGAGGTTGGGGAGAGTCGCGGGACACCCCGCCAGCATATGTCTGATTCCAATGATGCCATTACAATCATTGCATTCCATCTTAATCTCCCTCTCTGGATATATTTTATTAATGGTGTACGGTGTGGGATATGTACCCGTTTGCAATAAGCGCAGTGAGACTGCCTGAGCCCTGTTCAGTTTTGAATGTGGCAATGGGAATTGTCTGCGTCCTAAATAGTAATGTTTGGTAACATCATTGTATGTTAATAAATGATCTCTGGATTCCTTCGCTTGATGGTGAACGGCTCGGTTGTGACTGTCACGGTTAGCAAGTCCTCGTGCCAAGTCATGAGCAACCTCATTGAGGTTTACCCGAGTCTCGTCCACTTTCCCCATATGCGCAGGAAACCATCGGATTTCAGTTGTCATAATCACAATGTTTTCAAAAAGTTTAGCTGCAACTCCAGCTACGTAGCCTTTATCAAAACACTTTACAGCGGTTTTCGAATCACTGTAAATGAAGGCCCACTTATTACTCCTAATGGCTAGAGCAATTGCCGCTTGTTCCGCCACCGTGGGGTCCTTGGTAAAAATTGTGAGAGCGTCTTGCACCTTCCCTTGATAATTTGAGACAATGGCCGTATAGGCTTCTTTACCGTTCACCCAGGCGGCATCAACTATAGCTGCCAGTTGGTTCTGCTGCTCTATTTCCTTCAAGAGTGCTTTAGCTCTTGCCTTTCTCCTTTCGACATTATATTCTGGATGCATGTTTCTGGGGAGAGGGTTGGTTCTGATCTTGCTCCTAACTTCAGTCATTAATTCTACTTCAGCCTCTATTGGACTCCTCGATGTATTCAGTTCTGCACCTATTGCCTGTAATATGTTCCTGCCAGCTCGTGACTTTGTCAATCTTTCGTGTTGCGCTAGCTGTTGGGCCTCCGCAATTTCTTGCATTGTATTGTGCACCCCTAGACTCATGAGTTTGTCGGTTGCAGCGTTACTGGGTATACCTAGGGCTACTTTAACGAGCTTCCTGAGCATCACATTAAGTTTGTTAAGTTCTGCCTGCTTCCATTTGAATAATCCAGCTACATAAGTGAAGTGACAGAGAGCAAAGGCATGTATTATCCTTAAAGCGCTGTCTTCTCCCAGGCCTCTGTGTCTATTGGTAATTCTCCTTAGTAACCTAATGACCTCATCTGTTTTATTCGAGATATGTTGTATTGTTCTGTAGTTAGTATTGTTTCCGTCTATGTGATACCCAAGAACCTTGATTTTTTCAACTAGCCTGATTGCGGATCCTTCATGAGTATATAAGCACACTCTTGGCTCATCTTCCGGAATGTAACCTCTTGGTTTACGACCTTTTCTGCAATGTTTAATGACTAAGAGTTCTGATTTGGCTGCCGAGCATTTCAACCCCATGGCTTTCAGTGTGTTCTCTACAACGTATAAACTTTCCTGTAATCTGTTCTCTGTCTGTCCTATATTGCCCTTGGCACTCCATATGGTTATGTCGTCGGCATATATCACATAACGTATACCCTCAATTTTCTCCAGATTTCTTGCAACCTTGGACATTGCTAAATTGAATAGCATGGGTGAGAGTACAGCCCCTTGTGGAGTGCCCCTATTTCCCAAATTCTTAGCTTCTGATTTAAGCTCACCCAGCATGAGTTGTGCAGTTCTATTTCTAAGAAAGTCCTTAATCATGTTAAAAAGTCTCTTACCCAAACCCATCTCCGAGAGAACGTCAAGTATTGCCTTATGCTTTATACGATCAAAAGCTTTTTCCACATCCAATCCCAAAAGAGCTTTCGTATGCGCTGGGCTAGCCTGTATAAGTTGATGTTTGATCAGCAGCATAGCATCCTGAGTTGACAGCCCTGGACGAAAGCCGATCAAGTTGTATGGGAGGATCTCGTTCTGCTCAACGTATTTCGTGAGTCGATTTAGGATGACATGTTCCATAGCTTTGCCTAGACATGACGTTAAGGAAATAGGACGGAGGTTGTCTAGAGTGAGTTTTTTGCCTGGCTTTGGTATGAGGATAGTATTGGCCACCCTCCATTCCTCTGAGTATACCCCTTTTCTCCAACATTCATTGAAGTGTTCAGTTAGATAATAGATTGATGCATCATCTAGATTTCTTAACATCTTGTTAGTTATTCCGTCAGGTCCAGCCGCCGATCTACCATTAAGACTATGAAGAGCGGCCCTCACTTCACTCTCAGTGAAGTCCCGGTCAAGTTCTTCACATATGCCTCCCGTATACTCGGGGCTCTCCTCTCCTTCGTTTGGTTGTTTAAGTGGGAGATATTTGGCTGCGAGACTATCCATGATATCCCTCTCTGTTTTATCTTGGCTTTCCTGATGAACCAACTTAGCTATAGCTGTTCTCTTGCTTGTCCTTGTTTCATTCTCGTTGAGCAAGTGCTTGAGGAGGTTCCAGCTACCTCCATGTTTGAGTCTACCATCAGCCGAATTACAGATCTCATCCCACTGTTGCTTCACGAGGGTCTTCGAATGATCATCAATTTCTCTGTTTAATTGCGCTATTTTTTTTCTTAGCCTTCTGTTAAGTCTCTGCGTTTTCCATCTCTGTAATATAGCCTGTTTGGCCTCAATCAGATGCGCCAGCCTGCTGTCCATAGCTTCAATATTTTCCTCTGTCCTGATTTCTTTAGTGGCCTCCTTGACGTCCTCTCTGAGCTGGATGACCCATGTCTGAAGGGGTTCCTGCTCGGCATGTGGAGGCCCCACTGTCCCTCTGTTCGCCCTAATTTTTCTGAAGTGATCCCAATCAGTGAATTTGAAGATTCTTGTTTCCTGTCTCGGTATGCGTATGGTTATGTGTATGATGTAATGATCGCTTCCGAGATCCAAGTTTGAATTTTCCCAATTGGCTCCTCTTGAATTGTTCACAAAAGTAAGATCTGGCGTGGAGTCCCTGCTTGTGGAAGTGCCACAACGGGTGGGATACGCAGGATCAGTAATCAAGCATAATCCCAGATCCATGGCAAGACTCCATAGCTCCTCTCCCTTCTTTGTGTTCCAAGCGTATCCCCATGTATGATAGGGAGCATTAAAGTCCCCTCCAATAATGAGAGGGGAGTTTTTGGCAACCGAAAGCACCTTGTTGAAGAGTGCTCTGAACCTTTGTCTCATGTCGTTAGGACTGCTGTAAATATTCAAGCAGAAAATGCTTTGCGTCTTACCTCTGTTTCTTTTAAGTATAATCTCAACTAGAATAAATTCAAACCTGGAATTTCTAAGGTGAATCTCATGCTCAATGTACGGCAACTTTTTGTCAATGAGAGTCGCCAACCCCCTCCCCATTCTTTTGTCTCTACATATAACTTTGTACCCAGTGAGCATAATTTCGTCCGCTAAGGTTTCCTGCAGCATAATTACCTTTGGCCTGGCCTCAGATGACCTGATCACCTGTTGCAGTGCTGCTTTTTTGTGTTGGAACCCACGACAATTCCATTGCCACACGTTAAATCCATGATTACTGTCCATTGTTATTAGGTGAGGATGCCTTTCTATTACCTGCTATTTTCCTCTTTGTGATGGCCCCCGACAATCCAGGAATGGACTTTATACTATCCGCCTCCGATGGCAGATACTCATCGTCGTCATCCCCTCGTGCCTCCATTTTCCTAAGTCTTTTCTCTGCCGTTAGCCTCCATTTCCACAATTTGTCCACTTTAAAGTTGGTCGTTTCAACCGTCTCTCTTAACGCTTTAATTGCCTCTTTTATTTCACTGAGGGCTGAGAAGACTGAATCACCCTCGGAACTCACCGCTCTCTTTTTAGGGGCAGGGGAGCTGGATTCCCCTGGATCGTTGCTTTTGCTCACAGGTCTATCTATCTCTACACTAGCAGGGCTTGACTGCTCTTTTTTACGAAGCTCTACTACCTGCCTGGTCAATTCTTCATTAGCTTTTCTTAAAGAGGCTACTTCTTTAATTAATTGCTCTATTCTGGCATCATTGTCATCACCCACAGCCGCCGAGGCGCCCCCAGCAACCCTCGCCATACCTTTGACTTTGTCAGCCCAGGTGGTTCCTGGCGTCGTCTTCTCGCCAGGGATTGAGTCTCTTTGCACGAAGTGCACCTGCGCGTCCCTTGACTTGGAGCGCCTTCTCTCCCTGGATAGCGAACGATGCCTGGATCTGGTGCGACTCCTGGAGCGTGAGTGCTCCCTGTCCTCGGGGCGATGGTTGGGCGCCAGCTGATGCGCCTCCGACTGCGCTCTTGTTGACGACCGAGTCCTGTTGCGCTCTCTTCGACGGAGTCGTACGACGTAAGGGACTTGAAATCTTTTCTTACAAAATTTGTCGCCGGTAGGGTGATCGCCGTCACAAAATTTACACCTAGGTACACACACATGTTCATCTCCTGGGTTGCGAGTTCCACAACCTCTGCACTGAACAAAGTCAGGTGTTGGACACACATCAGAGCGGTGCCCGACCCTTCCGCAGGTGAAGCAGACGTCGAATTGCTTCCTGTAAAGGTAGCATCTCACTAGTGTGGATCCATACCTGACAAAATTGGGCACTTTGAGTCCATCGAAAAGTACTATGACCGATTCCGACGTCTTGATGCGCTTAGCAGCCAGCGCAAGCGGGTTCAAGTCATGCACGATGTTTCTTGTTATCATAGCTTGGGAGTCTCTGGTGTCCACTCTTCGGATGACGCCTTTGCATGTGGCATGTGGTGCCGCTTCGTATGCATTTACCTCGTATTCCGCTGCCATGATCTTGAAAGACTTGATTCTGACGTACTTCGCAGCATGTTCGGCCTTAGGTGTGCTGACTACGATGATATTTTGAGTGAAGTTTGGGCAGACAACATCTTCACGGGCCTCGTCTTCCGTTAGGCCGGACGCCTCAATGACTGCAGAACCAATCGTGGTGGTGCTTACCTTGTTCAAATTGAGCCCTCCTCGAGGCCGTATAATGATCTTGCTGTGCTCCTCAGGCAGTTGAGGCATTCTCGAAGCTCTGATAACCCGATTCTTAATCATTCCACCGACGGCGGTTTTCTTGGCGCCATGATCTCGCTGACTGCGTGGCAATGTGCTCTCCTCATCCACAGCCTTTGCGCTAGCTCGTGATCTTCGGCCAGCCACGACTTGCCAGCCGAAGTCTTCCTGACCATTGTTTCTTTCATTTCCAGAAAAATCTTCATCTCCCATGCTTGTATCCGCCATGCCTGCGGGCAGGTGGGCTTACTAGGCCCAACAAGGGCCCTACTCCTCACTAAGCTTAGCTCCGCTAAGCTCAAGTCGGCGTCTAGGAGCAGAAAAGGTTCTGTAAAATTGTGAAAATAGGAGCCCCACCTCGAATCTTGGTGTCAGTCGATTCGCCGTCGCTTCGTGGATCCAGTGGTATGCTTCTTTTCGTTGTACTCTCAAAATTGGCGAGCGGAGCATGGAAAAAGAGACGGAGCCGATGCTTCCACGTCTGCACTCAAGTTGGCAGTGCCCACCCGAAAAAACGCGCTTGCATACCTCACGTGCCTGGGATAAGCGAGACCTTATCACGTGTGCTACGTTAATATGACGTTGAGGTGACTCACGTTCCTGTGCGCAAACTGAGGCACGCACTCGTTGGTGGGAAGGACAAGCTGCCGATAAAAGCCTTTCCTGGCGTTGTTCACAAGATCCCCTGTGCGTATTCCGATTGCGACTACATAGGGGAGACGGGCAACATTAAACAGCGGCTGCGCCAGTATCAAAACGACGTGGGAAAGAAAAGAGTGGCTTCAAATTATTTGGCACAGCACGCAGCAACGACTACGCACGATATTGACTGGATAAAGTCTAGTCTATAATCGGCCAGGAAAGAAGCTGGAAGGCACGTCTGTACCTGAAGTCCCTCGAAATACAATCAGCAGGACACACGCTCAATCGAAACAACGGAACCATCCCCCGTCTTACACGCGGTGCTTGCGCCACATGCTGAAACCTATTTAAACAGGCACTTCAACCTCTTTCGCCCCATTGTGAACAATGCTTCCGCATGGAAGCCGAAACGTCTCGTCTTTTAACAAGTTTTACTTGGTCGGTGTACGCCTTTCGTTGTCATGTCTCATGCCGACCAGACGGCCTTCCGTCGAACACTCGATTACATGCAGATGTTACATTAACGTGCTTGTTATTCGTTCATGGCGTTCGTTTAGCTATAGCAAGACACCTTGATCTCGTTATTAAACAACCACTACATTGATCTTGTGTTCCTGTTTCTGCATCAGACTAGAGCTGGCTGTATTTACGCCACTAAGGCGTGAGCAGGCTTGCGCCATGAAACGCCCGTAATGAAACTGAAACCATTAGTTGAGGGCTATAGACCAACAAATTATAGTATTTACTTCTGCATAACAATGACAAATAACGCTGGCGTTGCTTGTGTTCGATCGCAAAAGCATCGCCCCTTCAAATAGAAACGATAAACGAAAGTCAGAAGGAGGAAGAGGAAGAAAAGAAGGAAGGAAGGGTAGGGGGGTCAACCAGGCGCTCGTCCGGTTTGCTACCATACACGGGGAAAGAGGTGTAAAGGATTAAAAGAAAGGAAGGAGAAGGAGGGAAGAAGGTACCCTCGGTGGGAACACGAGCGGTTTCCATCGCTTCACGCCTACAATCGGTCACTGAGGCCAGTCGATTTCATGAATTGTAGCAGTGCCCACGTCGCTTTGTAAGCCTGCAAAGTATAGGAAGAAACAACTAATGCAGTTGTAAACTTTTTCTATGTAAGAGAACAACTCGCGAAAAAAAAGAAGTACTTAATTGCGCGAGACATTAGGTGTGTAGCGCCAGTTCGGTCAACCCTCCTGAGCCGCTAAAGCGGTGTACAGAGAGTGCGATACAGAGTGCGTGTACCACACTGCAGACTGCGATAACCTTGTTATCGCAGTCTGTGGTACGCGCCTTTCGGGCTAAACTGTTGTTCTGTGCTGTCTGCTGGCCATACAGCACTGCTGCCTTTGCCATTCCTTTCTCCACTTCCATGTGGTATTGTTTCATGGTTGTCCCTTTTACTCGGTGCTGCGTTTTCATGAGAACGCGCGCCCTGGACAGCTTGGGGAGGAGTAGCCGAGAGTTACTGACGTTTGCGCGTGCATATGAGAGCCACCTCGTTGAGTGTACACGCTCACGCAACCCTTACACATATGTGCACGTGTTCAGTATGTGCGAAAGTCTGGATATTTTGAAAACAACGGTCGGTCACGCATCGATGTAGGCTGGCTATATAGCATCGGGGTCAACAACCTTCGCACAGTCTTCTTCCTTCTCATTCTCTCTCTCTCTCTCTCTCTCTCTCTCTCTCTCTCTCTATCTGCGATCGGTGTAACCTTCGTTTAACGACACCTACCCGCTTTCTCCCTCAATTTCTGTACGCTCATAACCCTATAGCCTCAAGGGGGCGTTCGTGACTGGGACGTATATGCAGCCTCGCATGTTTCCAAGGAAGACCGCGTGGCAGATTGAACTTATGCGCGTGCTTGCGCCGACGGCATCACACGTGCGTGATGTAGAGCATGCTGTGAGGTTGCTGCCCTGTTTCTTCTCTCTGGTGCAGCTTTCTATCGTTTCGTGCAGAAAACTGAGCTCGCACACTGTACGCGATGGCGTCGCATCATAAGCTGCACGCTGCACAAAGAGAGCGAGTTTGTGCCGCACGTGCTATACGCACGTATACTATAGACAAGCGTCCGTGTAGGCTCGATTGCGTACAGGTCGTGTTTACACTTTACTGTATTTCTCTACGTGCGCTCCTTGTTTTTGCTCAACGTTGGCCATGTGTACACTATCTCCCCCCGGAGCTACTGTGTGTTTTGCTTATTATGCGCGCCTGTATAGCGTGCGGCCCATACGCTTCCTTGTATGCATGCGAGCAGCCCGTGTACGCGGTCGTTTTCTTGCGTTTTACGGCCTTCCGCGAGTGGGTTTAGCAGTTCAGAGCGGGGCCGTAAATCAACGTGAGCGCAGCTGTGGAGTATATCCGAGCCTGAAACGGTCCTCTTTAGCATATATGTTCGGCGCAAGTAATCTTGAGTACAACTCTTTAATGCGCTGCGAAAACGCGAGGCAGCGAATGATCGCTCTTACCGAAAAAAAAAAAGAAATACTAAAGACGCAAGACATGTGGAAAGTATTGAGCACACAGTAGGGTAAAGGAGCGGAACGTTTGCTTTGCTCGGTTGTACTGCCTCAGATGGGTATATGCAACTTCTGCGAACGAAGAGCTCTGTAGCATTGGATTAGAGCCGTGCGAGTGTCCTCGCTGTCTGGAAAGGCCACTCCGTAATTTCGAGAATGGGGCATCAGTCGATATCTAAACCGTATACGTCATCCGGTGACCATTTATTCCTCTTCATTGTCACGAATTCGCTTGATATATATATGTATATATATATAGTAAAATAGAGCAAGTTGGGAGGAGTGTCGCACTACGCACTCGCCGTGGTTCCCTTTCGTAATCTCGTGACCGAAGAGCCGTTTTGAATAAAGTTACATTCATTCCTTCGCGAAACTCTAGTCCGTTCCACTGCAATTTGTTTAGGCAGTGAAAAGAAGGGAAGAAAGGGGGAATTTTGATCGGAACGGAGCTACGCGATTTCCGCAACTGTGCTCGTGTTAGAAACTTCCTTCGCGTTCACGGGCATGTGCGCGACGTTCGAAGTAACTGCAAAAGGATCTGTCAAGGACTCAATCGGTATTTACGAATGAATGCGCAATAATACCTGGCGTAATTAAACAGCGCGAGGTAGTGAGCGCATTCGAGTGGCTTTTGGACTAGGGCTACATAGTCAGCACGTATTAACACCTGCCACATAGCGTGTGCGTTTGGCGTTTTTGAACAATGGCCGCATTATGTGTTCCTAACTCTTTTGACTCGTACTCTTTGACATCGCACGCAGTGTTTCGTAGAGCAGCGATGTGATCTGGCTCCGTGTACTGGTTGATCTGATCACGCCAACACTCCTTTCTCTAATTTATCACGGTATTAATAGCCCCGGTATTACGCATATCTCAAGGCGCGCATCTCAATGTGTGTCCGCAGGTTTTTTTTTTTGTTTTTTCTCCTGCACTAGAGGCTCTGCGTTTGCCCATTCCTCGAAAGGAAGTAAAGTTGTCTGAACTTTGCGAGCTTACTTCGTAACGGTAAAATGGCTATTGGCTCCAGATTGTACTTTTCCCCTTTCTCTACAAGACCTACAGACGCCTCATTACCAAAGAGGTTTTATATACAAGTTTTTCTTCTTTCTCGTACTGCATACTAACCTTACCTAACTGAGCCTCATGACACACTGTGTGAATAGGTGCTGATCATTTTTGTTTATTGTTCTTTCACACTACCATGTCGTCTTCACAGTGCACATATTGGGTTGCCCCTCCTGCTTGGACCCATCTGGCCTGCATTATGTAATAAATAAACGAAGTATTAGACAAATTCTGGACCTTCTGTGTACTCTTCCGGCTCTCCTATAAGGCTTGGCACTTTCTTTATCTTCGTCATTGTTTTTGTTTGTTTGTTCTTACGCAGTTCTCATCGAATAGAAGTAAGGTCGCGGCAGTTGGAGAGCTATAAAGGCCACTTTCTTGTTTATTCATTCCACAGAAGAAAAGCAAAGCTCGCGCGCGGGTCTTTGGCCTCTCACCTGCCCGTAAGACCAGTGGCCCCCTGATGGCAGGAGGTGAATAGTCGCATATCACACGGATGGGCTGTATGCGAAGTGAACGAACGGTGCAACGGGCCGACGTTGCCTATATGTACTTATACGGCCATGAGCGTGTGCGTTATACGCACTGTGCTATTGGCAGCAGCTTCCAAAAGGCCCGGTCAGCACATGAGTGAGTGACTTCTCTGTCGGCACCTCGCTTTGGTGTGGCCGATCCCCGCACACGTTTGGCGCGCGGCACGTCTTCCTCGCACGGGGCTTAGTACGACTGATACGAAGCCGGTGTCAACAGTTCGTATACCGGCCACGTTGCCCGTAGATCACGGCGCGCAAAAGAGAGGACTCTCCTTTGAGACTCTCTGGAAGTGTTTCTTCGCCTATGTCTGCAAGTATTCGACGACCTTAGATTTACCCAAACCATGTTGGTTAGTTAGTTAAATTGGGTTTATTGGCGCAAAAGCGATAAAGGCTATGCTGCGCCAGACACACGATGATAAAATTTCGTTAGTAAGTGCAGCATACCCTGCAGAAATTAAAGCTTACGTAAAAAACATGTTTCGTCTAAAAAGCCGGTCACATCAGTCAGAGGTATCAGCGTATCGTCTGCTAACATAACATCAACATTGTCTATGCGTTTCGAGATGTGGACATGCGATTAGAATGCGTATTACTGTTAACGGTTTATGGCATTTGTCACATGTTGGTTATTCCTCCTCTCTCAGTGAGCAGTTATGTGTGATTCGCGTGTGGCCTATCCGAAGTCGACAAAGAATTTCTTAGATGAAGCGTTCTTGATGGTAGCATGTCTTCCACTCCCCTGGGGCAGGTTTAATGAGTTGAAGTTTATTGTTGTCTTTCAATTTCCATTCGCATTGCCATTTAGAGAGTAGTGCTTTGCGAATAGCTTGAATCCTATTCTTAACAGGTATGTAAACTTTTGAAACATTCAGATTTCTTGCCCCATATTCATCCGCTTTTTTCATTTCTGGGGATCGATCCCAACGTGGCTTGGGACCTAGCAGAAACGAACAGTCTGGCCTTTACTTAGGTTTGTTAGTATACGTAAGATGTTACCTATGATGGGTTCGTACTGCGACTGTATATTCAGGGCCTTATGTGCACCTAAATAATCTGTATAAATTATTGATTTTTCGCCTTTGACACTTTTAATCTGTTGTACAGCCATCCACAAGGCATAACACTTAGCAGTGAAAACTGATACAAACTGTGCTAGTCTAACTGTGTGTTCCCATGTACCTCAATTGCGCTGTTTGTGACATAAATGGGCATCTTTGAGCCATCGGTGTCAAATTCTGTGTAAGTGTCGTACGTGTCATGCACTGTACTAAATTCATGTAGTGTATGTTCACGAGGCGTATCTTGCTTTCTTTATGTGTGTCAATAAAAAATCGAGAAATTTCGTGAAATCGTTCCGAGGAGCTAATCTAGCTGGTCCTTGCATGACAGAAAGTGCTTCACTAAGAACATTGCAGTCACGGCATTCTTTTTCAAATCTAAGTACGGTCCTATAGCATTTGGCTTGTTTGTGTGGTGTAGTCGTTTGCCGCAATGCATGATAGTGTTACCGCGAATGTGGTCTGACGATTAGCGAACTCTTAGAACGTATGCCAACGTGAGCTGCGTTCTTCTGTGATCTAAAGACGGCTCGTTGCTCTCGGAATACAAACTGCCAATGGGCGAGGTCCGAGCTAAACCATGTTGGCAGGGAAATGAAACATGTTGTATGAGTGCTCGCATTTGTGTGCGAGTGTACCGCAGTTCTTTTTTTTTTTTAACTTTGTATAGCTGTGGGCGCGTTGGTTTCAGGCAGCCACATGCACGTCGACGTATGCTGCGATGAAGATGTGGCCTGCTCAAAGCGCATAGTTATGATCTATAATACTGTGCCTCATTCACACACACTGGCTCCCGTATAATTCCGGAGTGTTCTAGCTCGGTATATGGTTTCGTCACTCCTAGATCTTGTGGAGAGAGGCGGTCAGGAAAACGACAAGTTTAAACGTCCCTAACCGGCGTGAAGACTGAACTACGAGGAACACCGTATTGGGTGGATCCGGATTAATTTTGACCACCTGGGTGTTGTTTTTTAACACGTGCGCCTGATGTACGGTACACGAGCTCTTTCGCATTCCTCCACCGTGGGAATTGCGACCACCGCGGTTGGGAGTTGAACCCGCGACCTCTTGCTAAAGCAGCGAAACGCCATAGCCAGTAAAGCACCGGCGTGTGTCTAACCCAGACATGAGGACACAAATAACTACGTCTTCAAATGCAGCAACAAAAGTGCGAATCGCATATCGCAAAGGAACAGTCACAGTCGTTGACGTGTCCACATTCGAAAAAAAATAGCCCGAAAGCTCATTCTAAAAGCACCCCGTTCACCGAACAAACCACAGCATTGAAACAGTGGTCGCGCAGACGGTGCTGAGCTGAAACCGCGATTCGCTTGACGTTGTTGCCTGCAATCCAGTTCCTACAGCCTGTAGGAGAAGCCCATGAGCTTTTCTTGTTTCTTTATTTTCCTAACAACACTTCATCACGGCGTGCGTCATAATTATATGGAGTGTTATTGCCTCGCGACGTAAGGCATACTTGCCGCGATTGATAACGCGGCTTGTTTAACTTAAATTCCTGTCTTTTGTAGGCATTGTTGCCTTCGCGTTCTCTCATCCTCGCGAAAAAATAAATAAAAATAAATAAATGAGAATGGTGAGCAAACAACCCGTTCCAGGTTTTCCGTGTTCTTTTGGTTCCGTCCAGTCATTCTCAAAGCGTTTCATTCTGCGCCGCCAACGCAAAGCCGCGTATACGTGTTACGATAACCCCAGGCCTGTCACTACATCTTATACATCACGCGAAAGCGCTAGAAAGAAAAAAAAAAAGAGCACCGGGTGGCGCGTACGTACAAGGAAACAAATATCACCGAGCCACCACGCATTGCAAGGAGATCGCGCGCAGCCCCCCGCCGCGAAGACAATGCACCCGTTCTCATCTGCCGCATGCGACCGACCGCGAATTGAGAGGAGGATAGAGAAACAAGAAAGCGAGCGAGGCGCGAAGCCGAGCCAAGCCAAGTCAAAGGCGCGCATAAATCACGCCACCCGCGCGCGCTCTCTCTCTCTCCGACCTTGCCTTCCATAAGGGATGCGAACCAAGTGAACAAAAACCTCATCGGACAGAACAAACTCGCGGCGCGCTTGCATGGTTAGTTAAGGAAACATGGAGTGGGTCCTGACCACTACTATCTGTGCGCGTTTTCTTCACCGTGCGAAGAAAGAAAGAAAGAAAGAAAGAGAGAAAGAAAGAACAGTGTAGGCGCGTGTTGGTGCTCCGTCGATGCGGATGGCTTGGAAAGCAGCAAAAGCGTAGCCGGAGTCAGAGACGGGGCCGAGCACTGCGCGCCAGACGGTTCCCGAGCACGTTCGTGGCATGTTTATGCAGCCAGGGGCCAGAGGGTTCAATGCAGAGAGAGAGAGAGCGGGAGAGACGTTTCTCCCCCGCTCGCGTGTGCTCTCTCAAACGGGCACGTAACCGACCGGTGCGGAATTCAGTCTCGTTACAAGGATCCCTACAGGAGTCAATGTCGCCGTAACGACCTGTACCTAGCGAGCTTCGCTTCCGCACTCGCAAGCTGCACAATCCTACCAGGAAGCGCCGTTGAAACTGATTGGCCCAGCCGACGCAGTCTATAGACAGTGGGCACGGACCATTACATGAGGGCAATATCTCTATCTACATCTAAAACAGCGCCGTGTCTAGCCAGATCTCTATTCTTCCCCTTCGTTGGTATTCGTTATTCTGGTTCTAAATTCCATGTATCAACTATTCCAAAATCAAATCCTCTTGAAGCTCGATATGTGCACATATATATGTGCGCTAACATGCCCTTAGCTAAATTCATAGCGTTACATTGTAAGTTGCTTAACTAGATACAGAGCGAGCGGCGGATCTAACGCAGCATCAAAGGGGTGGAGTGTGTGTCTGACGGGGGGGGGGGGGGGGGGGGGGGGGGCTAGACCTGTCTCGCTTTTCTGGTCCTGCTTGTGCACAAAGCATAAGCACAAACTTGTATGAGAGTAAGTTGTGTAAGTTGTTACAGTCAGCGCATGCAACTCAACGTTGGTTTCGGCAAGATTCAAACCGCCATAGCGTCCGGGTCACCGGAAAGTGAAAACGCTCCCGATCCAAAGCTGAAAAGGTAACGTTATTCCCTGTCATTCAGGCCGATTTCATTGCAATATCAATTATAGATAGCACTCCACGCGAATTCTCTCCCTCGCCGTCGCCGCATAGCCGCATGGGGCGCCGCATATCTTTAGGTATATGTATACGGTACATAGGCTTATCCATGCCGTATATGCAGTTTATATTGCTACACTATTCAATCGCTAAAGTTACTCATACCAAATATTACGTTTATGACTAGATTATTCCACACAATTTCGAGAATGGCAGCCCGAAAACAAGTTTCACGAAACATTCACAGCGTATACCTTTTATCGTAGATCTCAGAGCGCAAAACAATATCAGTGCTCAAACCTGAAAGTGATCTAAGTTCACAGGTGTGGGTTGTTATGGGCAGCTTATAGTGATGTCCGTGTGGCGTCACTGTATACGCGCTACACAGCGTTTTAAAGCTCTTAAAGGTGCCAGAAATTTTGGCGCCTTTGCGTATGTCGCGTCCGCGCTAATCGGACGCGCGTATAGATAGAACACAGTCTGAGAAGCTAAAGCGGCGCTAAACCTTGCAATCTCAGTATTTGCTTCGCCCTTTTATGGTGAGCGACGTTTTACACTGTTTGCGCAGATGGGAACGTTTCACAGGTCCAGTTATTCTCAAAACTTCTCTGGCAATTAATTACGCACGCATCGATATTTCACGAACTATATTTCATATGCGCGTGTGCTATATTGCGACGCCCGCAGTCCTGCCGAGGACGTCTCTGCGCAACAGAAGCCGTAATTGTTATTCCTATTAATATTATACTTTGTTTTGAAAACATATATACCCAGACAGGAAAGAGAAATCAGGCTGGCAACTGCCATTGGAAGGGTCACTACGCCTTATCGCGAACAATCTAACTACGCGAAAGACGTTAGAAGCTGGCTTCAGGAGCACTAGCACCACTTTGGAGATATCCGGCCTTAAAAAAGATTCGTAACTGCTTTGGCATTCCAGTTCAGTGCTCCCAGAAGCGTGCTTCAGGCAGTAGGGACGATCTTGACTGGAACGCCAACGCATATTTAGCATATTAGGGGGACATGCAAGCAGATACATCGAAAGTGGAGCTAGCCTTGGGATTTCTGCTCACCATGAATGACCTCTCTATACTTCTTGGCTTCAATTTCGCAATATATGGCGTCCAAAACACGGTGGCTATATGACCATTGCGTCTGGAAAGCGGTCACGGTTCGGTACGGGCTTAATCTATACTTGGCGAGAACTGACGTTTATCGCTTGTGTCATGTTTGTGTTTGTTCTCAAAGCTAGCGTCCTTTGTTGTCAAGCATTCTTTGTCCGCGGTTCATTGCTTCGAGAGAGACGGTCGCAAGGTGCCGCCTACCCGTAGTCTACTTCGACGCCCAATCTTTAGTGCTATAACCGCAGCAGGTCTGCGCATAATTATGCGCACCTGTGTTGACATGATGCGCCTGCATCTTCTACAGAAAACATTGAGCCTCGTTTGGCCCGCGGCAGTGTGCTGCTAAGCGTATCCACGTTCCATTCACAAAATCTGTGCCGGTCATCGGCCAGGGCGTGCGGAACTCAGCCGCGGCAACTTCTACACGAAGAGCGAGAGAATTCGCTCCGGAAAAAAAAAAAATCCGCAATATCGCGAGGACCAGTCTGCGAGACAACTTTCCGAGAGCTGTCAAGCTCGGCGTCGCACTGCGCCCGTGAGACGAGAGTACAACGGCGCGAGGCTCTCTCTCATCACTTATCGATGCGGGAGCGCCGCGCACTATGCAAGATTAAACTCAATAAGAAACGAGGCCAGACAGTGATGACGGAGGAGTGGGGAGTTGTCCCCGTGGGAGAGCATCTGGCTCTGCAGAGGGGGACACGGGGACGGGAAAGGGTTCGAGGTGCCGCCGAGGTTGTGTTTAACAAGAACACTGGCTCGATGGCTGGCAGGCGCGCAAATTGGAGCGTACGACGACGCGAAGGCTTAGCGCATGGTGGGCGTGCGAGAGACGGACGCAATCGAGAAACGAGTGCGGCGGAACAATGCGGCCGTTAATTCTCTGTTTGTCTTTGCGTCTGGCGTTATAGGAAACGTCCGGCGGCGCGACGACGAAGGTTTCCCGCTGTACACCCGCGCACACAGTGCCATTGTGAGCAGTCTCCTTCTTTCCTTCCTCCACGAGGCGGGGAAACCCAGTTCGCGACCCTATACGCAGCATCTTGTTTTTCGAAGCCTGCGGTTCCTGCGCGTATATGCAGGATGGCGCTTCCTTTTGTTGCGTCAACGAAGGAACTAACGGAGCACTTGTTTTTCAAGTCTCGCACAGCCAGTCGCGCGGTATAGTGTAAAGTTGTCGTCAAGCACCGATGCGTGCGTTCTTTTTTCTTTTCTTTACTTTTTTTTTCTGACGATTCGACTGCCTGGCCACCGAAGAAATGCCTCTAAGAGGAAAAATTTATTTTGTTTCCTTTTATCCCGCTTTCTTCTTTCGCGCATGCTTCTTTCAGCGGTTCTTCTAACGCACGTTTTCTTTGCTTCGATCGCACCAGTTGCATGTAAGTGCCCTTTTGCTTTTGTCAACCCCGACTCATGCTAAAATAACGCAATGCTCGCGCTTTTGCATGTAGTCACTCTTCTGATAATGAATTGTAATAAGGACATCAGACTGATTGATCGATTGATCGACCTACTGATTGGCTCGTTGACCTACTAACTGACCGACTGACTACCTGACTTGCTGCCTTGCGGGTCCTTGAGCCTAGTCCTACAGATGTTTCAGTAGACAGCTCCTTTTCGTTCGGTGCATGTCGAAACAGAATGAAAACTTTAAAAAAAGTTTGTGTCTTTCTTTCTCGCAACGAGGCAACCCCCCAAAGCGAGCGTACCCGTGATTCACTTGTGCAGGGAGCCCCCTGGACCTGCAGAAGCTCGGCCTGAGCGAGGCGGCGCTCCTGTACGGAGGCTTGCCCTCCTCGTGGTTCCTGCAGAACCTGCCGTCGCCGGCACTCATGTACCAGGCTCTGGGCGGGCTGCCGTACCCGCCGTACCCGTACTACCACCCGCAGCCCGCGTACCCGTACCGCTCGTCGGGCTGCTACTCGTACCCGGTGGCCAGCGGGTCTCCACCCGTGGGAGCCACGTCGTCGGGACCGGTGGGAACCGGCGGTGCTGCCGCCACCGGAGGAGCGGCCGCCGTGGCCGCCGCTGCCGCAGCCGTGTACGCGCCGCACCTACTGGCCGCCCAGGTCTGCACGAGCGCTCTCGAAGTCGGCTCTGTTGCCGTCGAAAACGTTCTGCGGCGATGGCTAAGGCGAGACACCTGGTGACAGATGCGACCGTTAGATAGGAGCGTCAAGCTGGCGTATTCAGAAAACGAGCTAGATAAATTTTGTGGCAGCCAAAGTAGTTAGTTATAACACGAGCCCTACGGGTCGAAACAACACTAGCGTCATAGAAGCCACAGCTCCTCCGTAAGTTAACTCGCGTAACGAACGGTAGGCCTTTGTACGTCTAACAACTGATGTACTTCAGGAAGATCCAAGAAAGAGAGAGAGAGAGATACAAAAGGGTAGGAAATTCAGGGAGGTTAGCCACAGTAAGTGTAAGGGTAGCGTACGGCCTGCACATGTGCGAAAACAAACGTTACCAGGGGTGATCAAAACAAAAAAACATGGAAGTAGGTTCCGTTATTGATACATCTATAAAATTTTCTTGTATCACCATCATTCATCCTTCGTTTTCTTCCCCGTCCCCCATTTGCATTGCAAAGTAGCAGTAATGAGGAACGTTTAGCTCAGGCGGACCTCCCTGCCCATCTGTAGGTTTCTCTCTTTCTCTCCCTTGAGGAAGGGAGAGAATAGGTTGCTGGAAGAGCTAAGTTCGCAACAATATGATAAAAGATTAGCTCCCTTTCTTTTCTTTTTAAATGTTTCTTTTATTTGAACTGTTCTTTTACTTTTTCCTGAAATACATAAGCCGTTAGAGAGCCTTTGCGCTGTTCGTTGCCTTGTCTTGTCCATGATTTTTCTTTCTGCGCTCATTTAATTTATTAAATCTCAAAACAGTCGTTGGAGGCATGTGGAAAGTCTAAATAATCGTCTCATCTTTAAGGGCGGTGGCGCCTTCCTAAAACTTGTATGCTAAGATAGTTAAGCTGTAGCTCCAACGAGCATATTCTTTTTATGGTTTGAAGTTAATACAAGTCGTTGAGAGAGAAAAACCACTCTTTAATGAATGCCGGAGATGTTTGCCTCTGACGCCTAGCGTGCTACCCCAGATGACGAGTATGACGAATGAAATGACGCATTCATAGATTGTACACACGCACAAACATGCACGAGGACGCACATTAAGAAGTAATTATAAAGCTTTGTCGAATCCAGTACCCTTTAAGGAGGTTAAGAGCGCCTTCCTTGCTCGCGAAACACCACCAGGCTTGTCCGAGTAAAACCATGTACTTGCCTTTGAGTACTAGAATTAAGCAGTTTTCTCAAAACGCGCCTTCTCGCAGTTGCGAACGCACCCCACATGTACATGCAGTTTTGCGGAGCGTCCATTGTAAACTCTTTTTTTTTTCACTTCGTTAATACAGGCAGCAGCGTCCATGAGCTCCGGCTGCCCCTCGTCGCGCAGTCCCGAACTGGCGGCCGACTTGGCGGCGGCGGGACCCGTGTTCGGCGGCGTCTTCCGGCCCGTGGCCCTCATGACCACCAGGACAGCACCGCCGCAGCCACCTCTGGTGAGATTGGACGGCGCCTGGATTGCTTAGTGCAGGCGCGCGTGTGCATTAATCTATACGTGATTAGCAAGCGACTGAGGATCTGAACTGTGAAAGTGCAATAGTTGGGTTGAAGATTAATATGCAGAAGGCAAATGTAATGTTAAATAGTCTAGCAACGAAATCAGAATCCATGATCGCCAGTACGCGTCTGGAATGTGTGCAAGAGTGCGCTTATGTAGGTCAATTACTCAAGGGGACCCTGCCCACGAGTATGAAATTTACAGAATAAGAATGGGTTGGAGTGCATACGGCAGGCATTACCAAATTCTGAAGGGGAGTTTACCATTACAATCATTGCATTCTACCTGTGCTAACATATATATGGGGCAGTAACCTTGAAGTTAGCAAGGAAGCTCGAGGACAAGTGAAGGACCGCGCAAAGAGCGATGGAACGAAAAATTTTAAACGTATACGTTAAGAGACAGTAAGAGAGCGGCGTGGATCAGAGAGCAAACGCGTGGATAGCCGATATTCTAGTTGGCATTAAGAAAAAAAAAATGGAGCTGGGCAGGCCATGTAATGCGTAGGGTAGATAACCGGTGGACCATTACCGTTACACAGAGAGCGTCAAGAAAAGAGACGCTCAGCCGAGGACGGCAGAAAATTAGGTATAGGGTGGTGAAATTAAGACATATGCAGGCGCAAGTTGGAACCAGCTAGCGCAAGGTAGTGGTAATTGGAGGTCACTGAGAGAGGCCGTGCTGTTTTTAGGGGACATAAAAATAAGCTGATGATAATTATCACGATGATTATGACGACTAGCAGTCGTCGAACAAGGAATGTCGCATGAGCCAGCGTTTCGACAAAGGGGTTTGACGTCGTCACCACGAGAGAGCCAAGTCCGTTTGCAGGAGCATTTGCTCCAGCTGTGGTCGAACAAGTGTCGAACCACGACGACGACAAATGCCTTTGTCAGAATGTTTGCTTCAGTGGTATACTCCTTCGTTCCACTACTACTGATCATGTCAAGCATCCGTCTTTCTGTGATCCTCCGGCTTGTTTTATATTACTGTTTGCGTTTGTTTGTGACGTACCTTGTCGCTCATTATTTTCTTATTCATCCTGACTAATTCACCCATACAAGCAGTGAATGTCGACCTATATGGTCGGTACGGAGCTCTCAGCATCTCTTAAAATAAATATATAAAAAATAGGCTATACAACATACTTCTGTGGCACCGTATACTGTTTGTCTTCACTTGGGTACTTGTTTCTTTTTATGTTCAGTTTCCTAGTTGCCTGTGCGATGCAACTGTATTACATAGCATAGAAAAACATTGTGCAGTTGTATGCGCGCAGCTTTTCAGTACAGACGCTGCTCATGGAATAGAAATAGTTTGGGCACAACAATCACTGTATTTACTGAACCTTCGGAGTCATGGAAGCTATTCGACTGTCACCTGCGAGGCTGACAATAGATTAGTCAGAAGAAGGCAGACCACCCCGGAGAGGGGACAAAAAAGCGCGTAAAAACAAATGAACACACTGACTGCTTGGACATCACAGTTCTTTTCACACGTAGATGATAAACATAAAATGCCGCATTTGCTTAAGGAACGTGACTTCCTACTGGAGACACTTTTCTAGAGAGTACACGGCAGCTAGAGCGTGCATTGTGAGGCGCTGCGCAAACGTGGCGGTATTTCTGAAGCTGCTCGCGCAAAGGTCTAGGGTTGTACACACACTATGAATCTTGGATGCTGGCAGGCGAGTTGTAGAATAAATGGAAGAGCCCTCACCGGTGGTTCCAACCTGCCGCGACAGGCCAACACTGAAGCACCGCTGCGTTTGACCGCGTTGGCCCGCACAACGCTCTCTTGTCTTCCTGGTGCGCCCTATGTTTTTCTTTCTCCTTATTTTGTAAGGCACCAAGGAGGAACTAGACGGTTAGCATGATTCGTAACGTACTTCGTAGGAGAAACGTGTCTTAGAGCAGAGCTCCGCATTCGTTGCAGACGATAAATCATGCGGCTTACGTCCTCCGCAGCCACACAATGTGCAAAATAAGCTCGCATAAGTCACGTGTGTGAGGATGCTTTTAATAAAGTTCTTCGTATCCGTATTCGTACGTCATGTGTACGTCTCGACAGTTGGTTATACGCGGGCTGCCTTGCTGCGGCTACGTCTGATCACTAGCGCGACTTCGGGAGCCTCCTCAAACAATCCAAACACCTTGATGTGGCGATAGAACTGGGCTCAAATTTCTGTTTGAACTCCAAGACAACCTTTCCCAGAGGTTACTGAGTTTAGCGACTCACACTGCGAAGTCCTTTTCAACTGCTCCCTCACACCCAGTAGTTACTTGAATAACGTACACCCACCTTCCCTCCTCTCTCTCCCTGTAATCTTTGCTTTCCCCTTTCCCATTCCCCCGGTGTAGGGTAGCCAACCGGACGTTATTCTGGTTAACCTCCCTGCCTTCTTCTTTTCTCTTTCCTCCTCCTACACCCTCTCGATTTTGCTCGAGCGACCAACACGTTCACTTTCGTATACTCGGATAAAGATACATTGTCGTACAAACGATATATATATATATATATATATATATATATATATATATATATATATATATATATATATATATAGAGAGAGAGAGAGAGAGAGAGAGAGAGAGAGAAACGCTTAAGATATGAACAACCAAGCGGGTTTACGTGCTTGGTTATTAACGGATAATTACGGCAAGGGTTAGCGGAAGCATGCGTTACGCGTTGTATTATATATTATACAAACGCCTGGAAGGCCTTAACGCTGCTTCCGCTAACCCTTGCCGCGATTATACGTAAATAACCAAGCACGTAAACCCGCTTAGTTGTTCATATCGTAAGCGTTTCTACGACTGGTACAGTTAAAGTTTTAGATCGAACCACTAAAAACAATCGAATTTGATAAGTTAGTCCTTTCCTTGCAAACAAACGCACGCACATGATCAAGTCAGTAATTCGGGATCGTTGGCCTGTCACGCTGGGAAACGGACAAGGATAGGCACGGGAACGACAACGCACCGTGCTAAATTCCAGCTATTGATAAGAAAGTGATCATAGGTATCCAGTTACTCAGTTTCCCCAGCGGGAACCATAAGTACGCACACATTTGCAATACAAGCTGTCGAAGAACTTTCGCTCCTAGCGCCGTGGCAGTAACAACTTGACCGACCCTTCCCCGCAGTCGGCGACGCCCCCCAACGACGAGTCGAGCGACCTGTCGGAGAGCGAGCGGCCTCGCAGCGCCAAGGAGTCGCTGGCGTTCACCGCGGAGGCCGCCCTCACCACGCCGCTCAGCTTCGCCAGGGTCAAGGATGTGCGCTGAGGCGATGGACGAGCCGCGTGCCCGCTGACGCCAACTACAGGTGAGACACGTCGCGCCTTTCTCGCGCGGCCCATATGGCGGCGCTTACACGAATGCGACGCTTCGGGATGGCGAATCGCATTCAAAGCTCTAAGGAAAGGGTTGGTAGTTCGAGACGGGGTTCTCACGTTGTGCTGCACGTAAACGCATCCATGGAGAGAGGAGAAGCGCAATCGCTGCTTGCCTGCACTCTCCTACACTCTCACCGGCATAACGCAATCGTCGGAAGCAGGTTGTGGCTTGCTTGCTTCGGACGAAAGGTGACCGCCACATGTAAATGCTGTCGCGTACGAAATAAAATCTTCTGCGCGACATAAAAATGTCTGCACCTGAAGCGTAAGCGCGTAAAGTGTTCTACCAGTTCTGCTAAATACGCTCACGGTATAGGTGTACTATTGAGTTCCGTAAACCAGACATTCGCCGCTAAAGCTTTCTAATGAAGGTAAGCACGCGCTGATCCCTTATACTCGTTCTTATCGAGTTCTTGGCACTCATTTCAAATTTGCTATCGTTGACATTTATAACCGGGCCCGTGGTCGTTCGTTGGGTTGTTGTAACTCACCACGCTGTGTATGCGCTAACGAAAACATAGGGACTGGTTGGCGGAATGATAGAACATCCGATTATCGATGCATTCCCCGTTGGGCTTGGTAACAACAACGCGAAACCTCTGCAGCGCCGTTTTGTTGAGTAATATCCCAACGAGGCTCATTTCATTTTTTTTTCATCTTCTTTCACTTCGATACCTCTTTTATACTGAGCATATGAGCGAAGAAGCAACTCATCAGAAAAAGTATACGGGCCATAGGCCCGCCAATAAAACTGAATTTGTGATTCAGAAGCACAAAACTGAAATAGACGAGTGCGCTGTAAAGTTCTCAATGCCAAGTTTGGACAGCAGTCAGTCAATTTCAAGTACAACGTTCATAGGCGCGGAGAAGAAAATCCGCGTTATCGCGGAATCCCTGGTCTGTAGACTTTTGCTCAAGCGAATACATATTCACTGAAATTACCGTTCTAAACACCCTCACTGTATGTATACGCGGGATTCCTGACGTCGTACACAACGCGGCACCAAAGTGCTTAAATTTCTCCCGCGTCTCGTCAGAAAATTCCGTTCTGCGTTACATTTGTTACCGCGTTTCCACCAGGAACAAAAGTATGAGCTTCTTTCTAAATGGCGATCAGGTTTTGACTAACACCGAAAGACCGATTCTAATCTCCTGTCCAGCGCCGCTTTTATCAGTTGTCCTTGCAGACTGCTGGCCTGGTGGAGCCCGTCTCCCACGGTACACGTCGCAAATTGCTATCTTTAGTGGCACTGGCGTCATGCATTTTATAAGGGATTCTTATCTCAGCGTAACACCATAATATGCAAATACAAAACGTACTGAGAACTCTCATATGATGTGTAAACAAATTATGCGTGTTAGAAAAGCGAGAAAGCAACAACAAGAACAATCAGACGAAGATTCTCCCCATTATGTCCTGTGGCCAAACTGCTATATCGCGCGAAAGTTTATCAGTGCTGTGCTAGTAGCTCATTCATGGTGAATATTTAAATATACCGGTTAATGGAAAAATTATCACGCTCATTACCCCTGTCATTAACGTGATCACTGCTTTATGTAGACAGGGGTAATTAGAGATCGCTGGGAGAAGGCTTCGTCATGTAGCGCACACAAATGGGTTCATGTTGATGATCGCGTTAAGATCTACATCACAATTTGCAAAAAAACTTGGGGCTTTTGAATCAGACGAGAAGCGTACCTTACGAGCCGAAATGCTAAGCTCGTTTCATCCATCAATCAGTCATCAACTTTATTTCAGTATCAAACAGACACTGCAGTGTACGCAGACAAACAGCCATTGATCAGTCTTGATTAAGTCTGCGCCCATGCACAGGGCAAGCGGGAACAGAAACATGTACTGTGAAAAGTCTAAAAATTATAGAAGAAAATAAACAGAAGTGACCTATTAACAATAATATAAAGGCTAAAACTGACATCGAGATTAGTAATCTTAAAACAAAAAAAGTCAGTGGTTATTTAGCGGTAAATGCGAGAGAAATGCGTTAGCATTACGTCGTACCTCTCTGACGTCCCGGATCTATGATTTAAACCGCGTTCGCCACATTGCAAGATGATGTTCAGGAGCTCACTCGACACACATCTTGCCTCTTCGAGGAGCGAACTGCAACCGACGGTTGACCGGAGCAGACCACCGTCAGTTACACTACATCATCATCATCATCATCATCATCATCATCATCATCATCAACCTGGCTACGCCCACTGCAGGGCAAAGGATTCTCCCATATTTCTCGAACTACCCCGGTCATGTGCTAATTGTGGCCATGTTGTCCCTGCAAACTTCTTAATCGCATCCACCCACCTAATTTTCTGCCGCCTCCTGTTACGCTTCCCTTCTCTTGGAATCCAGTACGTAACCCTTAATGACCATCGGTTATGTTCCCTCCTCATTAGATGCCTTGCCCATGCCCATGTCTTTTTCTTTATTTCAACTAAGATGTCATTAACTCGCGTTTGTTCCTTCACCCAATCTGCTCTATTCTTATCCCCCCCCCCCCCCATCTTTAACGTTACACCCATCATTCTTCTTTCCATAGCTAATTTCGTCGTCCTCAGTTTAAGTAGAACCCTTTTCGTAAGCCTCCAGGTTTCTGCCCCGTAGGTGAGTACTGGAAAGACACAGCTATTATACATTTTTCGCTTGAGGGATAATGGCAACCTGCTGTTCATGATCTGAGAATACCTGCCAAACGCACCCCAGCCCATTCTTATTCTTCTGATTATTTCATTCTCATGATCCGGATCCGCGGTCACTATTTGCCCTAAGTAGATGTATTCCCTTACCACTTCCAGTGCCTCGCTACCTATCGTGAACTGCTGTTCTCTTCCTAGACTGCGAAACATTACTTTAGTTTTCTGCAGATTAATTTTTAGACCCACTCTTCTGCTTTGCCTCTCCAGGTCAGTGAGCATGCATTGCAATTGGTCTCCTGAGTTACTAAGCAAGGCAATATCATCAGCGAATCGCAAGTTACTAAGGTATTCTCCATTAACTCTTATCCCCAATTCTACCCAAACAAGGTGTCTGAATACCTTCTGTAAACACGCTGTGAATAGCATTGGAGAGATCGTATCTCCCTGCCTGACCCCCTCCTTTATGGGGATTTTATTACACTATATAACAGGTAATAATTCTTAAGCGTTGCAAACTTTAAAAAAATCGCCTGTGGCAGATAACACAATTCCAGTCCTTGAGCTGGATTGTTCAAAAATTCGAACTTTACGTGCACGGGAAATCGAAACACATATGCGACTAATTAAGAAAAAAAGCACTAATTTATATCTCAATTAGACTACGGCACATATTGCAATTTACGAATTATAGTCGGTGCGTTTGCAAGG
Source organism: Dermacentor albipictus (assembly GCF_038994185.2). Taxonomy (NCBI): domain Eukaryota; kingdom Metazoa; phylum Arthropoda; class Arachnida; order Ixodida; family Ixodidae; genus Dermacentor; species Dermacentor albipictus. The sequence continues at coordinate 108,490,908 of NC_091824.1, read as the reverse complement.
CGTATCCGCCTGGAAATAATTTTCAGGATGACACCAGTTCCGAGATATTCGTTGTCAATATGTGTGATAAAATACATGGTGTTCCAGTTGCTCTGTTTCAATGCGAAAAAGAGCTTTATTTTATATGTGTGGAACAACAGTGTATTTTTACCTCTAGTTTGATGGCGCATGTCTCGAAATCCATGCCATCCTCAAAATTCCTTCTGAATGGATATGTCTTAGACTCACCGGCTACGCTTTGTATAATTGCAATTTGTGCCGTAAACTAATAAAATAAGAAGTTCATTAGATAATATCTGCCAACTAATTGATTATGTGTTCCGATTTCTCGTGCAAGCAATGTCCGCATCTTTGAATAACCCAGCTCAAGAGAATTAGAATGAAGCCATTTGCCACAGTCGATTTGTTAATGTTCTCTAAAACTTTGAATATATGTATATATATCCGAATGCTAACGCATTACACTAAGTCAGCATATCAAGTCAGATCATTGATTCATTCACATACTGACTACAGAGTATATAATGTAATTCCGGAGGCACTACCGTAGGAGCGTTATAAGTGTGAACTCTCCACTGGGATTGCAAGTAGTGATCGAAAATAGGCACTCGACAGCCATTGATTGCATCCATCCATGCATCCGCCCGCACCCGCCCACCTACCAGTCATCATCATTCTTCTTTCTTCATCATCTTTCTTTCTTTCTTTCTTTCTTTCTTTCTTTCTTTCTTTCTTTCTTTCTTTCTTTCTTTCTTTCTTTCTTTCTCCTGTGCCCTAAGTCAACAAAGATTGACCCCCGGATTTTACGTAATCTTATTTCATGCTAGGAATCAACCCTGTAATGCCCAAACGCAGTTCCTCATCAAGAAAAAAAAAAACACTTTTTCCACCTTTATTTCTGGCACTGGCCAGTACACTTCCTGAAGAAAAAAAAAACACTGAAATGCGATTTGTGCTGTCACCTAATTAGTACAGTAATCAATTAGTAATTTGTTTGCTTAGCTATTCAAAACTGCTAACTTTCTCCAGCATATCGAAAATGCTACTATAGGCTGTAAGTTTACTGCGCTTAGATCACGTTTTTGAGCAGTCGAAGGAGGAGTCACTCCATGGTAAGCTGTGAAAGGTAAATCAGTATTTGTTGTTTTGTTAGAAGCGAAGCTTTTGTTTGCGAACATCGCCGGATTTACGTGACCGTGGGAGCTGCGCGGCTGTTCTGTCGCCAAATAGGCCAAGCAATCGCAGCGGAGGAGGCGCAGGGCCTCCCCCGCTGGGTTCCTCGCTCCACCACCAGATGACTCTGATTTCCGCGCATACGCGGAGACCAGAGCAGGCTAGATGAACATCAAGCAGGCTAGGTGACTATTTGTCATCGCCTCGTTTCAAAGAGGATGCCAGTAAATCATCATCATCAGCTGCAGCAGGGGCGCCGGCCGTGCGGGGGAGATAAACAAAAAGAACCAGAAAGCTCGCATTCGCGCATCCGCGGCTGCACGGTAATGAGGAAGTAAACACTTCTCTCGGGTAGAATCGATTCGAATTGCGTTACGTACGTATTCGCATGCTTGTCTCTGACACCATGATGCGTTCAAGGCGTCCGTCATACTCGCTAGTAGTCAGCAACTACGCTTAGCGAAAGGCTCCATATAATTGGTGTGCGCCCGCGCTTGGGTGTTCGTGTGTGTGTGTGCGCGCGCGTGCGTGCGTGAGCTCGTCTTTCTACTCTTAAGTTATGCACTAACATAAAGCTTCGCCTATATAGATTCCAACTCGTCGGATCTGTTGCATTTTCTTTCTTTCTTTCTTTCTTTCTTTCTTTCTTTCTTTCTTTCTTTCTTTCTTTCTTTCTTTCTTTCTTTATTTATTTATTTATTTATTTCGTTCTCTCTCTCTCTCTCTCTCTCTTTCTTGCTTCACTACGGCAGCGCAGTGCAATAAACTGGACATGCAAAGACACTTAACAGTGCATGTCGATTATCTTTTCCGCAGTTCTATTCTTTATGGGCAGCACTTCTCTTCAGCACCTTACCAGTCGAGAAGCACTCACGCGAAGCGCAATCAAAAGCGAGAAAATGCTTCCAGAACACGGAACCGTGCCAAGCGAACTTCAAGAAGAGGCCACGAGGAGTACTAAAAAAGTCCTGTCCTGGCCCATTGTCTTCACGGAAAGGCTGGCAGAGCTCTGCCGCTATCCTTTCCTGCATGGCTGCAAAGCCAGCCGCCGTTGCGCAAATACGAGAATTGCGTATCTAGCAAGCAGGACTCGCGCGTATACGGCACGTGCACAGGCGATGCAAGTTGTTGGCGAAGGGAGCGGGTGTCCGAGGACGAAAAAGCAAAGGAAGAGGGGGATAAACGCGCGGCTAGAGAAATTTATCCCCGCATAACTTATTTCCGCCACCGCGTCCCGGCAACGCAGCAGCATCCAGTACATAAGAAAGAAGCCGGGAATACTTGTAGTATAGGGGCCTTGGATGCGGGGAGGGGGTGAAGACGGTTTAACCGAAATCGCGGTGAGCGACTTATGTGATCGCGTGCAGGTTTTGCGGCGCTTTCGCGCCGCGAAACATAAATATACCGCGTCGCCGCTCGCTACGAGGGCCGCATTGCCGAGTGCCCTGTGGCGAGCGGCTCGCTCTGTGAACCCCGACGTTCCAAGCACCGCCGCAGGCAGCGCGCAGCAACGCACATGCACGCGGAGCAGCCGACACTCGGTTACGCTGCGCGTCTCGCCAGTTCTGTGCAGTATTAAAGACGCTAACGGGGAGACTGCGAGAACGCGATCAGTCTTAAACCACTTCCCCGTTGCAGCCGCGCTTTCAAAGATTCACGCCGACTTGCAAGTGGTGTCTTCGAATTCTTGTAACCTGGTGGCGGATTCGTCTCCGAGACGACGTATGCGCGGCCGACAGAGTTTCGTGACATCCCCATTGTATCTGCCCACCCTCGCGGGGACGAACGTCAGTTATTTGGCGGTAGGACGTGATTACTTGTAAAGCTTGAGAAGGAGGTCGTTTTAATGCGTTTCGTCAGCTCACCCTGCACTACCTGTGATTCGCGCTGATCGCAAGTTATCGCGTCTGCGTTCTCTCTTTTCAGCGCGGTTAGTCAACGCTCAACCGTAACGTGCGCAGCGCTGCACCGAATTACAGCGCCGCCACCGTAGATGCTGCATGGCGCTTCCCGGAAAGAGCCAGCCCGCAAGCGTGCAGATCCTCTCGGAAACGCGCGCCGAGCGGCGGCGTAATTCTGCGTGGCTGGCGCACGGGTTAAGGGCGACAAGAAACTACGCCTAAGAGGAGAAGGCTGCGGTCGGGGATATGAGTGGTTGTTGGCAGCGGAAGCATTGGCGGACGCAAACGGGAAACAAAAAAAGAAGGTTACATTCTCGGGCGCTGCGTCCGTGTAGGAAACATCGCTTTATTTACGGTCCTCCGTTGGGCGACTGGACCGCGGCGTCTCTTGCCTCTTGGAGGATATTGGTTACGGCTGATAAGCCGCAGGCGGATCTGCGCTTGGGCGCGCTCGCGCGCAACGTCCTATAGTCCAAGCTCCGTGGAATGCTGTTAGCGTGGTCGGACAGGTGTGCGGTGTAATCGTTAACCTCTGTGGGTGGCGGATCGCCGGCCGTCGAACAGCCGTCCCTGGTAGAGCATTAACCGCAGGAAGTTCCTTCAGACTTATGTTCTTGGCACGGTTATGTTTTTTGTAGGACATATTATGCGAACAAGCTATAACCGTGTAATTGACGATTACGCCGCACGGAGAGAGCTCGCCGCTATGTGGCTCACGACCTGTTGAATCGTCAGTTTTCTGACGTAGTGTGCAGCGATAAAAAGACGGAAGTGTGAACTACAAATAAATTTAGGGTAGATGGTATTGCTAAAAATTAGACGAAAAATAGATATTTCGGCAATAAATAGAACACATACACACAAACACAAACACACAGAGAGAGAGAGAGAGAGAGAGAGAGAGGGGGAATCCCAATTATGCGAAGTAACTGAATCCGGACAATAGAAAATGACTGCTAAATAACACGACACTGCAAGACAGCGAAACAAACTTGGTTAAACGGCAATATCATATTCTCAAGATGGCTAGTTTGCTATACTGTGCTAGAACATTAAGGAATATATACAATGACAGTGACCGAGTTGTACCAAGTAATGAATTCCAGTTAATGAAGTAATTAAGGTAACAATCGATTGTGCACGAAAAAACCTATTTAAATATGTCCGTATGTATGAAAAAGTGTTCAGTTACAACGGCAATACCAAAAATATTCGGGACTCTCAGTTATTTAACGTGGAGAACGCTTCTGCTAATAAAAATATTAAAAAATTGTTGTATTTAGTAGAAAATGACAAAAAAAAAACGAATGTGTAAAATCCGTGAATTTCAACGTCAGTGGGCATTCTGGTCTGTCTAGCGCTTCGTAACTATACATACATCGGCTAAAGTCCTCACACCACGCGTGGGCGGTATAATTAAGTATTTTATGCCTCTCAACTTCAGCAGACTTGAAACATCTCTTATAATTCTTTTTCTTCTCTTGCGCTTCTTCCGGGACTTCGCAACTTCCATGATTTAGTGGCTCAGCGATAAACAACATTTATCGGACTCCGAGGCCACCAGCTCCAAGGGCTCAAGTGACCTCGACGTCATCCATGTTATTCTATGGCATGCTCGCTCTGCGCGTGCTCCCCGTGCCAGTGAACTCGGTACATCGTCACACGCACGCGCGCGCGCGCCCCCGAAAGTCTCTGTTGATATAATGTAGCCGTAAATGTCATAACTTGCTTCAAGAACAAGCTCACCCTTGACGGACACGAGTTCGCGTTGCGGCATTCCCCGACGTCAAACATAACGTAAATCATCGACCCTGCGCCGTATATGGAAAGAGGCGCGCTCGGCTAAAAGGGTTGGTGCACGCCCGAGCTGCTCCTCTTGCTTCAACACCCGCTTCGAAACGGCGTCGGCGGACGGCGAAGGACGGCGCGTTCTCGCTGCGCGTATACACGAAACAAAAACTCGACACAGATAAGCGTGAAACCCAACCCGTTGTGCAGAGGCGTCGCCGACTGAGAGCAGGGCCCGCGGCTCGTCCGAGCTGCACATCCGGTCACTTCTTCGCGATGCCATCTGGAGCCGCGTGTCTGCAGGTTTGCCTCGAAAAAACGTGGCGCCCTCTCGGCCCGACGCTCGCACCCAACGCTGCTCGCCACCCGAAACAAGAGCGGTCCCCTGTTGCAAGCTTTCTTCGCGTATATCGCGCCGCCCGTATATGCTTTTGAGCAAAAGCGTAAATATTTCCTCCCGCTACGCGCGCGCGTGCGCGATTGCGCCTGCCTGGGGGCGATACAGCCCGTTTCCTGTTTGTATCAAAGAGAGGGCAGTTTTATGCGAGTCGTCAACTTCAATCTCCCGCTTCGGCTGCTTCTCGTCCGACTCCCGACTGGCTATTTTTTTTTCATGGTGGTGGTGCTTCTATAACGCCATGTTCTGCCCTGGAAAGGAACTCACGTTGTCCATTTCAATATTTGTCTATGTTAGGCGCATGTCTGTCGCCGACGAACATCAGTCATTCGTTTGTCTGCCCGATATGCACTCACTCATGCAGTTGTGTCCTCGGAGAACCTCGACAAGGTTGCTCTACTCTTATCTGTTCATATTCCCTGCAATTCTGTACGCTCCGTCTGGCAGTAATAAGTCAGACTCGTGCTACATACATCAATACCTCATCCTTTCAATCTTGCATCCCCTCCCTCATGCAGAGTATCATGTAAGCGATTTTACACACGCCGGCTGAAGTCTGCGTTCCAATAGCTCTCTTCTCTCTCACACACGCACGCTCACACACACACACACACACACACGCTCACACACACGCACGCTCACACACACGCACGCTCACACACACGCACGCTCACACACACGCACGCTCACACACGCACGCTCACACACACGCACGCTCACGCACGCTCACACACGCGCACACGCGCGCACACACGCACACACACACGCACACACGCACACACGCACGCACACACACACACACACACACACACACACACACACACACACACACACACACACACACACACACACACACACACACACACACGTTAATAAATCCACGAAGAAATTATTTCTGATTAGTAAGCGTTCATAGAGATCCCGTGGACTTATACACGAAATTCCGCGCCCTAACTACAGCGAGATCCGTGGTGGCCGCTCATTTTTTTCCTGTCCTGTCCACGTGATCGTCCTTTTGTGTTTGGTAAGATGTCTTAATAGGCAAGAAGAGCTGTGGCCAGCTTGCTGAATTTTGTACTGCGCACCTCTTCTGAAGCAAAAATAAATAAATAAATAAATTACAGTAAATCAGTCGCTTCACGCACTGTGCACGTACGATGAAAAAAAAAATATGTAAGCGCTGTGGCCATGCAAAGGCTTGGTGAACTGATGGACGGAACGTATGCAGAGCGAAACATCCCCATCTCTGTCTAGCCAGCATCTACGACGGTGCCAAAGTCTACCACACCTCCTGCACACTTTGGAAATGGACCATAAATCAGGAATCTCGCGTCCTTCCTTCCTTCCTTCCTTCCCCACCCTCTCATGCCGACGCCGCGCGTACGGCGATCGAGTCCTGTGTAGGCAACAGCGGTATATTATTGACTTTTTTTTTTTTTCGTCCGCTATATGACCGTCTCGACGTAGTAATCCCTCGTGACGCCCGCCGCAAGAGGGGCGTAATGCGTGCATAAAAGCCTCTTCTTCGACGCCGCCGACGCGACGTCACAGCACTGAACGTGTGCATGAGAGAGCTAGCGCTGTGTGCGAGCCGATGGGGATTACGGCTCGGCAGCGCGCCGAGCACAGGCGCTGCGCAATTTCGTGTTTGCATCTTTCGTGATTCGTTAGGCCTGGGAGAGAGACGTCGGCGTACGCGGCGCATTTTCAGTCTTCCCTGCGTGTGTCTCTCGTATACCTGGGTCGCATGTGAGCTGTGCATTCTCTCCCTGCATATATATAGCTGCGGTGGCTTTCACCGTACGGTGACATAATCTCCGCACAGAGTGTCTTCATCACAACCCCGCAAGCGCGAAGAAACACCGTTTTGTCCCGGTCTCTGCAGTCGTATGCGCGCTTGTCTTTCCGTCGAGTTCACCGTTTCTACCTTTTCGGGCACGGTAAGTTAGACGACGCTGAGTTGTCTGGCCCCGTGTGCAACGTCGTTGTATAGCCTATCGCATCACCTCGTCTAGGTTCGCCGTGACTATCGACGGCGGCGTCGCAGTGAAAACTGCCATTAAGCACGAACTCAGGTGCACCGAGGGTCAAGTGCATTGCTCTTGTCGTCTTGGACGCGACCGTCTGGACATATGGCGATTTGATCCGTCTGGCGATTTTGAGTACTTACGTCTGATGGAGTGAGCACACTGTGCCCGCCTCGACGTCTAGACTAATCTGAAGTGTATGAGGGTCAGATGATCAACTGGAATATACCCATAATAGGTCAATAAAGTTTACGAACTGCACTTGTTGTAAGAGGTCTACAGACGAGAAGTAGAGTCTTTGTCAAAAGTTACTACACCGCTGACCGCGCGACAAGTGTTCGCTGTTGGTACATGCGAAGAACTTCCTCGCCTCGAATTCCCAACGCTTCAAAGGTCCACAGGGCGCGAATGCCAGCGGAGCCCTGTGCTTGCGTTGCGGCAGCTGTTCTCACGCGACGAAGTCTTCTGTGATCACTTGACAGTGCGATACCTCAACAACGGGGCAGGTGACAGGCTGCTATTACTTCTACCGATTATTATTTTCATTGCTATTGCTTGGCGAATGCCGTACTCTCTACCGAACTGCCGTTGTGCTGCTTTGTGTACGAAGCGGGCCTGAACGTCTCAGTTGTCTCGCGTTCTCAATTTTCCTCGGCATCGCGCATTATTGGGAATATATTTAATCTCCATTACTAAACCCTAGAGGAGCCATACACGGACTCTGAGATGTCGCGCAGTTGATCATATTTAGAGCTCAGATGACCCCAGGAAACGCGAGGTTCAGAAACCTCCGTTCCCGCTCCTTTCGTTGCATCATCATTGCAAGCAAATAAAGTGGGCAGGAATCGAATCTTTGACTTTTGTAAAACAATCGCACACTTATTATCCTGCCATTGTCCAGACCCTATGCCAACTCTGTGGTCACTGTGGCTATGTGAACTGCGACAAAATGACACGTGGTCACAATCTGGCAGTCCCGGCCCCATGGCCGCCTCCATAGGTTTGAACCTGCTGTTTCTTCGATCGTCGCATGGCCTTCGGCGAAGAGACTAAGTGCGACCCTTATGAAATGATACGTGCTTCTACATAGAAGTGCCTACTTTCCCAACTGTGATTTTCGTGACACGCCAGAACCAGTGTGTCACGTCATTTGTGCTCGTTCGCGAAGGACAGGCGTTGGCTGATTATCCGTCCACACTCGAAAATCGAACGCTAGCAGAAGGCGTCCTACTTAGATCTTAGCCAGACTAAGTTCAGTTGCAAAGCAGCTCCTACGTTAGTTGTATTCCTGCCCATCACGGGGCTTTAGTGACTACTGTGATACTCCATCTAACTGACTCACGTCCTCTGTCCACATCGGCACCACTCAAAACTGTCTCTCTGTCTCCCCTTCCCTTGATACCTCCGGCGCAGAGCAGCACGCTACAGGAGTTAACTTCAGGCCGACCTCTATGCCACTTCTTAAATAAATTTTCTTTCTCATTCTCTCGTTAGTGGGCGCTTATCAGAACCATGCGTATGCGCCGCACAGGTGCTTTCGAGACTACCGCTCAAAGCACCCAAGGCATCGTCGGCGTTGCGTATGAACAGGAACCGCACGGCTAGCACGATGAACGGCTCGTCGCAGCTACGAACAGCGGGTGAAATACGCGCTGGCTTTCACCTCCACCTACCAACACCCCCGTGACCTCCCTTTACTCTCTCCCTCTCTGCCCAGCAGTCTGTCCAGCGACGAAGCTTTAGAAACAGTGTTTAGTTTCATCCGCCGCTGGAAGGAACTATATAACACTTTATGTCATGGATTCTGCGAAACAGTTACCCCATGCGCGCCTTCTGGCGGAGCCCGAAGCTGTGTATATACGTGCCGATGCACACTTGTAGAAGAGAGCGGCGGCACCAGTTTCCCTTCTCAGCTGGAAACGTACGAAAAGCGGACGATGAGAAACGAGCGGACTGCTTTTTTTCTTTTTTTAACGAAAGATAAAAAATAGAAGCAGAAGAGCAGTGTACGTGAGAAGGCTGTCACAAGGCGTGAAAGGGAAGACGCTGCTGCCGATGGAAAGCTACAGCCGCTAATGCGCTCATACAACACGTCTCGGACGTCGCACGCTTCTGTGCGATACGAACTGAACCGTATCCCGCTTTTGAACGTACGAAGAAAAAAAAAGAAAAGAAAAAGTGGCAGAAGTTAAAGGTGGCATTAAGAGAAAGTGCGCAATACGCGGGTCGTGCCGAGCAGGATCCGGACCGACGCACTTTTGGGCGCCGTAAACGGACGACGGACACGTACATGCTTTGACCCTTGACACGTACAGTTATATATTTATACACATCCTTTTGGATTAGTAATGTGTTCTTCCTTCCTTTTTTTTTCGTCGGCAGAAGCGGAGATCTGCGGAACCCGAGAATTGTTGAGTGGTATAACATCCGTTTCTCGCCGCCGCGCGCTTGGCGCTTCGCAGCAGGTTTGATTTACTCGTTTCCTCGAAGACGCGCTGCTGTGCCCGCTCCTCTATGGGTAGGCCTCTCGAACGTGCCGACACCTTTTCACTTCACGCAGTTTTCTGCATTAACCTTTGCAGTCCTTCCTATCGGGCTTAACCCGCGAAAATCTGCTGATAGCGCAATACTATTTAGTGTGTGTGCGTTTTCTTTAACGTTTTTCTCTCTGTCCTCTTTCTAACCCCTAATAATAATAATATTTGGGGTTTTACGTGCCGAAGCCACTTTCTGATTATGAGGCACGCCGTAGTGGAGGACTCCGGAAATTTTGACCACCTGGGGTTCTTTAACGTGCACCTAAATCTAAGCACACCGGTGTTTTCGCATTTCGCCCCCATCGAAATGCGGCCGCCGTGGCCGGGATTCGATCCCGCGACCTCGTGCTCAGCAGCCCAACACCATAGCCACTGAGCAACCACGGCGGGTTTTCTAACCCATATCTCCCATCCCCAGTGTAGGGTAGCAAACCGGAGACTGATATCTGGTTAACCTCCCTGCCTTTCCTCTTTATCTTTCTCTATCTCTAAAGTGCCATTCACATTCAGTGAAAGCGAAAGATTTTTAAGAATATATGTATTTTTTTACTGGTTCTTCTACGGCCATTAATATTCTTGGCAACAAACTTAACGAATTGCAGTGTCGTGCTCGCGGCGAGCAGAATGTCGTAGAACAACGCCCGTGTGAATACCGGTGAGATTTTAGTCTGCAAACGCTTCGCTTTGTTCTTCCTCGTGCACGGAAGCCCACATTTTTTTTGTATATTTTTCCTATGTGGATGCGTTACGCGCAGCAGTTATCAGTTTTTCATGCCCTCCACCTATCCGTTTGATCAATACTGCAACGGCGTTATCTGCCTCCTTCAACGTCAGAGAGGATATGAAGGTCGTGTTTGATGTGACGTGCATTATTTCAGGTGGGATATACCCGGCTGCCTGCAGCCGGGGTTGGCAATCCCACCTTAGCGTCTCTTTCGAGAGCACAAAGATGTGTCTGGCCAGCACAGGCACACGAGCCCGGAACAAGAGCGCTAGAGCAACGAAATCGAACATGACTTAAGTGCGCAGGAAAATGCTTCGTAAAGATCTTGTATCAGCAGAGTAAGCGGCACTTCGCGAGTTCATTAAACTCCTTAGATAGTAAACAAAATAAAGGTAATAAAATGATTAATTTTTCTGGAAGAAAGTAAGCGGTGCTTGACTGCGTAGGAACAGAAACCATGCGGTAAGATCAATCAACCGCGACGGTAAGGAAAAAAAAAGAAAAATAATTTTCCCTTTCTCGTGCGTTTCTTGCGCGAGGCGAGTGCTGTTTCTCTCCGCTCTCTTTCTCATACCCATGTCCGCTTTGTCCAATGCAGGGTAGCAAACAGGACGTGCGTCTGGCTGGACTCCCTGCTCTCTCTCTCTATCTCTCTCTCTGTTTTCTATTCTCGCACGCACGTGTGCAGAAGACCACGCCGCCCTCCGCGTTCGGCGCGACCGCACGCCGAGCAATGCGACGCCGAAGAGGCCCCGGTAAATCATGCGCGCAACACAGGCTCGCCTCCCCGCCGGCGTGGTTGCGCCGCCAGGGGAATTACGGCCCGCCGCCCGCCGTCGCGGAGGCGTCTCGACGGCGCTCTTTGATGTGGCCGGCGGCACGCACCCAACATCTAGGGGAGCTCTGTGGGCCGATCCCCCTTCGACTGTTGGCCGTTCTTTCCGTGCTGAAACAGATAGGAATAGATCCCCGCCACCTTCTTTCTGCGTGATGTACCGGAAAGGTTTACTCTGCAGTGGTGGCGCCCTCGCAGCGTTAGTGGAGGACTGCACCCCATGTTTTATTTTGCAACGGCTCTGCGCTGAAAGGTGTCTCTCTTTGTGCTCAGTGCCTCGTAGGAAGTGTGATATCGGCCTTGGCATTGAATGATTCCAGGCTCCCAGCTGCTGACACACGGGAAGGCTGCAACATAGCAGCGAATGTCACTGTGACGCCTCGGCTACGTGTATCTGTGCCCCGTCAGTTCGAGCTCTTGAGTCGCCTTCCACGCGTGACTCGGTCTTCACGTGAGATGAGCGTGGCACCTGACAAGGCTCGGACGCCCGCATCTCTAACGGAAAGGGCTCATTAGCTGGCGGCAGACATCGTAGCCTTGGCTCACGTGTAGCGTTCTACGTCGGCTGCTCAGCAAACGGAAATGTCATGCCGCTACCGATAATACTCGCCTTTGCGACTGAAAGCGTGCTCGAACTTTCTGACAAAAGTTCCGGAATGCCAGCTGCTGCCAATACCAAGGGCCATACAACTTTTAAAAATGCTTTGAACACGCGCTTTGACGATAACCATCTCGGAGATCTCTGCGATTGCTTATTTGCCCAAACCGTACTGCGATTTCCTCCAACGGCGGCTATGAATTCAGGTTGTTTGCTCTGCACAAACCGCTGGTTCGGCTCAATGCACTGCTCTTGGATGGCGTGTCGACTTCTACGCGAGGATCGGGCTTGCCGGGGTTGTGTCCGTAGCGGAGGTTCCTTGCAAGCCAATCGCCACGTGACCCGTTTCTAGGACGGCACTCTTGCACGTGCCTCACACTGCTTCGCCTTTGGAAGAGCGGAGATAAAAGAACGACAACTCTCTCGGACCACGGAATTCTCGGCGCGCCAGCAGTGCCATCAGCCGTCGCCGCCGCCTCAGTCACGTTCTGGTGCCTTTAGTCCCTCGCACAGGTTTCAGCGCATTTGCGTGGCGCAACGTTTATTACTACGAGCGTGCAGCCAGCGGATTCCTCTTTTTCTCCCGTGCCACTCTGCGTTGGCCTCTGCTTCTCGCCCGACCCGCGACGTGGTCCGTGTTGTGCATTGTTCTTCTTTTTTATGAGTGCGGGAGAATGTAATGTTCCCTGGGGCATCCACGGGCCGCGAACGTGGCGTACACCACTGCCTACATGTGTGTAGACGACGGGCCGTGCAGTGCCATTCCCTATTGAACGGCGCGGCACCACAAAGGGGCAACAACGTGGAAAACGCCGCGGCATTTAGCGCAGTAAAAATCGTTTCCCGGGGAATCTCTCCTCGCGGCTCGTCTGTCACGTACCTTCGTCAGAAACTGTGGCGAAGAGAAAAATAAAACAAAATGCCGCAATAACAAAGCAGAGGAGGAGAACACGTGGCACCCTCGAGTAGCTAAAGAATCTCGCTTGTTCTACTTCTGAAAGCGAGGGATGCGAATTGCGCAGGCGGGATGAAATAAAGAGAAAGAAAGAGAGAGAGAGAAGAAAAAGGGACCACGTGGGCGCCTGTAACTGTCTCTGGCTTCTTTCTGTTTCTACCCAGGAGTTAACGTGCGGGCCTTTTGTATTCGTTTAGCGTTCGCTTCGGAGAAATACGAGGTGGCGCGCGCGTTAATAAACAGCCCGCGAAGAACAGATCGAACACGCATTCCCCGCTAAGTAGTCGTAAAAGCACAATAGGCGACTCCCAAGAGAAACAAAAGCAAACTGCTGGCCAACTGCAGCTCGGGCAACTTTGCCCTCTTAATTTCCGTCGTTCGTGGCGTGCCGTAAAGCGTTCGGGGCTCCCGCAAAAGTTTGCCGAGCGCATGAAGTGTTGCAGGCACTAGAAACGAGCTCGCATCGAGGCACGAGCTCTCCGTGTATTCTGCCCCTTTTGAGCAAGCTACGCACCGCGCCATCTAGAAATTCGGCGACGCAATAATGACAACAGCGGTCTGCGATAGTTGACTCGCACACACTTGCTGGCCGTTCCTGCTCCAGAATGTCACTTGGCGGTGACTGCGAAAACAACATGAAAAGCAATCAAACGTAACAAGCACCTTCCTTTTGTCCGTGTATTGTGTTGCGCTGTAAGAATCCTAACCAGCTTGCCCAACTCGCCGTCTTGATGCAGTAAAAAGCACTGTTGTGAACAAACAGTTCGGGGCCAAATTCAACAAAACGTTTAGCACGTGCGGGCTGCTCGCTGCCTGGATGCCTCGGCCATTATGTCGGTTATCGCCCGCGATTTGTACAGACGCTGTTGGAACACCGTCCTGACCGACGGAAGGCAGTGAAGACACATTTGCGCTTTCCGAAGATGACTGGCCTGTATACGAGCATTTTTGAGTGCATGGTGCTGTCCGCGCACATGCACACATTCAATGCCTTCCTTTCTCTCTCCCTCTTCTTTTTATTCCCTTGTTGCTCTTCCCCATTGTAGCGTACCCAACCAGGGGCGGCTTGCACGAACATTTGATAACGAAAATAATAACGAATTTAAGAACGCGTTCTTGTGCGGACTAGGCGTTATCTATGGAACATTTAAGAACGCGTTCTCAAATTAGTTATTATTTTCGTTATTAAATGTTCGTGCAAGGCGTTCCGGATCCTTTTCTGTTTAACATTCATGCCTTCTCCATTCATCTATCTATACGGCATTTGTCTTTACGAATTGCCCTGACGTGCGAATAGCTCCGCGAATGTGGGCATAGGGCTCATATTCACGTTAAAATAGACAAAGGATGCAAGTCGCTATAGGTTAACCGGAGAGAAAATAAATAAAAATGAGGGCAGGGAGGTTTTAATCAGAATTGGGCAGAAGACTTGCGTATGTAAAACCTTTCTATGGCGCACGATGCCCATAGCTTTTACAAAGGTTATAAAACGTCAGAGTGATAATACTCTGAACAAAGCAAGAGCGCCGGTTTTGCAACGTCAGTTAAGTACTGACTTGGCTAGGTACCGCAATACATAGTATTGCTAACATTCTGGCTGGTGAGTAAAGCAAGTGGGTCTCAAGTTGCCTCTTTCATATGCATACATGCAGACATCATGCAGCAAGCTGTCTATAACAAAACCATTTCAACAGTTCTCGTAAATATTGTTCTTAACGTGAAATATTGTATTTCATTCTCACTCCAGCAAGCTTTCTCTCTCTTTTCTCTTTGTTTCAGGCGGTGCTTGGACGGACGCCGCGCCTTGGGCGCGCTGAGAAAATCACTTTCACAATTCACTCGGGTGGGTAACGCCGCAGCTGCTAAAGATATATAATAAATTAATTAATTATGATTAATTACTCGCGGATAAGCATAACGTCAAACTAAGCGTCTCACCGAAACTGCTCACGCACGAGAACGACAAGCACTTCAGCCGCCTTCGAGCGCCACCTCCAGGGTCCGCCAGGGGGCCTGACTGAATCTGCTCCTTCTTCGACCTCGGGCAGCTTTGCAGCGCCAAGGCCATTTGGTCGACAACGTATCAAGACTTCGTACTCAACAGTGTCCGCGATGAATGAACTGATTTAGAGAGAGAGTTCTAGGAACAATTTTTTGTCTCCATTGTCACCTCCCAGTTTCGGTGCGGTTATGCATGTAGTAACTGTACATGTACAAACGCAGAGATACATACATGTGATTTATAGTGTTCCTGTTTTGCAGACCTCGTGCGCCGCTAACGGCGCCGAGAAACGCCCGCCCTCGAAGAGCTTAAGTTCGTTCACTAGCGTGTTGTTCGTTTGTTTCTCTGTTCCGTATCGCCTACGTGTGCATTTGCATTCTGTTCTATTCCAATTGTGTGTGTGGTGTACGTGTGCATGGTTGAGATAGAGAAAGAGAGCTGGAGAACGGGTCGCGCATGCGCATGCGCTCACCAGCGCTACGCGTGAGACGCCTGAACGCCCGGGTACCAGGGGGCAATGAACAAGCTGAACGAATGGACTAGCATCAGCTGTGCAACCTAGTACTTAGTAATGCTGTGCGCACAGCAAAAAAAGAAAAAAAAAGGGTGGGGGGGCAAAACGAACACCTGTCCGGTGTAGTTGCTGCCTACAGTCACAGCTGTACGGCCGACAGCGAAACGTCAGTTTTGCATCAAAGAAATATCGAAGTCGAGGAAAACGCATTCCCTCTGACATTGGCGGTGGCTGGATTCGTTTTCGAGAAGCCAGATCTTTCCTTTTATTTTATTTTTGAATGCCGGCATACCGCCGGCATAATGCCGGCATACCGCCAGCAAACTCAAAAAAAAAAAAGTTGTATTGCAACAACGTTTAGACAGCGCGTACTGAACAGCTTGTGCCATAAATTTTTATTTTCTAGTTATTGAATACACAGTAGAACCGCGAATCGCTCGTTATTTTACCCTGTCACAAGAGTGCCAAGCTTGTGCGTTGAGCTAGTTTGTTTACTTAAATGGTGAAATATTAAGATTCCTTCCCCGCTACACACCGTAAACGTGCTTCCCACTCAAGGGCTCGTGCCCTTGTAGTAATGTAATCAGATATTCGACAGTGATTGATTCCATAAGATGCAATTAAATACTGAGAGGTGAGAAAAAAATTGAATTTGGCATAAAAAAGGCATGACACTGTCACGAAGTGGGGTTCTGCCGGCGTGGTTTGTCTAATTCATTTGATCATCTTTATGTTTTTCGTTCTCTTCTTCTTGGCAGAATCTTCACAATAAAATAACAATTTCTATCTACTGCCTACGTTAGTAATTTACACTGACGTCGCAGCGAAATTCAAACGTTTCATAGTGGCAAGCTTAAGATGCAAGAACTTAACGAGCCCACGTCTTCAATTGGGAAGTTAGGATAGCTTCTAGTTCAGTCATTTTACCAATAAGAGAACATAGGCTTTCGTAGTGTGATGCTTGTTACCGTCGTGTCGCGGTTGCTACTACCGTTCTGAAACGTATATCAATTTTGTATCACACTCGGCGAATTCACACATTGTCCAACGGCATACAACCTCCGTGATTTTTGGGAGCTTAAGTCAAGCCCGCTAGTATTTAGAGCAAATACAGCAGGCAGTGGGAGAGCTGAACAGAACTAGCAGTTGCGTCGCGATCACAATCGAAGATTTGCCGAGCTTAAAGCCGTTAACACTAGGGCAGAAAACGTTGGTCACTCCCAAGCTTCAGTGACAGCTTTATACAATGGTTGCATGAATGTGAAGCGCTTTATTTTTGGAATGTCTGTAAGGAGATGAAGGAAAGAGTGTGTGCTCATGGTATTTTGCTACGATAGGTTTTACGATAGGTTAGTCATGTCTTGCGAAGCGTAAGCAATTAAGTGGACTGCTGTTAGAAGTGTTAATATGTGGACGCACCAAACTATTACACCCTACGATGACCAAAAATATGCCATTTGCGAAGGTGCCGGTGCGCTCAAAGTTCCGTTACGACAGCCGATTCAGTGCGTGTGCGTATAGATATATGTGTGTGTCTTGATAAGATGTCAGACGAGTGTATCTGAGCCAGAGGTGAAGTATTCTAGACCAGGGCACGTTCTAATGAACAAGAGGGGTGGTTCTGCCGTAGCTACGCGAATTGCCTAGTATTTCTCAAAATGCAGTTGCTCTGTATAAAGCCAATGACGCGTTTAAGATGCGGATTGACATTCGATTCTTTTATCACACTAGGGTTATTTCAGTGCTAGACGCCACGGACAAAAATGGAAACATTTCCCACTAAAAAAGCGTAAAGAGTGGCCAGTCGACTAGTAATGTTATTTTCCTTTAACATAATTTACGACAACTCAGATCTTCACATGACAGCAGATCTAATCAAAGACTTTCCATAATGCAGCATATTATATTGACCGCAAATAAGACGGGGACAGAGAGAGAGAACACATAAATAGCACGGGCTCTCTCCCTCTGTCCCCGTCTTATTTGCTGTCAATATGATATGCAGTAAATACCAACTAGGCCAAAGTGAAGTTCTTCTGTTTTCCATAATGCAGTCTAGCAGTGTGGTTGAGTAAGAAGCCTATCAACACTGTTATTTAGCCACGAACTATTTATATTCACAAATAGAGTCACCCGACTTTTTGGCAGGACAAATGTGTAGACTCATGGAGGAACTCGAAAAATCATATTATCGCGCTTAACAAAGGATTAGTGCGTGTCGTGTTTTGAAAAACGTGAAACCAGAAGTGCAATTTTGATGATGGTGGTTGCAATTGCACACCCCTTCTGTGTGCGCATGCCAGTCTGATGTACAAAGTCTTTACATTGTATTATTGTTTTTTTTAACGTGCTTCATCGCTTCCTAATAATTTAAGTGTTCTGTTTTCATTCTCATGTTGAAAACAGAATGTCTTAATTCCTTCTAGTTTCTCTCGCTTTTGAAACTTTCTTTATAATTCAAACTACAATATGTAATCATATTTGCTTTGTAATCGGCATTTGAAATTGAAATATCAAGGATTCATTCACAATTCATGTGCTTTCGTTATAGTGCCCATTGCAGCAAGAGCATTGCCGTGGTCACGTTGTCAAAGTATGTCGATACAAGCAATTAAAACACACAATAAATTCAAAGCAAACATTTATATCGTGGGCAGGGCAGTGGAACCGATATAACGAGATAACCGCATTTGACGAAGGACCCGTTGCGGCATTTCCCCGAAATTCCGGTAATCTTCTAATCTCGGGCAAATTGAATTGCGGAATCTGCAATCGCTTCATCATGGACGCATGTGCACACAGAAGGCGGATGCAGTCATGAGCTGTGATAGACGTGCCGCAGATAGGAGAGGGCTTGCGTCATCAGATGACGGAAGACCTCTTTCTGTCCGGTGCATAAAGTATTCGAGGTTTAGCCGTGAGGAGCGAAGTCAAGTGCATTCAGAACACCGGAAGACGACGGCCCAAACGCGCAAGTCTTCAATCATTGCCTATGCAGGAGTATAGTGGGGCGCCGCTATAGAGGTTTACAGAAAACAAGTGCCGGTCGTAAGAAAACGTTAAACAAGCCTGTCTTCAAGTAAGTGCTAAGAAAGTTGTGCGCAATCTATCTGCTTTCGTGTTATTACTTTTCTGCTAAGTCCGGTGCGTACTGAATTCTGAAAGAGCGCAAGATATTACGTCATGTTGATCAAAACCTAGCAATACCTTTTAGCATTGCCTTGGAGGCAAGTCTGATCCACAGCAGTGAACAAAACCATACGATACCTTGGTTCAGTATATCTCACTGGCTTTTCAAACCTTGAATGCGTGCATAAGAACACGAAAGCGGAAGCCGAAAGTTAATGAAAGCAGGCAGAATATGCAGTCGACGTCTCAGAATCTCAGAAGCAGCCGAACATTACCGCAGCCTGAGCAGATAGCCTGGAGTTTAGATCTGCAGTTTGGACTATAGCATGTAACACCACCACAGTGCTGTACTGTCTTACTGATTCCAGGCAAACGCTATGCGGGTATACAACTCTTTCGTGGAAATCATGCTCCGTAGATTTTTGACGCCGGCTGTACGTTCTGGCTGTATAGTTGTTCATTATGGACAGCGCTACACAAAAGAAAGTAACCGGTTCTCCGCTAGACGTTGTCTCATATATCTTTCTGCGAAAAAAAAAAAGAAAAGAGAAACATAGCTTTCTGTTCACTGCTGTGCTGTTCGTTTTCTTGCGACCGAGCCCCGGTGACTGTGATACGATGATAGTAGTAATTGTGGTCGAGGAGTGAAAGCTACGCAAGCACATAATAGTCTTGGAGAGCGAACCATACACAGAAAGGAGCTATGCACTTTTCTTTTTCTGTCGAGCTGGTATCTGACCGCGGCGCGTGTGATATAGACGAGACTTTTGTACAGGATCTTTATTCGCGGGGAGACCGTTCGGGAGTGTCCCTTGGCTTCGGGCAAAGCCGCACGGAGTATACGCGAAGCGCGCGCAGTGCAAGAGTTGGGACCCTTTGCGGCGAGGCAACGCGAATTGCACACAGAACACAAATGTACCGCGGTGACGAGGTCAACCAGTGGCTTCCAAAGCTATGTGCGCGTTACCGCGATGTACTTCCTGTAGTTACGTCCGCTTAGCCGCATTTACTAGAACACTGGTCAGCGTCGCGTCTTGAGACGCTGTACTACACGTCGCGGAGAACGTGCGAAGGCACTCCGACGAGGTCGACCGAGCCGTTGGCATTTTGTACAGCTGTGGAATGGACCATTTAACCCAGAGGTTTCTGCTTTCGTTTGTCTGGAATGCATAGGATTTGTGTGCGCGACGACATTTTGGTACCGTGTGCATGTGTGTAGAGGGAAGCGTATGTGTGGTACGAGTCGTGAATTATTTTTCAGTTTTTCCCGCCGCGGCTGCCTACTCTCTTCTTGTTCGAGTGTGCTTGAGCGCATGTTGATAATGTGCACGTTATCGCAGCCACTGGCATTTCTTTTTCATAAATAGCTGTTAACGACGTGGTCGAGTATCATAAATACAACTTAGACGAAGGAGTTCTGTGAATCCAGTGGGCTGGTGGGGCAATCTCGTCCTGGCAAAAGCACCATGTATGGACATAATTGTCTATATATGACAGCAACGTGATAACTAAACTGTTGCTTCTGCGAATGGATAATGGTAGCTTTAGGCTGGAGCCAGGGTAATCACTCCTGAGATGGCTTCAAAACAGTCTTCATTCTCCCTTACCCGAGGCTCCCTTTTTTGTTATTTGTTTTCTATAGGGAAAGTTGAGAAATGACGACTAAACGTTCGTGCGTCTTCGGAAGCGCTGTTTTGGAGCATCTCAAGCAAAGACCTGTATTTTCATTTTTCTTGTATAATGATGTATGGCGCAAAGAGTTGACATTCACAAAAAAATATAAAGAAATGTAAAATGGTGTGCCCATTTGTTTACACCCATTCTGTACATGATGTACACACTTGCGTATGCTCATTGTGATCGTTATGTCGTCTGTCAAAACAGGGTTATATACAGTACGTAAAAAAATAACAACAATGTCCACTTTTGTTTCTTTTCTTTTTGAGTCGAGAGTGTGAATGGCTAGTCCACTAACTATGCTCTCTTTGTTAAATTTAAGATTTCAATAGATGTTCCAGTGAAACCGTCTTGTCAAAACGAGCCGAGTCAAGGAAGGCTCGGCGTATCATGGCCACGAGACCGTGGCACCTTGCATATCACTGTAAAGTTGTAAAGTGCATTTCGAGGTCTATATGAGACATCGTGTGTCATGCACCATGCTTGCAGAGTTTATAAAGTCAAGTGTTATGTGTGCTTGCGTGAACGTGAAGCTTCCATGTCACCTGCCTGCCCATTGCAACATATGCTACCGAACCAACCAGAAAAAAAAAAGAAAGAAAGCTTTGCTGTGTCGTGAAGCCGCTGCTCTCCAGCGATTCTTTTCCTTCTTACCATCGTTATTCTGCCGCCTGCTACACTGGCGCCGCACGATGACTGCCAGCCGAACGCTTTGACATTATCTTGTAGCAAAAACGCACATTCACGTGATAATTTATACCTGGGATCAACCTTCAAGCCGCTACAGATGTACAGAGCGTATTAATGTTGTGCTCGAGTGTTGCGCTGCAGAGCGAAATGTGTTGTCAGCAAGTAGGTTCAAACTACGCTGGTCATGCTTACGTAGGTCGCGTGCGCATGTTACGCCGCCACTGATGACAAACGTTACGTATTAGCTTGACGTACAAGTGTTACACTGACCATGTCAATGTGATGTCGAGACGCTAACGGGAAGAGCAGGGCTAGTGGCAACATCTTGTGGCGCTGTTTTCAGTTAGACTGCTTTCCAGCAGCGTTCTCGGTTCGACTTAGAGAAATAGTCTCACCTTGCGGAACTGTTATCGCTTGGAAAAGTGTGAACATGTCCTTTCGAAGGTCACGTCAATGCTGAAATACTTACATCATCAAATAGGCCACAACGGATTCGAATGCAAGCTTACGCGCATTGCTCGCAGAATATGTATCCACCAACTCTGCTGTGCTAGGCTACACTACACCTCCGTTGTCAGGGTAATAACGTAACGGTAATGCGATTAACGCCGGTGTGCAATTCTGGTCACCGTGGAATTCCACCATGTTTTTCTTATCTCAGCCAATCAAAGAAGCTGTGACCCAATTTTGAGCCAACCAGAGAAGGCAAAATGACGGAATTCGACAACGTGGCCAACTTAAACAGCGTCCCCTAGTGGCAAAGTTTTGCGACGATGTGTAGGATAAGGCCGTGTTCGAAGTGTATTTGCGCTGTCCTGTTCTCCTTGACAGAAAATAGGCAAAATAAACAGCAGTGGTTGAGTTTTCAATCTAGCAGGTAAGAACTGCAATGTCGCACAGCAGCACAGCGCGACTTTGGTTGCACACAGCGTCACAAGATGTCGCCATTGCATAGCTGGTGTTCCCGGGCACGTCTCAGTATTACTAATACGGTAATGATCGGTAATAGACGTGCATATGGCACCTGTTACCTCTGTCGTGATACGTCCCAAGCACTTACGTCCAAGCATCACTTTTTTCGCTCTGTAGGATACTGTACGAGCGCCCTATATACGCAAGGCTGAGCGACAGGCTCTGTGAAAAACTGCGAGCTCTTTCGTTCGTTATCGAATGATATCTTTATAATCATTGCCACAATCATGTGAAAGTTTTTAATAATCGAATTAATTTAGAGTGGGGTGGGAAGCGGATTCCTGTTCACGGCATAACTGTGTCAGATGACGGAAAATTCTGTGCTGTCAGCTGCCTCATGTCTTACAAGTTAACGCATGCTTCTTTCTAGTTGTTGAGTTCCGCACGTGGACTTGTTAATCAGTTTGTGATCGAGCAGGCAAAATGAGAGCAAAACAACACTTTGCTCCAGTTTGACAACGCATGGCACATTAATGTTATTTTTTCTCTTGTGGTGATGACACTGCCAAAATTATGCATAAGACAGAGGTTCACAGGAAGATGAAGACAAGAGGTAATTTACATTATAGCTATTGCAGAACTAAGGACAGCTGGGCGTAACACATAGCTATTCACGAAACTTAGCACGCCCTCCTTCCATTGGCGACAAGCGAGGCTTTATCGTGGCAACTGAATATAACACGTGAAACACTGTGTAAGCACTTTTTTATATATATAGGGACATCTCGGAACGTTTTGAAGTTGAAAAGTTGCAGCGCCCACAGGTTTGCACGATGGCACGTGCAACATAGAGTTGCGTTCAGGCAAAGGCTCGTCAACGATGTTGTTTTTAACTATTAGAACACGCATCCGTGGTTAATGGGACATTCGTAGTGAGATCACAGCAAGACATCATTTCTCAATCTCACCATTTTCTGTGCTAGGCTTAAATATGTACCATACATAGCTTTGTTGAGCTGGAATTAAGTGCTGTCAGTATATTTCTGTCAGAAGTGTGTGTTTGTGATGCTTTCTTGTATTCCCGTCACTTAAATGAGGGTGCGTACTTGGGTCCCAGTGTCTGAGTTAGCTGCTGCAGTTTGTATCAAAAGAAAAAAAAATATGTTATAGGAAGTAACACACGTGAACTGCTTTGCAGCCAAAACCACGAACCACTGCCCCCGTATACTCAAAGGCGCTTCGATATTGTAACGTTGTTCATGTTTCATGGCCAAAACACGGCTGCTAGTTCACTGCTTTTGAAGGAAAAAAAAAGCAAAAGTTAGTGCTCTAGTTCCACTTCGGACAAACCAGGGTGTTTTTTCAGCTCGAGCTGTGCTCGACGCGGTGTTTTTCCTGCGTTTTCTTGCTTCCACGTTTCGTCCGTGCAACTTCTGCTCTGCCGTCTCCCGAGTGCTGTTGTCGTGCAAAAAAACATGCCTTCCTCCAAGTCGGAACGTCACACTGCTGTCCAATGTCACTCACACTCGTAGCCTTGTAGATTACTCCTTTTTCAGCTCACGCAGACCAAGAGTTTCTATCGTTGTCTTTGCTATAAACATTAGAAGCTCTGTTAATGCGTAGAAATTAGCAAACCGAAAGCCTTTCACATACGAAAGTAGAGCCACACGAAAAAGCACGGTTAGGTATTGTTACGTCAGAAACGATAGCAGCACACCGGCATGCCGAACAATCAGAAAGTTCTAAATAAAATCGGTGCGCAGCCCTTTCATTCAAGCGTGGCTTGCCGGGTGTCTTAAGGCCAAGCTCGCAAATGTGCATTCATGGCAGTAATCTGGCCTATACGTTTGAATAGAGTTTCACTCTGCGCTATTGTGACGTAACCAACTTTCGTCCTGTTGTTAATGCACCGTCAACAGAAAGCCATATGGATCATTTTTGTCCAGATCAGATCTTTGTAAAGTGCGTGTCAAAGCTACGCAAGCCAATGTACACGTTGCAGAAGTATTTGTTCAAGCCGTGTATTGAGCTACCGTGATGGTCATGGCTTTCTATTACTCTGGGGAGCAAAGAAGGCAGCACCAAGTCTATAAATATCGCCCTTGGAAATATTTTTTCATCGACCTTCGGTATCGAATTTCTACGGTTAGCTTGCTGATGTGTGTAGAAAATACCCAATTTGTTGCAAGGCCTGAACTCCAGGAGCGCGGTGGTAGCCCACTGCAAGGTATAGAGTCGGTTCCGCTGACGTGTGGACTAGCTTGCTTACTTTTGAGAGTGGCTCTACAGTTCGTAAGCCGCGCGACCAAGTTCATCATTCGGTGCGTGTACGGCCCACGAGGTAACCGTGTACCCTGATATAGTACGTGACCCCGCATCATAGCCTTTAAAATCTATAAGAACAAAAATAGACACACGAAAATAAAGCTGCACTTTATTTTGACCTGTCCGACAATTCACGACTCTGTATTTTCTACTCCGCCTTTTTCGAGTGCCCGGTGCCTGTGTGTTTTGAACTATTGTATTATAATATCTATTATACCGCTGTTGTGTGACTACATTGTAACATATTATACCGGAGTAAAAGTGGTGTTTCATACACAATAAAAACTGAAAGGTATTGAGTCTTTGTGTCTTTCTTCTGCATTTATATACAGGGTGTCCCGGCTAATTTTAGCCCGAGTTAAAAAATATGCAAATGCCACATAGCAGGACATAACAAAAATAACGTTGTTTGCCATCACTTGGAGATACTCAAACTATAGTTTTCACAACGCCTATTTAGATAATTAGTCTTAAATAATTACCAAATATTATAGCTAGAGAAAAAGTGTGAATGACAAAATTGTAGAGCGACATGAAAAACTCCCGATACAGCTTTCTGTTGCTCAAAACGTGCCACATAAAAGTGTTTTACGAGCCTGAAAGAAGCCCGATAATGCACGCGAAATTGCCGCGCGACTGGCCGCTCGAGGCGCCCTATACCCGTATGCACGGGCTTCTTTCACGCTCGGAAAAGCTTTTATGTATCACGCGTTGGGAAACAGAAAGCTGTATCGGGAGCTTTTCATGTCGCTCTACAATTTTCTCATCGAGACTTTTAATCTAATAATAATATTCGAGAACTTCATCAATGAATTAAAACTAATTATATAATTAGGCGTAATTAAACAATAGCTTGAGTATCACCAAACGATGGCAACCAACACTACTCTTGTTCTGTCCAGCTACGTGGCATTTGCATATTTTTAAACTCTCGCTAATGTTAGCTCGGCCACCCTGTATATACAGTTGCGAGTCAATACGACAGCTTTGGGCTGAAGTGCCACAAATAAATAAGGCTGTAAGAGGCTATACTCCTTCATGCAGGCTGTTTCTTCCAGAGCAGTGCACAAATAAGCAACTTAAATAAATAAATAAATAAATAACAAGCAAATAGCGGCTGTCCCTGCCACGCGAACATTCGCACCGCCTCAGGGACTTCCCTTCGATGTTGGACAACGAAGTTTCCTTCTCGCCTCGATCTTACATGGGCAACTCAACAAATATTGACGGACGCTTTCGCATAGGGTAATGAGGGATGAAGGCGAAAGCCTGCGCGCTACGAGACATTTATAACATTACTGGACATTTTCATTCGAATGCGTTGTACTTGCTATTATTATTCTCTCACCAAAGGTCGTATATACGAGTGTCTTAATTAACTCTGCGTTAATTAACTGTTTCTTAATTTATTTCGCCCTAATTACCACAAAGGGCCGCGCATTCGACTCCCACTAAAGGTCGACGGGGCGCCTCCCACCAGAGGTCGTGGGTTCGAGTGCCTTAATTAACCGTATCTTAATTAACTGCACCTTAATTCACTTCGCCTTAATTAACACCAAAGGTCGCGAGTTCGACTCTCGACCTTCGTGACGTCATTTGGAATTCAACTTGGAGATATGACCGGTTCGCCCATATACCCATGCTGAGTCGTGGGTTCGCGAATGCCTTAGTTAACTTTGCCTTAATTAACACCAAAGGCCGTCGCTTCGACTCCCACCAAAGGTCGTGGGTTCGACTCTCGACCTTCACGATGTCAATTTTTAATCCAAGTTGGAAATATCGCCGGTTCGCCCATATTCTCCAAGTGAGTTCGACTTCCACCAAAGGTCCACGATTCGACTCGCACCAAAGGTCGTGGGGTCCGAATCTCGACCTTCACGATGCCAATTGAAATCCAACTTAGAAATATCGCCGGTTCGCCCATATTCTCCAAATGGGTTCGACTTCCACCAAAGGTTGAGGATTCGACTCGCACCAAAGGTCGTGGGTCCGACTCTCGACCTTCACGATGTCAATTGGAATTGGGCGATATCACTGGTTCGTCCATATTCTCCAAATGGGTTCGACTTCCACCAAAAGTCGTGGGTTCGTCTCACGCCAAAGGTAGTGGGTTCGACTCTCGACCTTCACGATGTCAATTAAAATCCAATTTGGAGATATCACTGGTTCGTTCATATGCTCTTAGTGGGTTCGACTTCCACCAAAAGTCGAGGATTCGACTCACGCCGAAGGTCGTGGGTCCGACCTTCACGACGTCAAGGGCTCGACTCACGCCAAAGGTCGTGGGTTCGACTCGTGACCTTCACGATGTCAATTGGAAGCCAGCTTGGAGACATCACCGGTTCGCCCATATGCTCCATATGAATCCGACTCCCACGAAAGGTCGTGGGTTCCAGGGCCTTAATTATTTATATAGTAATTAATGTTGTCCTAATTAGGTTTACCTGAATTAGCACCACAGGTCCTGCTGACGCTTCTTCGCCTCGGCTTCACGCTTTCTTATAAAGAAATTGATTACCTAATTCGCGCTAATTAACACCACAGGTCGTCACTTCGACTCCCACTAAAGGTTGAGGGTTCGACTCTCGACCTTCACGACGTCAATTGGAATCCAACTTGGAGATATGGCCGATTCGCACATATTCTCCAAATGAGTTCACCAGCATCATCATCAGCAGCCTGGCTACGCCCACTGCAGGGCAAAGGCCTCTCCCATACTTCAACTACCCCGGTCATGTGCTAATCGTAGCGATGTCCCGGCAAACTTCTTAATCTCGTCCGCCCACCTAACTTTCTGCCACCCCCTGCTACGCTTCCCTTCTCTTGGAATCCAGTCCGTAACCCTTAATGACCAAATGGTTTCGACTACCACCAAAGATCGAGGCTTCGATTCGCACCAAAGGTCGAGCGTTCCCGTGCCTTAATTCTATCTTAATTAACTGCGCCTTAATTATCTCTGCCTTAACCAACGCCACAGATCATGCTGACGCTTCTTCTTCGCGTCGTCTTCACGCTTTTTAATAAAGAAATTGATGGCCTAATTAACACCACAGGTCGTGGCTTCGACTCCCACCAAAAGTCGAGGGTTCGACTCCCTATGAATTTTGTTGCCATAACGCCGGGCATCGGATTTTTCGACCTATGAGTCAGCTAAGGCTTTCGCCTTAATTATCAAATCACGCCCACAACAACGTGCCTACATCGCCGTGCACAGGGATGTTCCACGTATGTACTACGCGTACGCCACCATTCATGCAGAGGCGTGACAACATGGAGCGTGCGTGAACGACATTGACCACAAAAGCCACCGCCCAAAGCCTTGCGACACCGAAAGGAGCCTCGTCACTCACAGGCGTCGTTCCAACATAATTGAGTGCAGTAAAATTTAAGCAGTTTGTAACGCGAGCGTAAGCTCTTGTGTTATCTTCATTCAATTCTCTGCACGATGCCTTACATAACAATTGCGAGGCGCTATGGGATCAGACCCGTCATGGCGCATACCCGCCAGTATACGCATCCGATCATCTACAGTCTTTGCCCATGACGATCTAAGATCTTAGATTATCAATGTTTAGATTGGCAATTAAACACGTATTAAGCTTTGACTTGCCGGTGGCAGCCTACAAACATTACAACGACGGCGTGATCAAGACGCGGCAGATCTATATAACTGACCAACCGACAAGGAACGACGTCGTAAATGCGTCGCACCGGAAAGAAAGCAAGGCCCGTCGTTCCAAACGCCTCACCGTCAAGCGTATCGGAGAACAGCAATCGTGCGCTCCGGGCGTCGCCGGCTATCTTCTGCCGCCAAGCCATGCCAGCACGGCGGCGGCGGTTCGCAGGGAAAAATCTGCGCGCTTGACACTAGTAGCGTTGCGAGACGCGCCGTAAATAACAGCTCCGGGGGGGATATCCCCGTTGCCCGTTCGCCATTAGCGCTACTTCATTTTTATAACGTGCTCTCTTCCGCGGTACGCTGATCGAGCGCCGCCGATAAGTCACGCGCCAGTTGAGGTCACGTCCGCGCGGCACACCCGACCACGGCGACGGACGGATGATCGGCGGCGAGGGCGGACCTTGTCGCTGTTGCGCGCCGTCGCAGCAGCCGCGGGACGCGAAAGAGGTTGCTGCAGCATGAGTCACTGCACCAGGAAACAGCTAGCGTGAGTGTGAACGAGGAAGAGGAGGAGGAGACGTGTGGCCGCGACACAAGAGATGAGAGAAAAAAATAATAAAGAAAGGCCGCCCGCTTCTCGACTATCGCTCGCGCTACGCGGGGCGACAGAGCGCAGCGCGCGGTCACACGCGGCTCTGATTTATGGGACGCCCGGCGAAGGGTACAACCAACAGCTGAAACTTCTGCCACGAGGAGGAAGCAACAGTGCCTCCTCCGCTCTGGCTCGGCTCGGCTCGGCTAGGTGAGCGGAAAGGAAAGGCGCGACCGTTGCCGTTCCCACTCGCGCGTCCGGCCGGCCAGCCGAGCCGGCAAATCGGCACGTTCGACAGTGACGAGCTCGATGCCAGCGGAGGAACACAATGAGAGATGCCCCGCCGACAGCACTAGTCCCACGGTGGCCGGGTTTCCTCGACGGTGGTATGTGCCGGCCGGCCTGCCTGGCACCGGATCGCTCGCGTACCACCGCGCCCTCACTCCCCGCTTCTCACCTTGTACCCTACATAGTGAGCAGAAAGGTGTGACGATGTCGCGCCTTCCCCCTCGTTTCTTTCTCTCTCGTCTCGGTCTGGATCGTGTCCAGGTGTACGTATCGTTGACGCGGATAGTATAGAGGCAGAAAGCAACCCCACGAGGATTTAGCAGCACTCTGGTTAGTTCCCTCTCCACCGAGAACTGTTGCGAACGGCTCTCGCCCCACAACGCCCGGTCCCACGTTCGCTTCAGTTTCACTGACGGCAGACGTTTACCGCGCATGGCAATACCAGGCGGCGAAGAACGTGGCGACGTCGCAAAGCCGTTCAAGCGCGAATAGTGTTTGCTGTCTATGCACGTAAGGCTGGCTCTAAACTGTAGGTTGGCCGTGTGCGTTTCCAAGCGTCGCTTCGCAGGTCCTCCTGTTCGCCGACGATTTCCGCGGTCCACTGCTGTCGAAATTTTGAAACAGACACCTGATTTTCTGCAGCAACACTACGTTATCGAACACTGTCATGTGGAACGCGGCTGAAAGTGATTCAGACGTGAGGGGAAGAACCCACTGCGTAGCTGACGTATATACTCGATGCCTTTAGAAAATGTCAAACACGCGCCTACCTTAGCAAACTGAAAACCAGTTGAAGGTTAAAAAAAGATAACGAGAGGAATAATTCTGGAATTTCTAATTAAAGGAAACTAAAGGCAAATACAAAGTCGATATGGACTGTATAAATACCATTCCAGAAAACCCTCAACGACCGTTTTGTGCCAAGAAAATACTTAGTTTACGAGAAAATCGCATCTGAAGGGTCCGAATATCTTTTTCGAAATTCAGATCTCCCGCCACGCAAACGAGGGAGAGGTGACGTTGCACACGCCGTCACCACCCTTTGCGGCCGTCGGTGAGTAAAACGACGTCCGACAGACGGCGGTACCGAGCCAAGGCAGAGCAGTGGATTCGCCGCTGCAGCTGCTTTTTGGTCAAATGACGTAGACCGTCTGGGCATCCCGCGACATCACATGGAAGATTAATTCTCTGCTACTTGAAGTTTGTGCGAGTTCCACGAGCCTGTAGAACCAACGCAGCACTACGAGATAACAAAACTGCTGAAATGCAAAAGCGTGGGCAGCGCAGAGTCGAGCGAAAACGAAACCTTTCGACCGTCCGCGCCATTGTCAAGGGTAACTTCAATGAGTTCCTTTTCCTAAAAATGAAATAGTACTGGACAAGTAGCATTTTATTTCGTCTTATAATACAATACAAGGGTGTTTTATGCAACGAGTGGTTGAGTATTGGCGACAAAATTTGACTGACGAGTGCTGTCGCCATCGGGCAAGTACTAGAATGTTCCAGGGGAGTATCTAATCGTCTCCTGTATTTACCTCAATTTCTGGATTATTAAGGCTCTGTTCGCGATAATATTGACGCCTTAGAGATTCTCGAGCACTAATCTATCAATTTAGCTTGATTTAATATTTGCCTTTAGTGTCTAAATTAGACTCCGTGCTTAGAAGTCACAGGCTCCGCCGACAAGCGGGCTTCTGTGGAGCTATTACATCCTTCGCTGGCAGTGATATATCATGTCACGCACATATCGTACCAGCATGCACCAGGGCTCGTGCATGGTTGTAAGACTTGCGCCTGCATAAGTCTTACATTTGGTTGACGAGCATAGAATCAATGGCGATGTTTTCGATATATTTTCTGTCTTAATTTTTTCAAGGAGAAACACGCTTATAACATCGATGACTGCGGCGTGTGTCATTTTGGTTTGCTTTTACAGAATCTCCAAGGTATTGTGCCGCCATCAGTCTTGTGTCGCATCACATTAACCTGATAGTTTTCAAAAAGATATGAAAAATAAAGGCCTTACGCTCAATTGTTTCTTGTTTCTTAACTGCCATATATGTTCCACCCCAAGATAAATATATTGCGTTTCCGTAAAAGAAAACTGTTTCCAAGCAGCGTCATGGCCGAGTTATGTCAAGATACAGGAACCAAAGTTATCGCTTTCATTCTGGTTCTTTTTCTGCAAGTAATGTAATAAATGTGGCTTCTAAACACTGAGCCCAATTTGATCAAAACTTCCAGAATTATTCCTCTCGTAATTTTTTTTTTTAACCTTCAACCATTTTTGACTTTGTGAAGGCAAGCACGTGCTTGACATTTTATAAAGCATACGCGTGCAAAGGTACTCTCAGGCCGGGGTCGATTTCGTGGCTTTGAATAAACAAGGACTTCACCCGACTTATTTAGGCAAATGCTTCGCTGGAACGCGACGGCTCACATCCGTCTCAAGACTGCCACTCCCTCCGCGCATGACCAAGAAAGTGTCAATGAAAGGCGGCTTCTCCACACTAAGGTTCTTTATGCGGAGAAGTCAGCTTCACTCGTTACAGGCGACCCTTCACTTCGTGCCTTGGCAGCAATGTGCGAGCCGCCCCTAACTTCCGGTTTCATGTTTTCAGCACCCAATTTTACCCAGGGAAACGAAGTATTTTACCTTGCGGGCTGTACCCTATTCTAAATACATATTTTCGATGTAATCATATATATATATATATATATTTCTTGCACCTTGTTTGGGAAGTAACTAGCGCATGTAATGCGGTCTTGCCTTTATTCTCGTAACTTGCCCGGATGTTGTCGTTTGAGTGCCCGGATAACGGCTCCGGCTTTTGGCTCATGGTCACTTCAAGGTCGGCGACAACGGGAGCTAAAAGCGTTCCATGCTTAAAAAGGCAGAACACATTCTCTGATTTCGTTCCGTGCAAGTGAAGCGTTCTTAGTTTTGGGGAACGACGCATTGAAGCACAACACACGGTATGTAACAAATTGCAGGTGTCTATTCACAGATTACAACGTGTCCATGGTTTCGGGTCGTCTCCTTTTTTCTTGTTCCGAAACTGTCTGGATGTTACGAGGGGGCGTCATTAACAACTGAGAAAAAGGGTCTTCTGCGGTATTCTATATATACGTCTGATGACGTAAATTGCCTCTTTCTAATCGGATAGTAGTTCAGAGTACCTTTTGCAAGTTTTTTTCTGCGAAACAAAACTGCGTTTTATATTGCCGAAAGACCACATGCTGACGATTTCCGCACGCTTCGCCTGACTGTTACAATGCGCATGCGTCATCAATCACGCGTGTGAACTGACACATGTAGCGCACAGCCTTTAGTGAGACGCCACAGCCGACTTGGGCTGATTAGATATTTAGGAGTTAAAGGTCAGAAATTGCGCAGGATGTGTGGTGAGCCGTATGTAAGCCGATACAAGACTATGTGACGTCAGTGTGCACTTGCTCAGTCAATAGAGGTCAGAACAAATGTACACCAAGTGCGGGAGTGATGGTAAGAAAGCTTCGTTTTAAAAAGGACACCGTGCGTCAGACAGTCACTTCTGCATCACAATAGGATTAACTGTGGAGCCAAATTAGCTTTCTGGCCACTAAGTTGCTACAGATGAGCAAACCATGTACCTCTTGCGGTCTGTTTGAAAGCACTGCAACGGTATATGTTGCAACTTGCAAGTACCTATGTGGATGAAGAACATTCTCCTGTTAAACGAAAATTGAGCGTTCGGAGCCGTGACATCGCGTGGGATTACTTAACATGCACATGACGTGACCCGCTATATAATATCAGACACGTGGCCTCTCTTAATCACGACACCTCTCCATTTCTGTGTTAACTTATCAAATATATTTTACTGGCAAGCTGAAAGCTGTCAGCCCCGTTATTACGGGAAACTGGCTCTTTTCCACACGATCACTCCAGAGGCTTTTAGCTCTACTTGCCCCGACTGTGGGGCTGTTAGCTATCTCGCACACATGCTCTGGCGATGCCCCTCGTTACTGGGACCCAATCGCATCACAGAAGAATGGAGCTCTGCCATCCAGAGCTCAGAACTTTCACGTCAAACCTGGGCTATCCAGAGGGCCCATGATGCGGCGGTTAGGCTCGGCCTACCCGTCCCCACGTGGGAGCGGCCCGCAGCTCTGCCCTAGGGCAAAGCTTCTCAGGACCTTGTAGTTAAAGTTATTTGTCTGTCTGTCGGCCGACATTATCCTAACAATGCGTATCGCCGCAATGCATGTTTGAAGTGTAGTGAAGCATTCGAGCACGAAAACTGGATACGATGGAGCTACATAAATACGGCTTTTTTTTTTTTTTTACCGAGGACAGCTGATAGCGTATAGCAAAAGAGCATGAATCTATTATAACGCTGATACTAATAACTTCTACAGGGTTGAAAAACGATGTTACCTACATTGTTTGACGGACAAACGAAGCCACTGCCCACCGTTGACTTTGGGATGTCTAGTTGTCCTACCGTTGCACTCGCCATTGCCGCAGTGCTCGAAAACGTGGAGGAGGCGAGTCCTATCCCGCCGAAGGTTTCTAATGGCACAGACAAGACACGACGAAGTTGGAACTCCGCAGCACTCATGCTTCCAGAAGCTTCGCTTGTTTCTAACCGCAGCAGCGCTGTTTGGAAACAGCGGCAAACACGCATTCGCGGCCGTGTGACGTATACGCCACAATTTTTTCAACAAAGCGCGCACGCCTACGCCCGCACACATTTTATCTACTCAGCACAACGCGCGCACGAAATGCAGAAACCGAACTTCGCTAACGAAATGAGCATATGGGGTTAAGCTCTGCTAAGCCGTACCAGAATTACGCTAATAAGCAAATGTAGAATATTGTCGCAGGTTCTCCAGTGAAAGAGTCGTATCTAATCAGATAGCGCGGCCGCGCGAATGCTGTTGTACATTCTCGAATACGAGCGAGAGCGACAACGCTTTTGAGTGCTCGTGTTCGCCCGATGCAATGCTCCACAAGTCGAGCTAAGTGGACGCGCACAGTCACGCTCTGCTCAATCGGCTTGTTGGTGGAGCCATGGGAAGCGTTCTGCCTTGAGCTGCTGCGTGTGCATGGTCTGTGCGGAACGGACAGTAAGCGCCAAGCTAGCGTTAACATAGTAATTCACTGAGCGCTGACAAACGCCGACGGTTTTCCGTCGGTCTCATTTCGCAATGGTACCCTACACTATACTCCCCGCAATGCCCACACTGTGGAGAGGTAGCTAACCTCTACCACATGGTGTGGGCTTGCCAGTTTAATCCCATAGTTGACCCCATCCCAAATCCCTCAAAAGAGCAGTGGGAGGCTATTCTTCTCAGCGATGATCCTGCCCGTCAGCACTGGCTGGCGGGGAGGGCCAGCGCAGTAGCAGTAACCAGTGGGCTACCGGAATAGGCGGCCCACCCACGAGTTCTACGAATATCCTGCAAATAAAGATGTTTTCAATCAATCAATCATCTCGCGCACCAGTTGCTACGCCTTAAACGCCAGTGGCGGCGCTCCTCGCCCCGCCAGCGTAAGGTCACTAGATAATAATAAAAATAAATTCACGTAGAAACTCTTCGGGGAGTTGTCTAAGTATGCGTAAGCATTGTACCACTTGCTCATGTCGACACAGCCCGGTGTCATTATCAATGTTGTGAAACTTGATACGACCGGTATAAACGACAGCGCTGCGGCGAAATGATGACGCAGACAAACTACTGCAGGTTGTTACGATCCGCCTGCAGGGGTGGCGTCCTTCGGAGAAGCGACCTTCGAACCCTTCCCGGCCGCTGCGACAAGTGGTTTTGGAGAGCCAACAATGCGCGTCTTCGGAGAACTGGCGACGCCAGCAAAGTTACCCGACCATGCACTTCCTTCGGAGAACTGGAGAACACAGCAAAGTTAATCAACCATGCGCCTCCTTCGGAGAGTCGGCGACGCCAGCAAGGCTAGCCACGTTCGGCGGACCAAGTATTCTTGATTCGCTGTCGCCTTCATGGCCTACTTGCAGCAAGAGAGCTGCTGGAATAGGGTGTTTTGCGTTGCGTTTTCACAGGCCCCAGAATTCGTCACAGTCTGCTGACAGTTATGGCGGCTACCTGAGGAGTCAGCTCTGGAATCAAGAGGTGCCCGCTGGGGTCAAGCGTGACAACCTGTCCATGAGGACCTGCTCAACTCAGTGGGTTCTGGGAATCCAAAGTGCGCATGTGAGTGTGTGAGCCCTCCCCGTCAAAGGCGGGTCCACTACGCCTCCAACGACTGTGGACGGTCCAATTGGACGAAGGTTGGACAGCAGTGTTCCCTCATCTAGGGATCTAGGGAGGACAGAGGGTTTTTAAGCAGCAGTTTGTCGGCTGCTAGTGTGCTTAGAGCTTCGTGTCTCATTTGGCAGTCATGTTAAGACTGTTGAAATGTACCTCCTGTCTAAATGTAAAAAGTGTAAATAAATCTCGTACTCCTAGTTAGCGATGAGAGCAAGTTCCTCCCTACAACCATGTCCCAAGCGTGGGTGAGTTGCACGACGGCATCGGCCAGCTACCCCTTATTTCATGCCCGACTACAACCAGTACAACTGGTTACCAGCGGTGGGAAAAACCCTCTCTTCAACGTGTAAACCTTACAAGGTGGCGGCGCCAGGTGCGCTAATGACGTTCCGATCATTATAAGCTGGTATCGCTCTTTGGCATGAAAAAAGCCCGCGAATACACGCAGAATGCCTCGGGCGTCAGTCGCGCGGCAATTTTGCGTGTATTCGTGGGCTTGTTTCAAGCTCGGAAAAACACTTTTATGTACCACGTATTGAGCAACAAAGCTGTATCGGGAGTTTTTCATGTTCTACAATTTTCTTGCCGACATTTTTCATCTAATTGTAATATTTGAGCAGTTGACTAATTTTTTTTTGTATATATACTGCAGCCCAACTGGGCAATTGCAGGAGTGGGGGTTGAAAAGCAGAACAATGACGAATGATAGAGGCAATATGAACAATACAGACCAAATTAAAATGCTAACTACCTATTCAACAGCCGCTAAAGATAAGTTTAAAGGAAGACAATGGGTAGGACCAGGAAAGGGATCCAGTACTCAATTACACAGAGAAAGAAGCTGTGTTTGAATATGACCGTAAGGGCAAAATAAGGCGCGATGTTTAGGTGAAGGCGACTTACAGTATTAAATGGTTCAGCAGGAGTTAGATAATTATCTGAAGCAATTCAGCAAGAGGACGTAATAATGCAAGGCAGAAACATTAGTGATTGCGTGCGTAGGCGATCTGAGGGAGGTTGCAAGCCAACCAAGCCAGTATTAATTAATAATTATGTAATTAGGCGGAATGCAAAAACTAATCTGAGTACCTCCAAGAGACGGCGAACAACATTGTTTTGGCTCTGTCCAGCTACGTGGCATTCGCATACTTTAAATTTAATATCTTGGTGCATGACAGTTGGGAAAGAAAAGGAGCTAGCCAACTAACAATTATTTCTAATGGTATGGATAGAGAATGAATATGTTGCTGTATGTTCACCTAGCTTAAACTGCTTTGCGTGCTTTTTGACCCTGGAAAAAACCTGCAGACTTCACTGACCCCTCCGGCAGTCTTTCATCAACGGCGTGTGAAATACACGTGAATGATGTGTGCCTCATCTCAGTATTGCATATCTTTTCAGTAGGCAATGCTAACTCCTGAAAAGAAAAAAAGGAACTCTTCTAGTTTACAACCTTTATTAGTGATGGAAACATCGCAACTTGCGTGCAGAGGTCGTAAATATGTATAATTCACTCAGTAATCAAAATGAGGCTAAGTCGAATTCACTCAAGATCAGAATCATAACAAGCATGCTCGGCAGCGCTTATACCCGGACTCACATTCATTAATGAGAGAGAGAGAGAGAGAGAGCGAAAAGACTCGCCATCCTGGCCCGGGCCTGCGACAGTAGATGTCCAGTGAAGCTGTTGAAAACCACCACTGCAACTGCTGAGGGGGATATAAAATGCTTTATTGCGTTACAGTAATACCGGTAATGGTAATTCAAAGTAATGGGAGAAATGGTAATTTTGAAAGCATGCTGGCGCAGGTCGTATTGCCGTTTCTTTTTCTCTTTGCCGCTTCTTGTATTCACGCCGCTCTTCAGGAGTCTTAACAATGCGTTGCCTACCTATACCGGTGACATAACAAAAATGAACTCAATTGCTAAGCTGGTTCTTTTATATACGAAAGGCCAGTGACGTCACCCCCACGTCGCAAGCGGCCGACCCCGCTAATTCTTGCACAACTGTAATCTTTACCGGGAAACGTATTCGAGAAGCACTACGTGGTTCGAATTGTTATCAGGAGCAATTTATCATCAATTGTGTGGTTCGGATGCTTTTGTACTTGTTCTTTATTGAAACAATGCTGTTCTGTACGTTGTATACATTATTAGAAAGAACATATGCACTTTTCGCTTCAGTTCTTTCAGTGCTTGAAGCCTGCCTAATCTCCACCGTGGATGAGCCCAGTATTACAAACCCTGCGGGTTCTGCTCACATTTTTAAAGACGGGTGCAGACACGAAAAATGCCAACCAACGAGCGGCTAATAGCTTCGCTGTAAAAAATGAGGCTGCAGTTTCGCCGGAAAGGCTAAGCAGTATTAGTAACAGCTGCGCCTGAAGAAAATTCGCGTGATCTTAAAGAATTGTTCACTGAAGTGACAGCCTTATATGAGTAGTTACAAGACATACAACCGAGAGACTGGCGTCTCTCGGTAGTGTAATCTTACTTCGTGTAAATGTCTTATACTTTGCTATCATTAAATGTTATATATATTGTTATAAATATATATATATATATATTGTAAGCATTTATGCGGACTTCATCTTCGTCTGTAAAATATCATCATCAATCATCGGCTCGTGTTTCTTTTTGCGTCGGCGCCATTTTTCCTCCTTGGAATAAAGCGTCGTCTCGACCGTGGTATTTCAAGTCGCAGTGGCGCTTTAAGATCCCTTCGACCTCAACTCTCTTCAAAATCTCTCCTGGAGCTCCGCTGGACTCTGGTGTTTGCAATAGCAGAGCCATGCATAATATTTATGTAGCACATATCGAGCAAGAGAAAGCTGTATTGAGAGTTTTTCATGTTGCTCTAAATTTTCTCATAGACACTTTTCATCTAATTATAATAATTAAGTTGGAAAATTAAGGCTAATTATCTAATTAGGCAGAATGAAAAAAATAATCTGAATATCTCCAAGCGACGGCAAACATTACCTTAGTTCTGTCCAGCTATGTGGCATTTGCATATCTTTAATGTTAGGTTCAAGTTACATGGAACATCCTGTATACCACCCATAGGAGCCCATTTATACCTATTGTGTTCTTCGTGTCACGTGTTACAGACTAGCTGTAGGGCTACTTCTGCTGTACAAGACCTCTTACAACCAAGAGACTGGCATCACTCGGTAGTGTAATCTTACTTCGTGTAAATGTCTTATACTTTGCTATCATTAAAAGTTATATATATATATATATATATATATACTACAATGCTTATGCCCTACAATGCTTATGCATAAAATAGAGCTATAGCGTGTCCAGTAGTCTGGTAAACGCAAGCAGACTGGGCGTTTTGTCGTATGGGCGAGGCCATAAACGTGAGCAGCCGGCGCGGTGCAGCTTCCTGGTGGCGCCGTGCTGAACCAGACAAACACAGAGCTAATGTTACTGTAACCAAGTGCATTCTACTTCACTAGTGCTGTAAATTTTCGGCAGTGGCGTAATTGTGACGACGGTTGTGTTTAAACGTTTAAAATGTTCTACACTTGGTTACCGTAATATTAGCTTGCATTTGTGTGGTTCAGCTTTACACCACCACTCCGGTTGCTCACATTTATGCCCCCGCTTACGTGTCTGCGTTTACTGGACTCGCTAAATGTCCCTAATGGCATCGTATGACTCCATTTAATACACTA
Organism: Dermacentor albipictus; assembly: GCF_038994185.2. Classification (NCBI taxonomy): domain Eukaryota; kingdom Metazoa; phylum Arthropoda; class Arachnida; order Ixodida; family Ixodidae; genus Dermacentor; species Dermacentor albipictus. Next base: position 108,452,272 of record NC_091824.1, on the reverse strand, counting down.
GATAGATTTACTTCAAAATATTGGAAGAAAATCGGGAGCAACACTTAAGACTGCTTACGTGTGGGAATATGAAAGCACTATACCACTTGTAGACTTCGGAACGTCTTGAACGCGCTCATTTTATACACTCATGACGTGGCGCCACCTCCACCCCATAGCCTGCGCTATCACGTGCCCTACAACGCATGGAACAGGCCACACCTTTGATTGGCCAGACTATTGCACACACGAACACACGCACACACGCACACACGAAGCACACCTTTAGTCCAGGGCTGGGCAGATACTTTGCAACTGTATCATGTTAGGACACAAGATATTCGGGCAACAAGCATTTGAGATAGCCACAAGACATCACCGCAATTTTCATATCTGATACGGCACTTTCCATTTGTATCTTAAGATATTTCGATACATTCACAAATTTATTATAGATTGATATATTGCAGCAGCTAATGCGTATAGACAAAAATGTTTGCTTGCCAGTTTAACTCCGACCAACCTTGTTTCATTTGAATGAAATGTTCGTATCTCAAAATTGTTCTTTTTTGCTTAAAGCATAATAATTTAATTGTGAAACAATTTATTAGGGTTGCTTTAGCTACTTAACACGAAAGCTCTTTATACGATACCCTGCCAGCATTTTTTGCTTGTCGCTTTTGTAATTGATGAGAGTCGCTGCTCTGCTTGCGGACCAGCTACAGGGTCGCCATCTAATCACAAGGATGTCAGTAAGAAGCCTGTGCACGATGGCATGAATACAGCATTCTTGCATTCTCCAGACTTTGTAACAAAGCACCATGCAAAAGAAACTTCGATAACGACACAATAGCAGCATCAAAATTTGCGCAAAATGTGCCGCACGCTTAGCCTATGTAGCCCAGTACGGTGGCAATGAGGAAGTCTCATGGTGCCAATACAACTAAGAACAAAAATTCAGGAAAAGAAAAGGCTGGTTGTGTGCAGATGTTCGCACGCTTATTTTTTTTTTTGTCAAGCCGGCGAGACAGCCGCCCCATGAATCTGCTCCACCAATAGGGATGCACAGACCTCATCGCCTGCCCTCGCTGGAAGGCTCTGGTGGAAAGATGAATGTCGCTGCCTTTAGTTTTATTCAGGTGGCTTAGCGACAGCAGGATCAATTTGAGAAGCAGAGTTCAGTCAACATTTAGGGTTTCGCACAGTGAGGTTGCGACAGCCCCCTCCCCCAATCTCTTGTATTTTAAAATACCCTATACATATTTTCATGTGTCGGAAATACAGATGCTGATACATGTCTTGCCAGATATATCACGATACAGATAAAAGATCCCCCAAAAGTATCTAAGATAGTATCTAAATACATGTATCTTTGATACTGCCCAGCACTCCTTTAGCCAACCAGAACTGAAAAGCTGCCATGGCGTCAGGGAAACATACTCGTCTCACACCCTAGAGGCCTGGGTTCCATTCCCCTCCCAAACCAAAATGTACCACACTTTCTTTCCAAGGCCACCAATTTACTTTGTTTACAGGTACCTCTCCAAGAAATTTGACGTCAATCCGAGCATTTTTGACGTGTTTTTACTCCTTGCGCCGTCAGCCATTTTTGGTACCATCTTTTGATCATGCTGATGGCGGCGGATTTTCGCGTTATGGAACATATAATGCTTTTGCATAAAAACGTACCTACTGTTGATCGCTTTTTATGACATTTACCTCAGGGAAAAAGCTGCTGTTTCTCCACTAATCTTTCCTCATCCCGAGCCATGAAAATATACACAGCAAAACTAGGAACAGTGAGGGGGGGGAGGGGGATTTCGCATTAGATTTTAAATTATAAACTGTTTAACATAAAGAGTCCAGAGGACATGGCAATAAACAAATGGAAGAAATAAGTGAGGCTGTGTATTACAGTAAAACAGTGCCTCAGAAAAATACTATTTCGTTTATTTGCTATACAATCCATTTCAATCATTTCACTGAACAGTGTAAAGACGGATCCACAGAACCACAATGCAACAGTAGCGATAAGAAAGAGAAAGGTCTGCAAAAAAGGAAATCGGTGTTTTTTCGCTAGGCGCTTCAAGAACTCCCAAAAGCTGTAGACACGAACCAAACAGAAGGACAAGTATAAAAAGCAGCTTCTTTAATTCACCGAGTAGTCCGGCATGCAGAGCTGCCCCGACAATGCCTCTGGAAACACCATAAGGTGCACACTCTGACACCATGCACGCTATGTACACCATGAGCACAGCCCAGGAGAGCGAAGCTCACAAGAATTGTCACCTACAGACTCGAGCCAGTGCCACCTCTGCGGGCAGCATTCTTCTGTCGGAAGAACTTCTTGCCGAACTCATACGTGCTGATCATAATGGCACATGCGGGGGCCACCTTTGACACACGTGGCACAATACCAGCAAACAGGCTGCGCAGGCCCTGGGTTTGATAAAGTTCTCTCATCACAGTCAGTGTGCTTGAAGGCTTCTTCTCTGAAGGTACAAAAAAAAGAAAGACATTGCACTAATTGTTAGTTTTAATGCAAATGATGCATGCTTTTGTTTGAAAGGGATGTTTCAGTGGTGACGAAACAGCATGTATACGTTCTCCGCTAAATTGAGTACTACGAGCGACACTTATTATCCACACTTCACACTTCCACAGGCATGACTATGCTGTTATCATTGTCTTTCTTAGGTAGCGTTGGCAAGCAGGTTTAGGTTTTCGCACTTATTCTAAGAAAACTGTACGAGCGCACGCACACGCACGCACGCACGCACGCACGCACGCACACACACACACACACACACACACACACACACACACACACACCACACAAAGCAATTTCAATTCGCTTAGCTTTTGCAATGCATTCCAGCTTTGATTTGGAATTTTGTGCTTGAGAGCACTTTCTCTGCAAAAAGTGGATACCTGTGGTTTGCAGCCGACAGACAGTAGCAAGGTGTAGTATTCCAGTGTAATGTGAGGTGCTGCTCATCTTGCAGATGCTACATCTCCACACAAAAGGAAGCACTGTGTCATAGAAGCTAGCAGAAACAGATGCAGCATTCTACCGCCCACACAGTTCCCTATGGTACTGTACTGTGAAGCTCAGCAAACTTCAAAAAAGATGAACAGCTCATCTCTCATTTGCTTGCTCTTTTAATGATGTGGGCTGAACCTGGACCCCTATCCATGCAATACATACTAATATTTCCAACCTGGAAAACACAAATCCCGCTATACAGTGCTATTACTTATTGCCATCAAACATTTTCTTTCCGTACTAAAGAGTGTTACGATAAACGATAAGACAGTGCCTGTTGCTGTTTTATGCAGGGTGCTCACGGCCTCATGAGAATGCAGGACAACCTTATACTGTATACAGAATCTAGCTGAAGCTAAACTTAGTGATGACATCAAGACTTTATTTTCCCATGTTCTGGAGAAACCTCTTCATCCCCTCAGCACCATGTAGAAGACGCCTCCATACCATCCTCAGACAAATGGTCTTACTGAATGCTTCCACCAATGTTTCTCGAATATTTTCTATGCATTATACTCACAGAATGAAATGTGAGAGGAACATTTTGAAGAGAACATCAAATAAGCAATTGCTCGAGGTCGATGTCACCTCACTATACATTTGATTCTCAAAAGTGGTAGGAACTCTGATCTAAGTTCAAGAGCCAAATATCACACAAACTCGAGAAGGCAGAAACAAAGGTATGCACATTAGTTAGCCCTAAATTGATGTGTTTCAATTTGCAAGTGAGGTACATCAGCCCAGATCACATTAATCGGAATCCTTTCATCACTTTCGCTTATACATTATAATATTGCAGTTTAATGCATCGCTGGTCATATTCCTTTCTTTCTTATCTCAGGCAATGCTCCCTTATCCACCTTTGATGCCATGTACCTAACCACTTCCACACCTCTGAATGCCTGATCTTTCACATCACTTTGCTTCACAAGTAACCTAGGTCTCCCGCAAACAAGCTGGGCCAGTAAGATGCAGTCCAGGCCATTATGCCACTATGGTGAAGAAAAATGTCTTGTTTCATTATGACCTGGTGACAAAGTCTATGGACCCCAGCTTGCACCCATGGCTCACGTGAAAAATGTCTTCCTTGATTTATTCGTCCGTACGTCATCAATGACCAAACTTCTGTCACAAACTATCATGTCGCCCCACATTAGCTGCAACTACGTCTTCATATAGGCAAAAAAAAAGTCCCAAAATGACGCGGCAACATTGCAATAGTCATAAAGACTGTGCACATACAACACAACCTCACAGCGATACTGTAAAACTTCGAAATTTTGCAGCCACAACTGTTCACCAATCAGGAACTTTGAGCATATTTGTGGCTAAAATTGGTTATTTCGGGCTGGTGCCATAATGCTCACTTGGGCCACAAAGGCTCCTTCGGTTTCTTTTTTCACCTTTCTGCCTATTTGAAACAGTGCAGTCTGTTTTTCTATGTGGAACTTCAGCCGCAGTGCTATCTGTTGCATGCCAGCATCACTGTCAGTTACTTCTGCTGAATACTACTGCCGAGGATTGACGGCTGGCTGTCAATCCTCAGCAAGAGCTATCCAAGCAATGAGCATTGTAAGCGCTCTGTCGCAGCACCGGGCGCGTCTGGTATTCTGGTAAACACAGGTGAGCTGGCCGTTTTGACGAATGGGTGGAGGCATAAACGTGAGCTGCCTGCACGACAAAGAAACCTGGTGATGCACAGCTCAACCAGACCAACAAAGAGCTAATATTACTGCAACCAAGTGTAAAACATCTAAAACATTCATTTTTGTATTTTATTTATGACATACTGCAGGCCGTAAGGTCCAAGCAGGAGTGGAATACAAAAATATAACAATGTTAAATTGCAACATCCAAATTCTAGCAACACGAGTAGTAGGAAATAACTCGTAGCAATATTAATATCAGCTAAACAACATCGTCAATCTTAATAGAATCCACACAGTAAGCCAGCAAAGAGTTCCAATCAGTGATTGGCTGAGGAAAGAAAGAATGCTGAAATAAATTAGTCTTAGCAAAGTACGGGGCAAGAGAAAGGTGGTGGGAACATCGGGTTTGTCTAGTTGTCGATAATGCTATGTACGGTGAGGAATTTAATCCAAGTTTCTGGTTAATTACCAAATATAAACATTTCAAACAAAAAAATTTGTGGTGGGACTGAAGGTTTGGGATTAAATTCGCTTGCATTAGTGCTGAGACAGAAACGGTTCAACTGTACTACGAAAAAATGAAACGGACAGCTTTCCTTTGGATTTCCTCAAGTACCTTTATGTTAGTAATAGTATGTGGGTCCCAGACAATGCACACATATTCCAATTTAGGCCTTATAAAGGTTTTGTATGCTGGTCCTTTAACCTGGATTGGTGTATCCTTTAGTTTATGGCATAACAAGCAAAGTTTACGTAAGGCAGAGGAGCAAGTATTAATGTGCGTGTTCCAGCTTAAGTTGATTGTTATTGTCACACTAAGATACTTATATTCATTTACTTCTGTAATTAGTCCTGAACACAAAGAAAAATAATTTAAATGGATTGAGTTTTCCGGTAATGCGTAGTAGAACTGTCTTTTACAAGTTTAGTTTCATACCCCATCTATTGCTCGACATAAGAACTTCGTTAAGGGTCGTGTTTAGTACAACCTGTTCATCAGCTGACTGGATCTCATTGAAGATAATACAGTCATCCGCATACATGCAGGCGGATCTGCACAGGTTTATTAATCACACGGGCAATGTCGTTACAGTAGAACAGAAATAGCAGCGGCCCAAGCACACTGCCCCGAGGGACACCAGATGTGACGGGAAGGTCACAAGAATCTTCACCGTTTATAGATACATATTGCGTACGCTGTTTTAAATACGTTGAAACCCAGGCAATAAGAAAATCGGGCAGTTTTATAATCTGAAGTGAAAAAGACAATATGTGCGTAATTATGCTACTGTCAAAATTTACACTAGCAGCAAAGTAGAATACACTTGGTTACTGCTATATTATCTCTGTAACTGTCTGGTTGAGCTCTGTGCCACCAGGTGGCTGCACCCTACAGGCCACTGACGTTAGCACCTCCACGCACCAAGAAAAACGCCCAGTCCACCTGCATTTACCGGAATGGTGAACATGTTAAAACTCTCTATTGTGGTAGTAATCCTCTGATGAGAAGTGACGGTTGCAAATACGTAGATTCTGGTGTCGATCAGATACTGACAGCCCGGTGCACTGCAGTCACTCCGCTTGCCTGTTGCCTTGCAAAGGGACACGATGTCCTAGCTTGATGTGTCGCCAATCGCTAGAATTGCAGCCCACATCGCAACTAGGGCGATTCATGGTGCGCACAGAAAGGAACCTTGAGACCAACACTAACCACACAGCTCACGTCAGCATGGAGCATGCTGCAACACATCCAGATTACACTTGCTGTGTACTGGAAGTGTTTGAGTGTAGTGATAAATTGTCATTGTGTATTCTTTTTCTGTTACTTTTTTATACACACATATTAACCATTCCAACTATTACGAACAATGTGTGTTCACCTTAAAGTTGAAAAACTATTGGTGACGGAATGTGGGTGGCTAACTGGATAGCTCGCCCCACTGATGTCATGTGCGCCTGCTGCGTAGATGTTGACAGGTCGGCTGAAAACTCAGGAGAATAGCACTGCTGCGATCGGTAGTGATGCACATTTTTAAAATCTTGTAAGAAATTACACACTTTACGCGGAGCGCATAAATGTGTCAATGATCAGAATGTCCTACCCTAACAACTCAGTATGCTTATACGAAATCGTAAAAATTGTTTCAGGGTCCCTTTAAACAAGCCCACATGGTCAAGATTAATCTGGTATCCAGCATTGCGACCTATCTCATAGCCCCAATGTCGCTTTGTGGCTTCAAACCCATGAATAAATAAACAAAACATTCCCGGTAGTCATAATGTGGACTTCTGGATTTTTAACACACTGTGCACAAGCCTAGTCATTTGCAAGTAAAAGTGCACACAACAGTTTTGCCAGTGCTGCTGACATGTCCCAAAGACATGTTTGATGAAAGGTGCAAGTTGATCCCATAGCTTGGCTTTAAAGTTCTCCTGCTACCTCTGCTGTATCAATGCTTCCATTGCAGGAATCATCTGTTCCTCCACATGAATCTTTGAGAACACTCGCATGATTTAAACTTCTCTAGGGACATTCCCATGCGTTAAGTGATGTTGCTGGCTTTTCACTGTATCAGCTCAACACTTCTCAGAGGCAGCTGTACTGTTCAGCAACAAAATTTGTGACCCTGTGCATTGTGACCCCGTGCATAAGTCCAGCCCAAGAAGCCACGGTAACACTCACAACAGTCTTTACAGCCAAGCTCATGCTTTAAAACACACCACTCGCTGCCTTTGCCATTTGTAGATTCTCAGCTCATTCACATCGAGGTGTTAAGCAGTGGCAGGATTTCCAAGCCGCTCAGCCATAAAAATCAATCTCCTTTTGAAGCAGCCATCATACTGAACATGATTTATTGCCATCATGTAGAGGTGAATAGTTAAGAGAAACCAGAATCACAGTAAACAATGCCACGAGAATCAACATGAAATGACAGAAACAAATAAAAAGAAACTATGTTTTGACTTTAGATGGAGCTCGACATGGATTCAATAGTGCAAATAACATATTTTGTCAACATAAGACCACAAAAATGCAGGAACTCAAAGCGAGTGAGTTACTTCAATATAGGCGTACTACTGCCCTGCTACTGCCAACCAAATCCAGTACGGTATATGCTCGTTACGACGGACCTGCATACAACAGACTTTCGGATATAATGGACCATATTTCAGCCTTGTTTTGGTCTGCCTATTTTATTATTGCAACAAAGTTCACTTTTAACAGACTGCGCTGAAACGAGCTATCGGCTACGGTGGACGAAATTAGTGGCAATTTCTGTCAAAATAGGGTGTATAAAACGCACTTTTGACATGTTGACACGAGCTGGTAACTGACATGCGAGGGTCAGCCGGTGATTGCGGCTCAATATCTTGCGTGCGAGGGAGAGAAGAAACTGGGGCAGAAGCGGGCTGTCTTTCCCGTGCGAGGCATGAGGGGGGGGGGTGAGGGAAAGTGTGGGGGGGGGGGGTCTCTACTCCGGTGGTTACTGTTAATGGCGTGGCTGCGCAGGCGTTGTATTTTGAAAGCGATCTGCAATGTGACCAAAGTGCACGCCTGTGCAGGCCTCATTTTCAAAGCGATCTGCGATGTGGACAAAGTGCGCCCAGTGCCGGTAGCTTCGTATGCGCTGTGCTTTCGACATTTACGTCGTGTTGAAGTGAGAGACAGCACAAAGGTCAATTTGCTCACTGCTGCCGCCGCCCTTATCTTGCTTAATTTGCTATCGCAATCAACGCTTTGCATTTCAGGAGAAACTGTGACTTTTTGGTTTGTTTTTTACTTTGGATGTTCATCACTCACTCTTTGCAATGAAGTTGTTAGACGTTGCGACGAAAGTTTCGGAATTGAGGCGTCTTGGATATTACGGACTTCGGATAAAAGGGACATTTTTTGTCGGATTATCAGGGTCCATTGAAACGAGATTTGACTGTATTTGATTATATAGTAAAACTTCCAGAAAATGTACCTGCCTGAAACATATTAATGGCTAAGACGCAGTTTCGATGGACTGCTGACCTAGTATCCATAGCACCTAATGTATTGGCTTAGCGGTTAGTCATAGCGGCTTATCGTTTGTTATGTAGAGGCTAAATATAGCACCTTGACTCAGCTTGTAGCTAACGCTTCACTGCACTCCTGAAGATATTCTACCTTTACGTAAACCTCAGAGCCCACCTTCAGTGCGGGCACGGTGATGCATATGCGAAGGTGCGCAGTGTACAGTACATATAAATTGGCAGTAAGTCTATTGCTGGTCGCAAGCTAGTAATTTCTTTAGCACAAGCACTGAGCATGTGCTGTCTCTCTTGCCTGAAGGCCTAATCCATCCCCTAAGACAAAGCCTGTTCTTCTAACTAGAAAGCTTCTGCCTTTGCAGCCTATACAGATAAGCATCAGAAATGCATGGAGGTGTGGTGGCAGCCCCGGCAAAACCAGTCACTGGCGAGTGCAGCTGTATCACATACTATCACTGCCAACATTATTGTGGTAAGCATCTTCACTTGTTTGCCTGGCAGTGTGTGTGGCACAGTTTTTAGCAGTGTTAGAAGTGTACAGCATAATTTTGTCACCTCTTTGATTGGGACTAATCCAAATGTACACGGCTTACAGAAATGAAAGCAGCCCCCAGTGGCTGCATTGGCTCAACAAGCTATGAGCTACACGAACATGCATGGGCAAGAGTGGTGTGGGTACAAAGACCGCTGGACAAATGCTTGAATGAAACACAGGAGCAGCCAGTCGGCCAACAAACATGTGTACAGCAATTGTGCTGGCAAAAGAAGACTGTGTGCTTAGTACATAATGCGCACACCAACTACACAGGATGATCGGCACGGCTAGGCAGTGGGTATCCCATTTCAAAGAAGAAGTGCCAGTTCTCACCCTCCAGCAGGTTGTGGTACAAGAACGCTCACATGTGCATTGGGAAAAGCTCGACAAGTTGAAGCATTGTCCACTCTGCCACTGTTCTCCCTGCCGAAGTTTCAAACTGCTTATTGCCTGACCTCTATTCACCTCTGCGAAAGAGCTGGAAATGTTTTACAGTACTTAGGAAAAACAAAACCTCTCAGTGAGTATTTTACACAATGCTTACTGTGGCGTTGCATTTGTTTTGGGGTGCAGTGGTACATGAAAGAGTTTTGGCGGCGACACACGTGGTGAGACGCAAATTGGTAATAGCCGGTTAGGGCATTTTGTGCCTAGTTTTGTTGCATTCCTACAAGGTATGCAACATCAAGGTGCTACTTCAAGGAAGGACTGACATACTAGATGTAAAAAAATTAACTTGCATAAAATATTTGCCTGAAAAAATGACAAGCACTACTTGATTTTCAGAATTCAACAAATTAACTTTTTAATTGATTGCTTTTGGGCAGATGCTGCAACCAAAGAAATAAAGGCTATCACTGCTCAAGGCATGCTTATTTAGTAGAACTCATGAGACTAGCACAATAGTTTTGAGAGATTTGTCTCCACACTGTACTATGAAATACATTGGCATTCCGAGAGTTTTGTTCAGCTATGCAAGAAAAGCCTCAGGAGAAGCTCACCTTTCAATATTTCCATTTCACCGAGCTCTATCTGCCTGTGAGTCTTGACAACATCAAATGGCAAAGTGACCAAAGCAGCAGCCTGGAGGAAAAGACAGAAGCAAGAACAAAGGTAAGTTACAATAAAAAATTACACAATGAGTTTGCCCCCACAAGTTGCTCCCACAAAATGCCCACCTTGATAATAGAAAAATATCAAGTTGGGCATATGTTATGACTAAGTTTGACAACCTATAACTTCGCTTCAAGATGGCCTAAAACGATTTATAGCTTACGATGCACCTTGAACATTCAGAATCGATTCAGTGTGCTGTATGTTACCATGCAAGTTGTTGTTAATTAGCTAATTAGGCCCTAAACAAAGAGCATCCTGTCTTGGATATCATTAAAAAAATATTTATCATAGAAAAAAATTATTTCATTTTCGAGATCAGTTGGTGAAAATACATTAACAGTGCAAATTTTATTCAAATGGTTAAAAAAATAAAAGTTTCTCGAAGTGCCTTGCCCCCTTAAAGGGGCCCTAAAGCACTTTTTTACTAGTCATAAAATGGCCTCACTAATGATGGACGTCGTCTCCTGAATCTCATGCAGCAAGAATTTTTTTAATCCTTCAACTTTTAAGTGGATTTATCCCACCAAAATCTGGCGTTATCTTTATTTTTGCTTCTACTAGCACGCTGGAGGCTACGCAGTGGAGTAGCCTGGAGGGCAATGCCCTGCCCAAAGGTTGAGTCTTGCGACATCGAAAAAGTTCATCTCGACACACTGCAAGAGCCAGGCAGACTACACTACACAGCACGCTGCTGCTATTTCGGAGGCAACGGACAGCAGATACAAAGATGAAAAGTTTTTCAGCCTTTTTGAGGTCACACACATATATTCATTTAATTTATTGAACTCAAATTTAGTAATTGGGTATTACTGGTTTGTATAACATATGCATCACGTATTACTACCGTCTATGCTTTCGTCCTGTCCTTTGCACTGCTTTTAACCCCTTCATCACGAACCAACCAGCCCAATTCAGCACACTCCTACTAAGAATGTTTTGCGATCAGGAAATCAGCCAATAGCGTTGGTAAGTCCAGCTGCTAGCTATGAGGTTGCATGATGACGCTGCAAAAGCGTGAACAAGTGATTTTTCGTTGCTTTTGACAAGAGATTATAAATTTTCTGCTGCATGCAGGGCAGTAATATTTAGTTCCAGGTTCACGGCAGCCTTTATGACAGATCGTCAACATTTTCTTACTATGTCAAAAAGTGTTTTAAGGCCCCTTTAGGCTACAATAAGTGCTCATATAATAAGGCATTTGCCTAAGTGCAAGTTTGCCAACAATTACCAATGCCCATACTTCCCCTGGAAGACAGAGGTGTCATCATGTATCAGGTCACCAGCACCATAAGGCGCTCGCGATGCCTGCAACATCTGCAAGATTGCCCCTCGCTCGCCATTTTTTTGTGATGGTTCAGTGGTCAGGTAGCCAAGGTGCCCAGTACTCTTGCATGGTGAAGTGCCACTACAGTGACAAAAACACTTGGGGCCTGCAGCCGGCTTCTTAGTTTTAGCTTCCTGGGTAAAAGGTATGAAAGGGAACGTAGGCAAGCAAGGATAACCGCTGTCCGCAGAATTCAGTAAGTCGGAATGCGAATGGTTGCCATTTGCGGCACCACTACTGCTTCACTTTCTGGCTCAGGCACGACAGTCTGCTCATGACCAAGAGAATATCACTGCAGATCTACTTTGACATGGCTTTAGTGACGCCATGATCACCGTGAGACACACACTGTGTATTCTTGTGTTTATATGACAGCGCATGCTTGATCGCTAACATTTCTGTAGTAGCAAGTTGCAAGTAGCTGAATGCTTTAGCACAGGTGTATGATTAGGTAGCACATTTTTAAAATGTATGCGGACCGTACTGCATGGCATCTTGACTCCACGAGTCGTGTTGCGAGAGTAGGGCAGCACCAGTTTGAATCACTTTAACTCTTGGTCGTTCTTTAATACTGGTGAACACGGGCACTTTGGATTGTGATCAAGCCTGATACGGATAAAAATTTTTGGTTGCAGTCAAGAATGGTAGCTGTTGCATGGTCTAACAATCCGGATCGAGTTAGTTGAGCTGACTCAGCATTATGCTGCACACGACAGCCTATGATGGTGATCTACTGGATCTGAATAACGGAAATTTGTGGTCAAAAGTGCCGGCGGGGAAGCACTCAATTCGGATTGACTTGACAGTGCTTCAAAGTGCCTGAGTGACAAGCTATCTTTTTAGTATTTCTCGAATCCTTTGCCTTTTTCTTTTGTTGTTCTTAACATGCATCCTCATATCGCATCACATCCCGCCACTCGCTTCCTGCTGGTGCTCCGCAGTGGCACTCAGCAGAGGTTATGAGCCCCAATGTCCCCTTTACCATAATTACTCAATTGTAACGAGAGTTTTTTTCATGATTTTCGTTGCTTGAACTCAACCCTCGCGTTACATTAAAATAACCAAAAAATTTGCAATCTTAAAACAAATATCTTAAATTTACACTTTTTAGCTGCATGTTGACAACCTGTACCTTTATGTTTCGACCCAATCCATAGACAAGTCAACCAATGTCACAATTGGTCTTTTGTTGGAATCAACGCCATTTTCGTTGTACTTGTGAATGGTGTTATGGTTATGGTGCTGCAATACCCTGTGGTCTTTCACACTCCGCTTTTATGCGATATTATGGTGACATACTGCATTCGATCTGGCGCCCGCTTTGTGAGACTGGTAACTTTGATGGCCGAGAAGGTGGGAAACTCTGCCGTGGCTTGGCGGCTCGACGTCAACAATTTGCGGATGGCAGGACCAGCGGGAGGTCCTCCTTAAATGCAAGGCCCTTCAGAAGGGCTCTGTGGACCTCATTGTTGCGTAGCACCATTTGCGAATGAAATGGTCATACAGCCTCTTAACAAGTACTTAATCTCAAACAAGCTCGTAGATGACATGATGTCATAAGTCACTCATGGAGATAGTTTCGCAACAGCGAAACTCAGCTCATCCCGGCAATGAACCTTTCAATGTATACAGCCGATAGTGCTTTTGGTGCTTATAAAGAGCTTGGCACAGCGCTAAAGACACTTGTGGATGTTTTTGGTGCTGCATCACACGAAAGTTCATGAAAGTGAAACTATCTCCGAAAGGGATTGCTCAAGAACACCACGCAAGGAAAGCTGTCTCCGCCTCAGACAATGACGATAAGTGGAAAGAACTTGTTTCCAAATAGTGAGTTCTTGAATGAATGTACCATTTGTTCTTCCATTCATTTCGTGTTACATTCTCGGTTTTTATTATTTTACGTGACTTGAAAGTAGATCCTCGCATTACAGTCGCAGTCGTGTTACATTTGAGTAAATACGGTAATAATGGACCATCTTTATATGTGAGAGCCTCCTCAACTGATCACACGATGCGGATAAATATTTTGCATGCGAAAACGTTAAATAAATTGGTACGCAAAAGTGAACAAGCGTGACTTGCCGTAAGAACCCGCATATAATACGTTTTTTTTAATTATTATTAGCGTCCCAAATTTTCGCCTTGTACTATATGCAGATCCGAATAAAAATTTCAGTCAGAAATTTGGGCTAGAAGTTTTGATTTCGTGATTGCTGCGTCGCTATGGTTTGACTTCGTTATTGCTGCATGACTATGGCTTGTCTTCCTTATTGCTGCATGGCTACGGCTTGGTTTCATTATTGCTGCATGACTACAGCACCGCATTGAAGGACCAAGATGTCCGGACCACGAAAGCAGTACTTGGCTGCTTTTAAGAGAAAGGTTATTTTAGCCGCACAGGAAATTGGCAACAGTGCGGTTTGGGAGGAAGTTTGGGAGACAGAAGGAAGCCCGTTTCATGTGCAGTGGAACGCGAAGAAGCTTTCGCGGCCAGAAGAGTGACACATTCCCGGAAATCGAACTCGCCGTGACGGAAGTACACCAACAGCGAGCCGCGCATCTAGCTGTGAGCGTGGAGCTTATGCAGGCAAAAGCTAAGGAGCTTGGAAGAGAAAAAGAGCTACCGAGCGCCGCTTCAAAGTGAGCAAGCACTGGATTTATCGCTACATGTGCCGTGCTGGATTTTCCTTATGCCACCGAACTTCGATTTTGCAAAAGCTGCCCGAATCGTTCGAAGAGCTGCTAGTGGTTTTCCAGCGCCACATTATTTCGCTGCACAAGTCCTAGAACTCCCAGCTAGGGTGAATCGGCAATGCTGACTAAACACCAGCTTATATGGACATGCCATTGCCCCTCACCACGCACGAAAAGGGCTCTAAACAAGTTTATGCCTGGTTCACTGGCAACGAGAAAACGCAAGTTACTGTCATGTTGTCGTGCACGGCAGACGGATGCAAGCTCCTGCGCTATGTCGTCTTCAAGTGCAAGACAGTGCCTAAAGGTGAGGAGCTGCCAAAAAATGTGGTCGTGGGATGCCACGAGAGGCTGGATGAACGAGAATCTTGTGCTCAACTGGATAAAGTACGTCTGGCGTAGGCGGCCCGGCACACTGTTGTCATCCCCGTCTATCCTTCTGCTGGACGCATTTCGTTGCCATTTGGCCGACTCAGTGAAGAGGCTGTTGCGCAAATCTGGCACTGAATTAGTCGTTATCCTGGGTGGGATGACGTCTCAGCTACGGCCTTTAGATGTTTGCATGAATAAGCCATTCAAGGACGCGGTCAAGCAGTGTTACGCAGATTGGATGCGCTCAGGTGAGCCTGCAGTGATGCCGGCCGGGCGGCTGAAGAGGGCTTTGCCAGCCACGCTATGCAAGTGGATTGTGGATGCTTGGGCCAGCATACCAGAGGACCTTGTGTGTAGTCGCACATTCATGAAGTGCGGCATCTCGAATGCGCTCGATGGCACAGAGGATGAGTACCTCTGGTAAGATATGTCTGACGAGGAACTATCCGAAGAAAGCGCAGCTGAGGAAGAAAGCAATTGAAGTACGGAGTGCAATTTAAATGTTTTTCTCGTGTTTCCCAAACTCATATTACATGCGGATAAAACTTTTTTTTTCATTTCGCGTCCCAAAAATTTCACCTCATACTATATATAGGTTTGTATTATACACGGGTTTTTACGGTACTTGATTCTGCAAACAGCTGTGGCGCACACATGTATCCTTTATTGCGCTAGCTGCCTGGAAATATGTAGCATTTTACGGGTGGGTGCCGGCATTCGTGTTTTCTAGGCTGGTGCGGCAATGAAGGGCAGGCTTGTGCAGACAAGTGCATGAGAGACACAATGTCGCAACCCGTAATCCTGTACACAACATGCTTACACAACTGCACTACCTGGTGACTTTTTCGTTTGCACTGCTCAGCAGCATCTTTAGTGCCACCAAGACCAGATTGGGAAGTGTATAATCCAGTTTCTACTTATGAGGCATCAGCAATCAGAATGCCCCTGCATGTGATACTTGTGCTGCTGTGAATATCTAAAAAACAGTACGGAAGAGTTTATTGACACATAACAGCTTTGCATCTTACTATGCAGCCTACTGTCAACACTAGTTATTAGGTGTGTCAAAGTCCCCTTGGCATACACAAGGAAGTTGTGTGTACTGTTTCTACAACTGTTTACTGTTGCAGGTAGTTGAAAACGAACTGAATGAAGCTGTGAGAAATGTGTAATACTCACTGTCCCTGCAGCCGCCCCAGCTGTGAAGCTAAACAAGAAGGTTGGCTGCTCCTGGTTGCATCGCAGCTTCAAGTTTTCGTAGCAAGTCCAGTAGAAACCTAGCCCAAAACGCACAACAGGCTGTGAGCATATCATCATGAGCAGGTGGCAAAAGACTTGCCCAATTGTTCAGCGCCAAAAAATCATACTTGAGCACGAAACCTGCACGAAATCTCCTACAGAAATAAACCACGGTTGAGCCCCTTCTATAATATTTTTGATCTCTCGACACAGAAAAGGGGCTCACTTCATCTTGTTTCACGTTTGCAGTAATGACAGGGAGAAAAGCCGCTGTAGACTGTCGTTACAACTCCAGCAAATTAAATTTTTAGGTTAATTTGATCCTGACCGGAGGTTCCGCACGGTGCACATAAATTTTTCTATGGGGCATAACTTATGTACAGTTGAATTTCATTAATTCAAACATGCTGAATTTGAACTTCCGGTTTATTCGAACTGACACTGTGGTCTCATCAAAGTTATGTGTACAGTAAAACCTCATTAAACCATACTCCCTTAAAGAGTAGTTTCGCTTTAAAAGTAGTAAAGTCAAATCCCCAACTCAACGGCCACTGAACACAATGTGTTTTGTATTCGCATAAACCGTACCAGCTTACTGCGTACCTATCGGTTAACATGTAGTGTTTCTGCTTTTCATCGCGCAAACACGGCGGTGCGTCATCTTCATCGGGTGGCCCGGCAGAACAACAAGCCTCAGAGATCGGAACAACAGCCTCCAAGCGCCCTGTGCGTTTGCGTGTGAAGCCACATCAACATCAACATCATTTCGGCACCGTGCCCGAGAGCCAAGAGAGCGTTGTGGCGTCATGCAAAAAAAGACTCGTATCATGCTGAAGCTCAGATAAAAGAAGATGCTGGGTGCTCAGCATAGAAGAAAAATTAGACGTCGTTCATGCTATCGAACGTGACACGAAGAAGTCAGTGCTTGCATGCGACAGGGATCTACTGTTGGGTACAGGGCGTGGCATTTGGAATGCGAAGAGGTTGCTCAGTAGCGCTGCTGTGACTGCGTAGAGGTGTAGGCTACGAAATTTGACTTTTCACCACCGTTGCCTCTGTTGTATTTTTGTGGTTGCAGCAGCATTGCCGACCAACTTCTCCTTCGCATTCCAAATGCCAGACGCCATAGTCAACAGTACAACCCCCTCACGTGTTATCACCGACTTCTTCATGCCATGTTCGACAGTACGAACGATGTCCAAATTTTCTTCTATGTTGCCCTAGCTCATGTGACGCGGGCCACAACGCTCCGACTCTGACACGGCACTGAAATGATGTTGATGTGGCTCCACCTTTCTAAGCGCCCTCTGCGTTTGTGCTTGGAGGCCGTTCCGATCTCTGAGGCTCGTTGTTAAACCGGGCCAACATACCACCGTGATTTTGTGATGAAAAGTGGAAGCACAGTAAGCTGGTATGGTTTGTGCAGATACAAAACGCATTATGTTAAATTGCAGGTGAGTCGGGGATTTGACTTTAATACTTTTAAAATGAAGCTGCTGTTTAAGTGGGTACGGTTTAACGAGGTTTTACTTATAATACAATATGCACCTTAGCTTTGTTGCTCATTAAGAGTAACAGATTTTTTATATAAATACTATATAATTATCTGAAAAGATGAATGTTTCTTTACATGTTGCACATTTCTTTTGCTATTTTGTAATTGTATATCCAAATAGATGAGTGTTTCATACCGTATTTACTCGCATAATGATCGCACTCGCGTAATGATCGCACCCCGAACTTGCCGCAGCGATATGTCGTGTGCTAAGTCTAGCTAATAATGATCACGCTTACCATCTGTCAAATGCTACGCGAACGACTTTTCAAGACAAGCCAAGCGGCCTGCACGCACCAAACATTCTTAAGTAGATGCCTCATTTCATTACTTTCATCACTTTCCGCACATCTATGACAAAGTGAGGTACAACCAAACTTGCCTTTATTATGGGTTGGCTTTATAATGGTTGATCTCAACAAAAACAATAAAGGCGCATTTCGATTCTTTTCATCTGCTTTTGCACTCGTGAGCACGCAACAAATCGCGCGCGGCAATGATATTAGCCACGTTTACTCTGATACGTTAAAAGTGTACCCTATTCATACGCCGACGCTTGTAACACAGCTAAGATATTCGCCCACCCTTAGCGGAAACGTGCCGTATTAGGATAGTAGTGAAGACAGATGTCGCAGTTTCCGCAGCACGTCACCCATGCATTTCTATGTCACTGGCAGCTAAGCGCGCCCACCTGTTTCTGTCCCCTCAAAGTGGACATGGCTACGTTACTGCCGCAAACTTGCCGATATTAACGATATTATTCATCACTGATACGGAAGAAACTGTTTCAATACACGTAATGTACTCACGAGAAGAAAAAAAATCGCATTCGGCGCGCTCGGCTTGCTCCGCCGGCCGCCATTTTTGTTTTGGTGTCCCGCACCCGCAATCTCGCATCCCGCAGCAAACGCGGGGCGAAAAAAAAAAATTTTTTTTCCGCGGTAAATTTAACCCGCGTAATGATTGCACCCCTGAATTTGCGTCAATTTTTCTGACAAAAAAAGTGCGATCATTACGCGAGTAAATACAGTATGTTGTTTCAACAAAGTTCTTGGAAATAAAAACATTTCTGATTTCTGAAGTTCGCAAGATGCTCACTGCCCCCTGCACTCCCTTTCCCTTTACTCGCCGTCCGCACAAGTGCATGCAACCAGCCATGACACTTTCACACCCGCCGTGTAAATCCAAAGCTACTCTTGTGATGGGTTGCTCAAAGTCAGAAAAAGATAGGCCAATGTGCGTCTATGAACGGCATTGAGAGTGAGAGGCCGCCGTACGGTGTGTCAGAAAGATGGCTGCTATGAACAACATTGTCGCCATTCCATGCACTCACTTTTGTTTGTGAGCCGGTTTGTAGGCATTTTGAGTGTCGTGTGGCCGCTGTGAATAGACCTGCATTGATTCAGCACTAAACCATAACTTTAATCACCAATGCCCGATGAAGCAGTGCTGATAAGGCCTAATGGCCTCCGGCAGTGTGGTTATGACAAAACTTCACCACTGGGGAAAGTAAAAACAGGCTGTAAGGCATCGCGGAATGTTCGCCGCTAATATGTTCACATGGGTGGCTCATCAGTGATCAGTACAGAGACCCCACGTGTGAGTTAGATTGATGGCTCTTGAAGTGGGCTCCTAAGTGAACACTACCTGCACATGCCTATTGGCAGGTAATCGGCCCCATCTTCATACATTGGTTCGCACCTGATGAAATAGATGCTGCTTTTGTTGCCTTCCCTCTTTATGCGTTGCATTATCATTTCAATCGGACCTGTCAACTTAGACAAACCTTGTACTGAAAGGGGCCGACCTCTGGCTGATGCAGCACCGTTCTTCGAATTGCGGCGTTTTGGCACTGTGTGCGCGATTCCCACATTGTGCCAACATCAGGGAGTGCTTACAGTGACAAAGTCTGCTGCCACATCAGCTGGGGCTGCCCTTCTGCAGCGCACTCGGTGCTCCTTTGGCACCGAAAACAAAGTGAGATGCTCGCTTGGGTGGCATCGAGCACGAGGGAGTCTGCAGTGCATGCAACATGTGCCACTGCATGGGCCGCTACACCAAAAATTATGAATATTTGAAAAATGGAATAGTAGATATTCGATTTGTGAATCTAATTATGCAAATGCTCACTATATGATTCGATATGGTGTTATTCAAGCATTCGCACATCTCTAGATTGTGGTGCTCAAAGCTAGGGTGCAGCATATGCACACTCCAGTCACGCAAAAAGAGAGAAAGAGAGATGCTGTACGTAATGAAAATCTGGAGATGTTTGCCTGGCTGACAACCTGGCATCATACACCAGGCGTTAGATGAAAAATAGCGATTATGCATACACAAACGATACGCAACTGCAGATACACGCACAGACTAAAGCTGCTTATAAAGTCTCATCAGTTCTGCAGTTCTCTGTAATATTAGATGTACCATAATTACATGCAATTGCAAAGAAGTGTTCTCTCCGGGTCAAGAATGCCTCGCAGGTTCAAGCTAAAGTTGCACTACAAATACAGCAGAGCATTCAGAGGTTGTCTGTCTGATGAGAGATTAGCAATGACTGCAGTTACATAAAACATGCTGCGAGTCCACAGGTACCGTATTTACTCGCATAATGATCGCACTATTTTGTCAGAAAAATTGACGCAAATTCAGGGGTGCGATTATTACGCGAGTTAAATTTCCCGCGAAAACAAAAAACTTTTTTTTTTTCGGTCCGCGTTTGCTGCGGGATGCGGGTGCGGGGACACTAAAACAAAAATGGCGGCCGGCGGAGCAAGCCGAACACGCCAAATGCGATTTTTTTTTTTCTTCTCGTGAGTACATTACGTGCATTGAAACAGTTTGTTCTGTATCAGTGATGAATAATATCGTTAATATCGGCAAGTTTGCGGCAATAACGTAGCCATGCCCACTTTAAGGGAACAGAAACAGATGGGCGCGCTTAGCTGCCACTGACAGAAACGGATGGCCGGCGTGCTGCAGAAGCTGCGGCATCTGTCTTCACTACTATCCTAAAGATATCTTAGCTGTGTTACAAGCGTCGGCATGTGAATAGGGTACACTTTTAACGTATCAGTGTAAACGTGGCTACTATCACTGCCGCGCGCGATTTGTTGCGTGCTCACGAGTGCAGATGGAAAGAATCGAAAGGCGCCTTTTTTGTTTTTGTTGACCACAACCATTATAAAGCCTACCCATAATAAAGGGAAGTTTGGTTGTACCTCTTTTTGTCATGGAAGTGCGGAAAGTGATGAAAGTAATGAAATGAGGCATCTACTTAAGAATGTTTGGTGCGTGCAGACGAGTCGTTCGCGTAGCATTCGACAGATGGTAAGTGCGATCATTATTAGCTACACTTGGCACACGAGATATCGCTGTGGCAAGTTCGGGGTGCGATCATTACACAGGAAATAAAAAAAATCGAATTTTGACGACAAAATTCAGGGGTGCGATCATTACGCGAGTGCGATCATTATGCGAGTAAATACAGTATATTGCACACTGAACACGTCGGTGGGTCTACGAATTGAAGTTTTCATTTGAAGTAGTTTGTGTAAGCCCTGCTAAGCTTGATGTGGTGAAGATATGCCTGGACCTTGCCCACTTTGTAAAGGGGTCAATATGAAACATTCGCATCACGCCCCACATAACAATCATGAACGCCACGCAACAGCAGAAACCAAAGTCACAGCATCTCTGAAAAATATGATTTAAACTGACTCCATTAAATTGCCATGCGCAGCTCTGGCAAGGCAGTCGGCACGAATATTGCTTTGTATGTGAAAGGACGATAGAAGAGACAATTATTTGTTATGCACATTCCTTATCTAGCACTTACAAGAGAAAGGAACATCCCTCAGAAGTGTTGGTCCAAGGCCTACGTAGAGTGATAGTAAACCCCTGGTCTTGACGAGGTTCTTCACAGCTTGTCCTATTTCTGCAGAAAATAGCGAAATGTGAATGAGAAAGTGACACACTGTCATTCCCAACAAATAATTAATTTGCCAAAAATATCAATGACCAACAAGTACGACGACTGAGAGTGCCTTGAACCACACTGAAACTTGCACTGTACTGTGTTAGAGCCCTTGCTCACTACTAAGTACAGTTGCAACCTCGCAGAATTTTCACTAGGTCAGGCAGTCTAAAAGCTTGTTCAGGGGCAAAGATGCATGCTTAGCAGATGGCTGAATTCAAATGAAAGCTTTTTTTGGACAATTTCTTACACAGCTTTAAAACTACTGAGCAAACTCTAATGGATTTTGAATTCTTTTTTTGTCCAAAATCTTTGCAATTCAACATGGCAATGGTAATTTTCACAGTTCATCATTGTTCACAGGATTTTTCTGGTTTGTGAAGGTAAACAAATGTCACATCATAATGTCTTAGATATATACCTTAATTGTATCCAGCAATGTCTTGCACACATGCGCTAATTAGAAGAGCCTGTAGTCTATGTTTGACTACATCACGCATCAAAACCTTTGGAAGCAGACTTTTAAATAATAAAATTAACAGGTTGATTCACAAAAAGACATTTACCGAAATCTAGAAGGTTTCCAGTGCCACTTTAGTGCAACCTTTAACAAAAAAAAAAAAGCAACAATGTTTTTTATACACCCTGCTTTCTTCTGCTCCTATCCATGCTCTATGTCATATAGGGCTGCTGCCTTGCTGATGCATACTATTAGTAATATTAATATCCTATTTTTCATTTCTCGGCCCAAAGGTCTTTCTCCAATCTATCTTGCATCTTGTTTTAAGGCACACTTCTTTTCCTGTGCTAGCAATAATCTCTAAATCTGAGAAAGTGTGCAATTATGATTTCTCGGAAACAGTACCTTGGCATCTTCAGCTTTTAAAAACATGTCTCCCAAATATCCTGAAATATGATGGCTAATCACATAAGAAATTCAGTCATTCAGCACTACACAAGTAGTTTCAACATGCAAAAGTGGTGAATTTGTGACCGTCACATGGAGCCAGACCCTCAAATTTCTGCTATCTTGACCTTCTTGGAAAGCTGCCAAGTGCCCATCAATCAGGTCATACATAATAATGTTGCTCAAAGTATCATGAGCAATGCTACCGTAGTTGGCTCTGGGTTAATTTCCATCATTCTTTAGCCACCAGCTAAATCTAAGGTACACCAGTGCTTTTGCATTCTGTTGCTGCTGGAATGTGATCATCATAACCTGGAATTGACTTTACTACTCCATACACTGCCCCAAGTTCTAGGCTTTCTCAATTTTTTTTCAAAGCACTGTTTCAGAACAAGATTGGACAATTAGCAGGTGAAACATGACAGACCAAAACGTGCATTTTGGACTGTGACATGACAGCCCTGTCTGCTAAGGCATCGTTGTTCCTCTGAATCTTTACTTAGAAACTCTAGAGGAACCACTACTTAGGAACATTCACTCACAACATGTACCAACGAAGCTTATATGAAAACATAACATTATTCGCACTACTACGTCATAGGAGCCTCCATTTAATGAAATGATTTCCAGCTTTGTTAAATTGATATCCCTACTATTTAATGCTTGTTCTCCAATCAAGTAAGAAAACAAAAAAAAACTATGTACAAACCCATATAGCTAAGCTTCTTGGATTGCATTTTTGTACGAATCATCTCCAGGGGACTTATCACAGTGGCAGAAAACACTGTAACGATAAAAGAAAACACAACCGTTAAAACCACCTCACTCACGTGAAACATATTAACAGTGCTATAATGAGTACTACAAAGAACACACAGTAAACATGACAAATGCCCATCCGGGATACTCCAAGGTCTTGTCTTGTTATTTCAGTCCTATGAATAGGCATGTTCCACCATGCCAGTCCCTCAGCCTTCAGCAAGAACACGTAGGAAAAAACAGCACATAATATGTACATATTATGTACTGCTGCTCTGAATCCAACAAACTTGTCACTCTTATGATAGCAGCCGCCCTGCTTGGGCTGGATCCACCCAACAGAAAAAAATCACTGCTATGGAGTAGTCACCAGGCTTTGCAAGTGCATATTTCTGGTTTTATTTATTTCTGAAAGAAAATACAGATCGAATTCTTCAATGTATACGGGCTGGGTTTGGGTGGCTAAAGAGAACAAATGTCAATTCAGCCAAGACTTAAAAAAACAAAAAAACACTGGTGCAGTAAGGTATGTTCTATCATCATCACTACCACACCAACACCACAACACCACTCTGCTCGACCGAGCGAGGGATCGCTGAGCTATAGCTCACCCTTTCATGCGGCACTCTGCTGCCGTCTCCACTTGCCTACTGAGCTCATTGGCCTGTAAACCCATTCAGCTATACTTCTCTAATTTTGCCTACCCCGCTACGAGCATACCGTGCTGCTTGTACATTTGCTCAACCTGGGAGTGGGACTATGGTCACCATGGTGATGTGCGCCTACACCGGCTGCGCTGCCAGTCTTCCTCAGCTGTCCCTCGTGGTAAAATGCTGTCCATGTCATACTCATGTGTTTACCACTTAAGCGTAGAAAAACCAATTTTATGCTAGCCTCTGCTCTTCTCTTAGTGAAAATTTGCAGGAAGATAGCATTTTATTGTCCAGATGGTTAAATATATATATCACTTGGCACTCTTACTTGCCTGGTTTTTAAGAAGAAATAAATTTTGAATTTGCCTTCATCTACGGGGAAGCCAGCTGTTTCCAAGGTTGCACTAGCATAGACTTGTGTCGCTGTCTGTTGGCAGCTGCTGAAAGCAAAGCAGCCATTTTGGCAGGGTTGCCATGTGAGAAAGGCGGTTTGTTTAAAGAGGCTTACACCTTAAAGTGATTGGCCATGTCTGCGATTCCTACCTGCAAGAAATCGTTGCATGGCAAGGACATCGTGCGGCACATGTATATGTAGATGGAGAAAAACAACTAGCAATAACAAGTGTCGTGCGCGGCATGTGCGGCAGTTTTCTACGACACAGGACCAGCTGTGTTTACAAAAAAGCCCACGAAGTTAAGCTCCTCTCAGTGCTCTCTGAAATCAAAACGTGAACTGGTCGGTATAAACAAGGCTCGAAATATGTAACCGTATCTCGCTGAAGCAGACAAGGTTTTGTGCTGTGATTATCGGTTCATTAGCAATTTATTTCAACAGAAAAGGCAAGATCCAATATATTTGTGTCAGTATTTCTTTAATATTATGCCTATAATTTTTCAATTCATCGCTGATTGTGCAATCCTTGGCTTCTTTTCAACCTTGTTTGTTGCCCTTAAAAGTCTCTAATAAGCCCTATAGGTGAGCACTAAGTACCATATCTCGCACCCCACAAATTTTGTCTGTTGTAGTGTTTAATCTATTATATAGCCTAATCCATTCAGTGCGAAATTGTTTTCGTTGTTATTATGGCCTACCAAACACATCATCACATATAGTCCATTATATCCAAAAGTCTGTTGTATGCAGATCCATAGCATTGTGGATGGTTTGCATTTTCTACGAGTGGCAATTCTGCATAGCACCAAAACAAAAAAAAATTTCAGGTGCTTTCACAGGCAATAAATCTAGCATGTCGCAACATTTGCCTACTGCCTTCGTTCCCATAAACGTAACCTTGTGCAGGCCAAAATAATGGTTAAAATTGGAGAGGTAGTACCTATGTTCCATTGTTAAAGCATAGCACTATGCACATAATAGCTGCACGGTGGGACCGGCAAAGGAATTTTTCGCCAGCTGCTATTCTGTGCTCAGATTCATTAAATCATGCGAACATATGGCTATGCCATCTACTGATAACCACTGTTGCTATCGGCGAGAGAACAAGCATGCGCTGCAGAAACCAGACATGTGGTCAGACTGCTTCCATCTTGTGAAGGACATTCTGCGAAAACCTTAACCCTTTACTGCACCTTGTTGCATTAACGCAACATTCCGATGAACGGCGTTAAACACAGAAGCAAAGTCCATTTAGAGCTGCCTGTACACGTTGCATTTCCGCATTATTCGTCTAAAGAACAAGCCGCCTTGTGCTACCATCTGTGTTCATCCTTCGCATCTTCTACAAAAAGAAACGTGGCGGAGGCTGCGCATGCCCGCAAGCAGCGATACGGATAAGTTTTCCCAATTGTAAATGTATTTCTCCATAAGACAAAGCCCCCCAAAATTCTTACGCTAAACTCCACATCCTCCTGACTCTGTACATTTAAAAAAACATTGCTATCTTGGAATAGTTTGTTCCTGGCAACGAAACATTGCTATGTTGCGCAAATGCAACAATGTGTATATGGTTTATTTTCTTCAGAAAACTGAAATGGCTCCCAAACGCTTTTATGGTCGAGCAATTCCTCCTGATAGTGCACGCAGCGACCTTTCCAGGAGTGACGACAACCACAAGTGTAAATCCGTTTCGATTCAATATGTCTGCAAAATGTTTGCTGGTCAATATTTTTTTCAGAAGGATGTGGTGCATCCACACGCTGCCGTGCTGAATCGTTATGGGCACAGCCGTACGTCTGTGCTTCTATGTTCTATATTTTGACAATAACGCGAAGACACTGTATTGCTTCCTGGCTGCACGGGAATCTGCACGACGTAGTGCACAAGTGTGGGGAACCACGTGTGGTGCACAAGCAAGTACAATTGCTTCTTTTTGTTCCACACTAACTCATAAGTGCAGCAATGATTGTGACGTGCAAATAAACATCTGGGTATGAATTGCATTAAGTCTATCTTTCACCTTCAACTTCTTTATTTGCACGTTTTTGCAAATATGCAACATACCCTTTTTCTGCAAAATTAAATCCCAGAAAATCGCTGATGTTTCCATGGGAGTATAGGTACTGTTATCGTTCACTACAACTCCATGAAAAATATATTGAGGAAACAAAAAATTGTGCAGTAAAGGGTTAATATAATATGAGGGGTAATTTTAGGATGGCCCGAAGGGGGGAACAAAAAAGAAAAGGAATAAAAAAAATTAAAAAATAGACTTCTCTGCATATGATATGTACCACAAACATTTAGCGCACTTCCATGGCACAGCTTTGTTAAGGCCACTCTGCCTGTTCATTCACTCTCACTTTCCCTAAATGAAGCATTGTCAGAGAGGTCCACCTAGAGGTGTTCATCTATGTTGTTCAAAGCATCTGATATTCTGCACTTCTTAAGAGTGCCGACATAATGAGAAGCCAGCAGTTCATAAAGTGGGTAATGCGGTGCCCACTGGCCTTACGCACTCATCTCAATGCTGTGATGCTCTCGATGAACGAGTACAAAAAGTGCATTAAGAGACACAGAAGTAATCCACGTGTTCCATACCGTAAGTACTGGAAAAGTGCTAGATGTAGCTCACTTCCGGTGAATGAAAGGAATGCACAAACGGACGGAGCTGGAGGTAGATGCAGGTGATGTTGTGTCATTGTGTATATAACATTGTTACATGCACATTGTGCAAAATGCTGCCAGTGTCCATCTATGTGGTGTCATCTGTATGTATTTACAGATTATTATGATCACCACTGTTCCTGAATAGCGATCTCCATCACATCTTGCTGCAGCAGCTAGATGTCTACTTCAAGGTGCAGAGAGCATTCACACTTTATGTAGGCATAGGCTGCCAAGTCTGCCTCAATCTCTGTAAAGGCTTCTTTCTTGGGACCTCGGAAACTCGGTCTCTCCCAACAACATGCAAAAAAGCACTTATTTTTTGCCACCACCAGCCCAAGCTGCTCCCTGTGGTCACTCTGAACTGATGAGCCACAATTACTCTCCACCTGTTGCCTTTGTGGAGCATGGCA
Source organism: Dermacentor albipictus (assembly GCF_038994185.2). Taxonomy (NCBI): domain Eukaryota; kingdom Metazoa; phylum Arthropoda; class Arachnida; order Ixodida; family Ixodidae; genus Dermacentor; species Dermacentor albipictus. The sequence goes on along the minus strand of NC_091824.1, from coordinate 108,424,977 downwards.
ACAGGGAAATGGAACGATGGTGGGCATGTTCCCTGGCATGGTATGCAGGCCTCAGCAAATGTTTTGGCCCGACAGGCACAGACATTCGTAGTTTCGGTTGAGACAGAGATTATGAGCTGAAAGTTATCCATGTCCAATTTAGGGAAAACAATATTTTTTTTATTATACGTGGGTTTTTACAGTAAGCTGCAATAATTGCATGCAGTGGCTTGATCCCAGTGTAGGGGCCGATAATGATACAAATCCAGCTAGAGATGATGAAGAGTTTCCTGCAAATACTTAATCTGTAACTGCTGACCAACCTGGGTGCCCTAGCTGTCCAATGCAATGGTCGGTGCACGAGGTGGGCCATTTTCAACTATTCGGCAATGTCGCTAACAACTGGCAGCAACAGCAAAACAAAATTTTTAGCTGGCCGAAGAGCCAGCAGCTACCACAGCAAACTTTAAAAAGCCATACCTCGAGCAAGGCCACCTGACAGGGCAGGGGCCCAGATGGTCTTGTGTCCAGAGAGACGGTTATTGAAGAACTCACGGATCTGGTCATAGACTGTGAAGTAGATAACAGTGGCAGGCACAGCCATCACCCTGTATAAAAGAGTTTGTTATAAACTGTTAGCCACAATCACATAATCATTAAAACAGAAAATGTTGGCTGCATCAAAGCATCTGAATGCAAGACTTTAAGTGTCAGCACTAAGCACATTTGCATGATGGTGGTTTAGTGGTTGCGTGCAATACACAAGCAAATGCAAGCTGAATATGCTGGAAGCAGACAGACAGTGCACTAGATATGGCAGTAGCTAAACTCTAAAGTTCATTTGCTTTTAAATGGGTGTGAAAACATTGCTGCTACTTTGTTAACTGAGGAGAAGGCAAGAAAATGTAAAATTAATATTTCTGCTTTTCTACAAAAAAGCAAACGTGAATTCTCCTGGTGGCATCAAACTGATTGGGTCTGCCAAAATGTGTAAAGTCTGGCCATAACTCTGCAACTCTGTCATGTGTTCAAGTTGAATTTGTCCCAGAGAACAATACAAAACTTCCTGTCCAAGCACATATTATTTTTAGACTATAGAGAGTATACAAGTAAAGATTCATACCTCAAAGAACTTCGCTCAAGAGTTTTCAAGGTAAATGGAGATAAATGCGATCAGAAAAAGTATAAAGAACTGTCACATTTGCTTTTACTTATGATTACAAGATCAGGAAGTCTGCTGAACTAGAAGTACATTTCGCACTTATTACATAAAACTGGCACAATAAAAAATTTTTAATCTTGCGTTATAGTACTTGCAATGACTAAAGGTGACAGCCGGTAGAGCCAGTCATTATGAACTTATAGTGTTAAGTGCTGCCTAACATAAGGTATGCAGGAAGCATACTATTTACAAGCTATAACAGGAACTCACTTTTATTGGTTATTTCAATATTACAAATGCTCATCAACATTCTTATCATTGTAGTAAGAAATTAAAAAGAAGAAAACATGTGTATAAGTACTTAAACTTTCTACTCGGACAATAAGAGCCTAAGCGTTAGCTTGATAAGATCTTTACAAAAGACCTGCATCAACTAAGAACTCACAAGGTTGGAGGCAAGCCACTCCATAGAGAGGTGACACCTTCGTTTCTTGCTATCTTTATGAATGCATCCTGCAAGTTAGGGACACATTGGCAACAGCTCTCTACAGCTTACATAGTACATTCTTAACCCACATTAACCGAGATGGTTAAGGCGACCTGGACCTGCAAGAAACTGCATGGCACGAAGGACAGTTTCACAAGAGAGTGAAAAAAAAAAGAAAGGCAAGGAAGGCACGTTAGAAAACACAAGTGTTTAATAAAATAACAGCACATACAAAAAGCTGGTTGTATGCCATCCTAAAAAATGAATGAGACTGAGTAGAAAAGAAGTGCTGCACCATTTTATTATGGTGGTCAAGGATATTTACCTACTGTATCACAGATCAGAAGGCATCACTCTAGTCATAGGGCTTTATATGCAATGCCCAAGCCAAACCCAACAGTATAAAGGTGGCTTAGGAAGGAATTTTAAATGTGCAGGGAAGCTGACTTGGGAATTTTAAACGAGTACCCCGTCACCAATTTAATGCCTTCCGATGTGCACAGCAGGGTAAATCTGAAATTTAATCCTTTAGGACAGATGACGAGGAAATTGACGGTGCCACGAAGTGAGAGCAAATTTTCTTTTGAAATTTCTGTTCTTTTTACGGCAGTTATACAAGGTGTAATATTTTACGCAGATACCTTGAAAGCGTTAACAATGCGCCAGCATTCTTTGTTCGCAATGTCCTAAAGAGATAAGGAGCCCTTCAACAATAATTTATTCTGCTAGAAGCAGATAGCATACATCTATTTCTTTGTTTTTTGTGTGATGATTCGTAAATGTGAGATCTGGTTACACTTTTTTATTATTTGCTTCATGGCACATGTTGCAACAGTGACACCAGTTTTTTAATATTCACTTTCAACCACTGTCACTAGATAGAAAAATGTTCCCTGTAACATTTTTTTGCAATGCGCAAGGCAGGCATATGAAAGACTACTAAATGGAATGCCAACACATTGCTCCGCAAGTCTGGAGAGTGATATATCTTGCAACTGGTGCTATTCTCATGATTCTTACTAGGTAAGCCTGCCTTAAGCACTCACTAGTTTTCATTTTGCAATAGCGACTTGTGCCATAAAGTAACAAAGTAAAGGGTTAACAAATTTTGCATATTCATTTACTTAATCTGTGATTATTATCTCCACTGCCCAAACAAAATGTTTGCTCTTCTCATATAAACGCATCATCTAAACATGAAAATGAAAACAAAGCCCAAACAACTTGTCCTCTCAGAAGCTATGCATTCCAGGCTTTTAAAGGTGATATATCACTAGAGAAAGTCAGCAAAAAAACCACAGTGAGAATGAACTAATAACGAAGTTGTACATATTCACTTCAATTTCTTCCAGACCTCGCCCAATTGAGCAGTTGGCCAATTTGTTTGTATAACCCCTGTACATAACTGGCAAAAAGGAAAAAAAAAGTGAACAGTAAACTTCTTATGCATTCAACACATTAGAACTTGATGGAAAAAGCAGAAGGCCGGAATTTTAATACTAACCAATGTGCCATTAAAATGTCCAGGCCTTTTGTACCACTGGCTTGGTGGTCCCATGATGTGTCCATTCTGGCCATTTCCATTTAGACAATAGCACATGTGCTCCATCAGGCCATTACAGTACAGGAAGCACTTGTTTCTAACAAGCTGCTTCCGCTGTGCTTGAAGCCGTATCTTGACCACGTCCAAAGGTGTGACTGTTGAGTACATCAAGAGCAATTCGTAGGGATTAAAGCAAGCAGAGGAGTTTAAGAAACACAATTATGACAGTATTCTTTCTAAATAACCTGTGCTACTTATTTCCAGACACTTCAGGCCAGGCTGGGGCCTAGCAGGAGTGGATGGAAATGTAACAACACATAACATTAAAGAATAACAAAATCAATTTTTTATAAATACTCCCTCTCTCAGCAATGCTCCAATGTAAAGGGCTTGTGACCTACTAGTAAACAAATAAATAAAAAGAATTCAGAGTGGATCAAGAACATTTCTACAGAACTATAGCCTGGTTTGTTCAGTTTGATATATTGAGTACATAAACGGCATGGAAAAAGACAAGGACATGGGTATAAGGACATATAAAACTCATGATACCTATAGGTGTATCTTTTTTTGTGTTCATTATGCTCTAGACACCTTTTCTTGGATTGTTTACACATTCATTACAGGTAAAAAGCTTGAAAACGTGAACTAACTTATTGTGTTCTTTACGTGTTCATTCAACATGAGAAATGAGATATTATACAGGCACTGCAACAACATTAGACTGATTCAAGATCAGAATGTTGTTCGTTTAAAACTCTCTCGCTGCATCAACAAGAATATCCACTCTTATGCAGATGTCACTAGTATTCAGGTTGCAACAGGAGCTTATATTTATGATTGCACGTAGACTGGTCTTTCCTAAGCTGATATTATTTTTTCTTATTTAGAACATACTGCAGGCCCAGTGAAGGACCCTGGAAGGAGGAGCACCATGAGTACAAGATCAAAAAGTACAAGGTAAGATATGAACAATAAGGCCAATTCACAGAATGGCCTGTTCAAAGGCATCTATGTCAATGAGCGAAGATAATGGCAGTTGATTCCACTCGGTTATAGTAGGCAGGAAAAAAGGAAATTTGAAAAGGTTTGTTCTGGCAAAGTAAGTTAGCGTTTCAGTGTGCCTGTTGCATGTTGACCTGGATGTTATTGGTTTAAGGTACAAATCAGGAGCCATTGACAATTTCTTATTTTTTTTTTAGAAAGAGAAATTTTAACCTTTGTATCCTGCACCGAGCTTCTAAGGACTTTGTGTTATGTTGAAGCATTAGAGTAGATGGGGAGTCAGTGGAACGATATTTGGAAAATATAAACTGAACAGCTTTGCGCTGAACTCTTTCAAACTCATTGATATTAATTTTTGTGTGAGCATTCTATACAGTGCATGCATACTCAAGTTCTGGTATCTGCGCTACACGTAACATTAGCCTTTTTGTATTCCTGTAATGTGGGAAAAACTTTGAAGTTATAGTGGACTGAATACTGATGTGGTGTGTCCCCGAATCGTGGATGACTCTGAACAGTTTAAAAAAAAACTATATTTTAGCAGAATAGAACTGCAACTGAATGACATGTGTCTTATATACTGGGTGACAATTTTTAAATTTTACTGAATTTTTATAACACGTCTGGCAGATAGCCTAATTCTTGTCACTAAGCTGGATTGTTTGAAGAGGCAGACATTACCAGCACGAGAAATCGAAAAAAATATTCAGCTAATTAAGAAAAGTTGACCAATTAATTTCTAATCAATTACTTTACAACACTTATTGCAATTTACGAATTGTAGCCGGTGAGTTCGCATGCCGCATTCACTTGAAATGAAATTTCAGGACGACACCAGTTTCAAGATATTATTTCGCAAAGTGTGGGATGAAAAACATGGGTGTTCCAGTTACTTTTGTGCTTCAATGCATGAAGAGCGTTTTGTTTAATAAGGACGTGGACCAATAGTCCATTTTCATGGCGAGTTTGACGGCACATATCTCCAAACTTGTGCCATTCTGGAAATTCATTCCAAGTGGATATGCCTGACAAACTTAATGGCTACAATCTGTAAATTGCAATAAGCACCTTAAAGGAATTAATAAATGATTTAATTCGTAAATCACTGTTAATTGAATACATATTTCGATTTTTCATGCAAGTAATATCTGCCTCTCTGAATAATCCAGCCCGAAGACTAGAATTATGTTATCTGCAATGGACGATTTCTAAAAGTTCTATAAAAGCTAAAGATGATCACCCCATATGTGCACTGCTACAATGATGACATCATTGCTATCATGTTCAGTATTTTGCTGCTCAAAGAAGCAATGTTCCATCTATCAATATAATAGGATTACACAAACTGCACTATGCTCCTGCATGACAATGGTTGCTGTGATAGACCTCACTCGAGTTACCACCAGCACAGCAACAATGCACTGCAATTCAACTATTTGTACCAAGCAGAAGCAAGGTGCAGCTCCACAGTTGTTTATGGGCCACACCAAAATACAAGGTCAAATTAAAGTTCAGTTTCTTAAAAATGAGGCTTCTCTTAACACCCTGCAATGTTTCCCATTTTCACAATATTTTTCTTTAACATCCTGCATATGTGTGGGTGGGTACTAAGCTTACAGCAAAGCCAATAAATGTGGTCCGACTGAATGAACTCTATTCTATTTTTTAGAGTGCTGAATTCATTTTTCTAATGAACAACCATTCAAATTGCCTGAGCAAGTTTTTGCCAGAACTTGTGAAGCCAGAAGCTTTGGAAATTTAAATGAAATGAAGGAGCAGGTTTGCAAATTTAAATGTGGTGTTGCAACCGGTCTCTCACTTTTATATCTTCCTGCTTGATAATCCTTCAATCATTAAAAGTGACAATTGTACCATTTCAGAAATTCAATCTGCCTGACTTAACATTTTCCTTCAATGGCCTTCAATGTCACATCCCAAACCAAATGCACAGAGGATAGAGCTGCAGTAGTGTATAGCCAAATACACATTTTGTTGAAGCAAGATGTATTTGAAGAGTGTGATGAACATTAAACATTAGGAAGTGTGCTAGAGCAGATTTATTAACTGTATCAGAAAATATTCCTGGAGAAGTTTGTGCATACAAGTGACTGTACTATCTAAACCATCTAGTTAATTTTGTGTTCCTTTCACTGCGGCAATCATTAGAAATAAAAACTAAATAATGGACCACAGCACTGTGAAGAGAGGAAATATTACACGAAACATAAATGTAGCCGCTAGCATGTGTCCATGGTATTTGACAAAGAAAAAGACTAGCTACAAGAGAAAACAAAAGGCTGCAAGGCATTACTGGCATTTTTTCAGCAAGGACACAATTTTCACAACGCTAAGCTTGCCTAGAAGAAGCAATAATTTATGTACAAGAAACTAATTATGCAAAGATGACCGTGGCTTGCTACACCATGTTGATGAAATAAATAGCAGACAGCAAAATTTTCAGTGGGTACCTTATACAACTGGGGGTATTTTCGTTCCCATAGAAACGCTTGCCCTGCTTGTGATGATGACAGGGTGCACTTAGGAACAATCCTTTCCGTCTTTTTAATTTGCTAGCTGAATGGGCGCCAAGATAATCTCTGCGCCTGCTCACCATACAGCCTGATTTGGCATACGCACAGATGAACGAAAGTTAACTGGTCGGACAGAAAGTAAAGCCAGTTGCACGAACCGAATGTTGCCAATTGCCGATTGCGCGCACGTCCGACTGAATTTTTTATTATTTTTTCTTGAATTGCTGACTTCATCGTGGACATTCCCCGCGATGAAACAGTCTGAAAAACACAAAAACAGAATAAAGAGCTCTGCAATCTGCTTGTTCAAAATAACAGGTCTGCTTCAATTATAGCTCTGTCCTTGAGGGCCGAGCACGTCGCCTTGAGTTGGTCTCCAGACGCCCTGCCAAAGAGAATACGTATGAGGCGCCAAATTGAATGGCCTTTGACGTTCCTCTCCTCGTAGCAGGCGTCCATGTTTGAAGTGCACTGTAAACAACAGTAGAGAACGACGGCCTTTAGCCTATCTTGTCGAGTACGCCCAAACAAACTCTCAGAGCGTGCACGTTCCGCTTTCGTACACAATGCAGCGCACTTGGCACGCACATTGCAGGCAGCAGGCGTTTGGCTGAAACAGGATGCTCTCGCTGAGCACTACCACCAAACAACGAGGTACAACTTGCAAATACTTTGAGAGCGAGCAGAGCCTTCACAGCACCTAAGCGTGTCACAATCCGAAACCCGTGTAAAACGCAAGACAACACACATCACAAGCAATCACTCAAGTCGACGACGGCTGACGTTATACATCAGCTCTATTATCGCTTACTGTGTTCCGAGTGAAATGACAACACACTAGGGGAAAAGCCGCCTAGTACAATAAGTCCTGTACTTCACAGTGATCACCACAATGGTTTCGCACAACGCGCAAGCAAATGTAAGCTGAACGCGCAAGCAAATGTAAGCTGAACACATTCAAAGCATACAGAGCAACCTTGTGCATTAGTACGGCGGCATCTAAATTTGATGAGCTTTTGAAGGTTATTGTGAGTGCGGCGCGAAAGTTTCGGCAGAGACGACGGAACGAAAGCTCAGTTCCATGCCGCAGGAAACGCAATGTAAGGAGTTGCGGCCTCAAAACGGCGGTGTGACTGCATATACAGAGACGTTTTTAGCATGTGTTCACGCACCGTGACTGAACTTCTGATTTTGTTTACGACCAATAAACTTTTGGGGCAAGATACTCACCGAAAAATGATGTCGTCAATGCGCCCGTGCATGAACATATCATGCGCTGTGATGCCGTGATGTTGTCGTGCTGTGCCATCGCTGCTTCTCGAAAGGCGTGAGACTGAACAAGCCAAGCACTCCTAGTACTAGCACAGATAAGTAGATCATAAGGAAAAAGTACATGAACCTGAATAGAAGCGGCAAACAGCTTCGACGGAGCAACAGGAGCAGCACATGGCTAATGTAAATGGCACTCCAAGGAGAGACAAGACGTAGCACGCTTCGCCGACGAACAATGTTGCCAGCGTCAATTCCTTGAGCCGCCCATTTTAGCCGTTACTCAGCGTATGGTAGCAAGTTTCGGTTTTGTTTATTCTACAACGTAGCCTATGGTATTGCGCTAGGCCACCACAGCCACCAACTGCCATCTTAAATACGAAGTTGGTTTTGTTTTGCTGTGGATTAATAAACTTATTAGACGACATATCGCGCTTAGTGGTTATTAATGTAACAATAGTATAGCAACAATGACTGATTTTCTAAGCATTTTTCTTGTGTGAAGTTGACAAATGAAAGCATTTGCAGGTTTGTTGCTGAGCATATAGTCCTGAGTACGATGTCTACACGCTCCGAAAAACGAGGAAGCATACTTTGTAAGTCCGTCAACGACAAACGTCGGCCATCGATACACCGATGAATACGTTCATGCATACACCTAAGAACGCAGACACTGGCGGCACTTGGGCCATGATTGTGGTTGAACTAGAACATGTGGTTAAAGTGGGCATATGATTAATCATAGGCCATTATCAGAAGCTGTTACCTTCAAGCTGCTATTTCATTTACTCTTAGTTGACATTTAACAGGGCAGCTTGGGCTTGCCGAGGCGTTGTAAGTCATTGTGCTTTTTATTTAATTACAGTATAAAGAAATTGCTTGAAATGACTTCAAGTATAAATGAGTTTTTGCAGGGTTTCGTTATCTGTGACAATCGTCCCTTATCATTTTGATTCTTATCGTTCTTTTTTTTTCTTGTCTTCGCCTCTTCGTACCAGACAGCTGGCTATAACTGAATTTGAGTCTGAAGTAGCATATGGTTCTAACTATTTTAGCCATTTCGGCGGTCTATGGACGTGAAGCCACATTAACCACTGAATTACACGAATGAAATGTGTTTGCAGCTACCAGCAGGAAGTTTTATTAACTACAGTTAACATAAATGTTCTATTCTGTGCTGAAAACGAGAGTGTTGTTGGAGCGTTGGAGGTTTTGTAGAGATATAGTGAAGTTAGCCGCTCTTGTTCACCGTGAGCCCATGACCCTATGTGTTGCTTTCAATTTTATTTGGCCTAATATGGAGCTTCGCGACAGGTGATTGCAAACATCTATTGCCAGACTTTTCACTCGCGTATTTGATCGTTGGCGAATTTGCAGATGATCGGCGATGACCTTGCAGATACCTTTGTGATCCTCCAGGTCCTTGAGGCTCAAAAACCTGAGATCCGCGGGGACCAGAACTGTAAAATGTGTTTTAACTTCGTGTATCCGGAGTTCTGCTTGGCTTATCAAATAGACACGATTTATTTTCGGGAGAGAGAGAGAAAAGAAGAAAGAACTGCACATATTCCCAAGAAGCTATAAACGCGATTTTACAGATCCAGCAAGGCTTCTGCACCTAAGTTTCTTTAAACTCATACGGTAAACTTCAGGACAGTGACAACCTTTGCCAAAGGTTGCTCTTGCTCTAAAAGACGAAGATATTTTTCCTCTGAGAGAGGTGGCACACGTGTCAAGCGAGAGTGGCTAAAACCGCACGAGGTTGGGTGCTTTGGCTGCTTGGTGAAATATTACTTCAGACAAGGAAAACCCTTTTCAGTGCGCAAAATATTGAAGGAAAAGAAGACAGGACAAAGCGCACAAAGCTGGGCGCCCTGTCCTGTCGCGTTCATTTCCTTCAACGTGTTGCTTACTAAAAAGGGCTTTCCTTGACTGAACAAAAATTGCAATTTTTACCAATAATTCGCATTTTTATATTTATGTTTTAAATTCCTCAACTGATAAAGAAGCTTCTCACCAAGTTTGGTTACTATGTACGCTGTATAAAATAAGAAAGTTGTATTTTTTTTTCACACGACGGTGGCGCTTGCTTGGCAATGCTTGCCGTCGTGAGCGCTCGTGAACACTGCTGTCGAAACGCGGCCACGGAGCACGAGATAAACTTGATGCAGAATAAATGCCCTCGTTCGAAAGATAATTCTTTCCACTTTTTAGTCATGAGAGACTCATTGAGGCTGCACCGTAACGCGCAGAAAAGGTGCCAGAAAGAAAACACAATATTCTCGGCTGTGGCAAGCCGGAATTGAGCGGCAAACCAAGCATGGAACTCTGTTTGGCAGGAAAACAACACAATATGACATATTTTCAACACCGCGAATGTAGATTGACTGGCAAACGAACACTTAAACTAGTATCGGTGGATTACAATTGAATTGCGATCGGTGCATACCCGGAGCACAATCGGCATAAAGCCGGGGTTGATGCCAAAAAGCCGTCTGTGCTGCTAGAACCCCACCATCCAGCCTTCAGTAGAGACGTTGCAAAAGAGCTAGTGTGTCTGTGCAACAGCTGGAATAAGCCAGTTCTCCTTGCATGATGACGTCCAGCAAGCAGCTAAGTATTCCACGAGCACAGACAAGGACACTTGATAACTCTAAAGCAGAAAGAAAGAGACGACAAATAGCTTGAAGCGGCTACCACAGAGCAGTCTCGTGTTGAAGAACCCCTATCAAATTTACCTCATTAACACCATTGAAGCAGTCGGAAACCGCGCAGCATGATTTATATGTTCCAGTTATGACTACAAGCACAGCATCGGTAAAATGAAGAACTCCCTTAGTCATTCTTTTCTAGCATACCGACGTCAAATTGCCTTACTGCGTTTATTTCACAGTATATACTACACATTTCCACATTTACATGGTACGCTCCTTCTCCCGCCGATCCGCGCTTCTAGTCGCCTTTTCAATTCATTGAGCGTTAGTGTATGCTGCTATAGCGGAATGGAATAAACTATCCAAATTGATCGCGCTCGAATGTGATCATGTAAGATTTCGTGATTTATTATCCACACAACCTATGTAATTGTTGTATTAACCACAGTTCACCTTTTGTTTTTGTTCATTTCGATCATGCTTTGTTTTTCAATTTTTCTTCTTTGTACCAAGCGTTCTTGGATTGTCTTTCGCTCCACCGTGTGTATGCTGTGTAATATTCTTTTCCTAGCATGCCTGAGTGATCCCTGTTTGACCATATGTATCCTGTTGTTTTTTGACTGAGTTCATTCATTCAATGACTTCTCACGTTTTTCCCCACTTTGTATTACTGACCAATTTTAGTAAACGAGAAGAAAAGGCGTTAACCGAGGGGCCCGATTTTTATTAGTCATATCATGAGAAGCCAACAAACACTGGCACCAAGGACAACATAGGGGAAATTACTTGTGCTTAATAAATGAAATAAAGAAACGATAGATTAATGGAATATAAAGCTGATGAAAAAACAACTTGCCGCAGGTGGGAACCGAACCCACAACCTTCGCATTTGGCGTGCGATGCTCTACCAGTTGAGCTACCGCGGCGCCGTTTCCCCATCCACTTTCTTGGGTATTTATGTGTACTAGTAGAACCCTGGAAGTGTTAGCCAGCGCCACCCCTCACAGACCTTGCGACCAATTTTAGTGTATTCTGTAAATGTACTGCCCTCCCCCCCCCCCCTATGTAATACCCCTTTAAGGGAATAATAAATGATGATGATGGTGATGATGACGAGAAGGCACGGGACCGAGTATACTTCATAAATCTAGTCGTTTCTTGGAAACAGCCCACTCTACTGAAATAACAAGATCTCTTGTCTCTGTAACCTGAACGTTCCAACAAAATGTGCCCCACAGTTTTTAAAGCGTGACAGTTACCACAATACAGGTTGACGCGTGGTTAGTCTACGGCGGTAGAATTGAATGCGGCGTTCAGACAAAGTTGATTATGTATATTATCAAGGTGACGGGGAAACTGATGTGGAAGTCTTGATTTTAGGACGGAGTCTACTGAGCGGAGAAAGGGGTGTTGAAGCGATAGATTCCACAGGTGATTCTCTTGCGAGGGCATATTTCTTTGCTATTGTTGAGGCATCAGAGTTTGTAAAATATTTTCAACGGAAATTTGCTCTCGTCTTGGAGCATACCTCGATTCTCATTTGGTTGACTCATCTCATGAAGATTCTGAATGCTGGTCCATCATGAAGCATTTTAAATGTTTTACGTTTAAAATATGTATGTCGCTTTTAAATAAGTAGTCGCCGCTCGGTCAAACCAATCAATAACAATTAGGTATCGCAAAACTGTATACAGTTACCTACAGCCAACACCCTACACCTCCTTCTCATTCCCATCTTGCCTTATTCGCTGCACTGATTAGTCTTGAAGAAAGAGCCGCGATACAAATTTAATGATCTCTCGCACAAGCGATCCTGTTCGATAACGTTAAATGCTTCCCCCATCTTGTTTCAGAGCTTGTCAAGCCAATACCAGAACGTACCCAACCGCCAAAGCACGTCTTCACTTGATAACGACGCTATCGCAATATGCAGCCCATGGAAATGGCAGGCTGGTTGACTGGTACAGCCTCTTTCTAAAGTTCTCGGACCACTCCATGTATGGCTACAGATTTACTGCTCGGATGTAGAGTGTACGGTCCAGTTGTCACACTGCTGCCACTTAAAATTCTCAACGCAAATGTGACAGTAATTTTCAGTTTCGAGAGCTTTTGCAGAGCTTAACGTGCACTATGAGATTTATTTTGTCAAGGGGACACAGTAACACAGTAGTAGAATGCCCGATGCTTAATTACATGTTAAATTGGAAGTTATAAAAATTAAGCAGACTCAACTGCAGTGGACATCTACGTAATGCGAAGCATGCATGGTTTGGTAGATAATTGTTGTTATGAATCAAAAAAGTTTATATAGATGTCAGAGCGGGACCGTACTCGAGCGGATCCTCACACTATAAGTGCGACCTCAGATCTAGAGCAAGGGCTGTCCGGCCTTTGATGCAAAGCAGCTTCTCAAGAGAAAATGTCAATTAATTATGCAGTTCTACGTACTTTCTTTCGGAGTAAAAAACTATTAATTCGGGAAGAAGCCATGTACGATGACTGTACAAACCGTCGTTTCTTTACTTTTACTGGCCGATTTATTTTAGACAGCACTATTTTTGGGATCGGCACACGCGGACGGCCAGATACACGACAAAAGCTGGGTTGACTCAGACAAGATGGCCCCGCATTAATACCTTTGTTGTAAATAAACACCCGTCCCGCCTTCTTGTGCGTTCTGCTTCCTGTGTGGCACTGCTATGGCAAAATAAGCACGCTCCATCTAGTCCAGCAGCCAGCCATTCTTCGTGCAGCAGATACATCCTAATACACGCATCCCGCGCAGTGTCACCTTTGCTGGGTTGATCCGTCGGGAACATTTTAAAACGGAGTGCAATTGACATATAAGCATATAGATAGCACATCACATCCCATCATGGACGTGCGAATTTATTTGGCTTACCTTTGTTTCCTGTGGCGAAAATTTTCTAAATGGTAACCCTAAATGAGGTTATAGAGGAGAATCCAGCTTCGCAACACTTGCCGGCAGTAGCGCCGCCCTGGCGTCACCTTTTGTTGAGTTTGCGAAAGCTGGGAAGAATCGTTGAGGGCACGAACGAGAGCGAATGCGCGTGGGAGCACCCGACCCCGTGCCAGTTTCCCTCAGGCGAAATAGGCAAGAGCGAAACGAGCAAATGTACTTCACTCTGTGTACACCCCGGCAAGAAAGAAAGAAAGAACGATAGATAGATAGATAGATAGATAGATAGATAGATAGATAGATAGATAGATAGATAGATAGATAGATAGATAGATAGATAGATAGATAGATAGATAGATAGATAGATAGATAGATAGATAGATAGATAGATAGATAGATAGATAGATAGATAGATAGATAGATAGATAGATAGATAGATAGATAGATCTAGGAACAGTCATGGCTTTGCATTACAACTTTAATGCGTCCTATGCAAACTAAAATAGTGGCACGCATCGACAAAGAATGCCAGTAACGATGTTTCACACAACCTATAACCAAACTCGGTTCAACAACGACGTAACTAGTAAACTTTTGATTTACGACGGGCAGCAGCGAGTTATGGCTTTCTAAATAGCGTGATCGTTGAACTCTCTCACAAACAACTAAACAATAAAGTGTTATTGGCAACGTAAACTTGAAGAAGGCATTCTAAAACTCAAAACACACAAAAATGCGAATAATCTTTGACACGTGAGCGAAGCTGATTTCACATTATTCACATATTTACAATGCCGCGAGAGTGCTCCATGCACTGCAGCATACTGGAAGCTTGACTTGAGCACGCATAATCTTTATATTAGTATTCAAGCAGGACTCACTAGGACTATCAGTAAGAGGTAGAGCTCACAGACGCACCAGAATATACGCTTCATATACTACACCTTGAATGCGGCATTTAATTTTTTTCCGCAACGTATATTCGTCAAGGTTATCATCGCGCGTGATTCATTGAACCAAAAGATAATGCGCATATTTGTCTGCGTTAAGGTAAACGTACATTCGGAAAGAGCTTACACAGCAAGTGAAACGTAAGAATGTTCTGGACTATCTCTACCGTTCACCCGACATTCGGATATAAAATCGTGCAGGTCTAACGTAACCTGTGCCAGGGAAAAAAATTTTCTATGCATCATTAAAGACAGGTATGTTTTGTCACTGCTTGAATGCTAAAGGCCATCAACAAACAACTAGAAACGAATGGACGACGTACTTATAAGCACGTTTTCGGGGCTTCCAAGTGACCGTACTGCTCGATAAGCCATAACAAAAGGGTATTCTTTTTCTATTATTCTACACTTATGGAAGGGATTCAGACGGGGGAAAAGAGAAAAACCCTGATGACAAACACATATAGGGTGTCTCAGCGAACACTTTTAAAAATTATTAAATGTAGCCTGTAGCAGATAGCACGATTCTAGCTCATGAGGTGGTCTACTTGAAGTGGCGGACACTACTTGCAGAAAAATTTAAATCCATAATCGACTAATTAATGAAAATCCACTAATTAAGTTTTAGCCTTAGGGCCCATATTGCAATTTACAAATTATAGCCGTGGAAATCGCAAGGCGGATCCACTTGGATGGAATTCTCGGGACGACACCAGTTTCGAGATATTAATTCCCGAACTTTGCGAAGAAATGCATCGGCGTTCCAGTTACTTTCCTATCAAAACGTCGTTTTATGCACCCAAACACAAAAGTAACTGGAACGCCAATGCATTTCTCCGCAAAGTTCGGGAATTTATATCTGGAAACAGGTGTCATCCAGAGTATTCGCCCCAAGTGGATCTGCCTTGCGAACTCCACGGCTTGAATGTGTAAATTGCAATATGGGCCTAATTAAAAACTTAATGAGTAAATTATTGTTAATAAGTCGATTATGCATTTCAATTGTTTTTTACAAGTAATGTCCGCCTATTCGAGTAAACCAGCTTATGAATTAAAGTTGTGCTATCTGCCACGGGCGATTTTTGAAGTTCTCGAAAGTGTTCGCTGAAACACCTGGTATGCGTTCTTTTCGATGCACAAATTCTTAGGGCACCAACTTTCTTCCGAATGCCTGGTAAAACCTGGGGAGTGTCGAGCGCTGATCTGAGATAGTGTTCATAACTAGGTTTTCTATGAAAGTCTTGTACGGCATGTTGTACTCTAGCCACAGAAAGTATTACGCCATTGGTCGTTCATTGAAGAACGAAAGATTGCAAACGGCTTGCTTTGAAAGGCTGTGGCAAGTCCAGTTGAAGCCAGAATGTGTGCGATTGCGAAGGCAGCGTGGGCAATATAATGCACGTATATAGCGACTCCATTCAGCGGCCGTATTTTGTAAGGAGCCAGTTAATTTTCCATTGTTATCATCCTTAGTTATTAGCACGGTCGCCAGAATCGGCTACTCGAGGTGACGGTTAATAAAGACTTAAAATTGGAAAATTTAATGAATCTTTACAAAATAAGGCCACTGTGCTGCATACGTCGCTGCTTGTAAAGCGTGTCGTACATGTTCCTGCTGTAGAAAGTGCTCCTATCATATAGAATATTTCCACTTCATCAAATGTAAGTGGTCCATGTAACAGAGTCACATCCACATCCACAGAGTCTTGCATGCGCGCAGGTCTCCGATGTTTCTACAAATAGCAAGTTCTCCGCCGGTTTTGCTAAACACGCACACAGCAGACACCGGAAACTTGATTTTCTTGCAGTCTCACAGAACGCACATGAGCTAGCGGCGTCAACGTGGGTTATCCGCCTCCTTTGCTAAACGCATGCGGAATAAGCACTGGCGGCTTGGTTCTTACGCAGTCTCACACCGAACAAACCCACAAAGCAGCGTCGTCGCAATGGAGCGCCATCACCGGTGGTCGACGTCGCTCTCGTATGTCCCGAAGTAGGCCGTAGACCGCGACATGGTGTTGTACATGGAGGGCGGGCCCATCATCTTCGAGCCCGGATGGTACGCTAGGGGCACCGCGTACGGCGGGAAGCAGGTGCACGTGCTAGGCGGCGGCTTGAGGCACGTGCACTTCGCCGGGTGCCCGTTAACAATGGGCATGGGCCCCGTAGTGGACGCGTAGTGGCCGTGCGGCCGCGAGCGCCTCAATCGCACGATGCAGATCACCATGATCAGAATGCACACGAAGGCGACCACACCCGCCACGATGCCGATTATCATCGTGTCCACCTTGGTGAGCACGCTCTGGCCGTTCGACTGGCGGGGACGCGCTGTCGTTGGCGCTTCGAAGATGATGTCGGGTTCCTTCCGATGGGGAGGCGAGGTCTTGCGGACGATGTTGTTGTTGCTCGGCGTGGTGGAGGTCCGCGTCGTTGGCACACCTTCAGCTGTGGTTACCTTACTGAGTCGGCTGGACGTGGCCGACATCTCCTCGTTCTCCTCCTCATTGGCTTCATCATCGCAGAAGAGGTCGTCCATCTGCAGATTGACAACGAGGATCTTGTTCAGGTGGTGAGGCTCGGCGCACGCCAGGTCGATGAGCGCTGCGTTGTTGCCCTCGTCGTCGTCTTCGCGCGTCGTCTTGTGATCTTGGATCCATCGCCAGAGTGGAATCAGATTGCAGTCACACGTGATAGGGTTCTGCTGGATTCCTTCGATCTTCAACAAGGCCTGCTTGCTGGACAGCGCAGTCAGCAGCTGAGGATTGATCCGCTTGATCTGGTTGTAGTTCACGTTCACAAAGCGTTTAGTGGACAGCGGCAGGGGCAGGAATATCGTCGTCGGCAGGTCGGCGATGCTCGTGTCGGAGATGGTGACCCGCAACTCGCGGCCGCGTATCCCGGCAAATGCACTCGAGGACAGCCCGTTTATGGTTTTTCCAGTCACATAAAGGTGACTCAAGCGAGGGCTGTACACTTTCTGGAGCTGATCCTTGAACAAGTTGTCCTTAATTTCTATACCGAGGCTCTCAAGGCCTTCGAAAGGCTCTAGGCACTTTCGAGTCTTCAGAGCCTGCAAGTTCCCGTACCCATATAGGTTTAGCTTAGTCAGCCTGGACAAAGGATTCAGAGCTTCGCACTCGATGTGGTTTAGTCTTGGAAGCCGCGAGAAGTTAAACTCGTCAAGGTTTTTCAGGTCTTGAAGGTCTCCGTTTACCAAATACGATATGGGATTGTCTGAAAGGTCTAATTTTCTCAGTTTTCTCAGATTCGACCAAGCACCAGCTGTGGCGATGCTGAGATTTGGTATTCCGTTGCCAGACAAGTCTAGAACTTCTAGGAGGGTAGTTTTTTGAAAGTTATTGGGCGATAGCGCCGATATTCTGTTTCCGGACAAGTTCAGAAGCCTCAAGAACGGGCTTTCAATCAGCGGCAAGCTCCGTATGCCGGTATTCGCCAGGTGTAGAAAACGCACGCTTTTGGGCTCGGCGAGTAAAACGTGGTGAGCGTTTGTAGTAAGAGGATTGTTCGACACATCGAGCTCTTTGATATTTACGAGAACATCTGCATTCGAAGGGAAGTCTTCAATGTGGTTGTTGGAGAAGTTAGCCTTTTCTAAGAACGAATACTGTTTTCTCAAAGCTACGGTTGGGAAGGTGCTAAACTCATTATGGGCCAGGTTGATGCTTTCGAGCTTAAAGTCTCGAAGTCGACTAAATACGTCGGGAGAAAGCGAGCTCATGTGGTTGTAGCTGAGATCAAGGTTCAGCTGGCTGATTCCTTGAAACAGCCTATCACCAAGGTGCGAGATCTGGTTATGCTGAAGCTCAAGATAGCGTAACTGGGTCGAATTCTGGAAGGCCCTGTCACCTACACTACCTATTTGGTTATGTTCAAGATCCAAATGTCTGAGCCTAGGCAAGTCAGCAAAATCCGAATCTTCAAGCGTGTGAAGTTTGTTGTATCCGAGTTTGAGAACTTCCAAAGACCAAATAGAACGAATTATTTCGCTCGGGAAAAAAGACAGTTTGTTGTGGCTGATGTCCAGCTTGCGAAGCCTTGGGTGCATAGTAAAAGAATCGGGGTAAAGGTAAGCTATTTGGTTATGGCTTAAGTTGAGGTCTTCTATATAAGTTTCTTTAGCGAAAAGTTCAGCTTTGAAAGAGTTCAAAACGTTGTTGTTGATCTTAAGCCTCCTTAGTGCGGGGAGTTGATCAAAAGTGCCAGTTCGTATTCCAGTCAACCTGTTGTAACTCAAATCCAACGTCTTCAGACGCGTAAGGTTAAGAAAGGCCATGGTGTTCATGTCCTTGATGAAATTACTCTTGAGCGTAAGTTCTTGAAGTTCGACGAGGTTATTCAACGCCCCTATCTTCACGTCCGTCAAGCTGTTGTAGGCTAGATCGAGAAACTGCAGTTCGCGGAGTGCCGCCAAGGGACCCGCAGGAAGGTAGCGAATCTGGTTGTTACTCAAGTCCACTCTCTTGAGCTTCTTGAGAGTAGAGAATGCGTTTGCTGGTATGGAGGTCAACTTGTTCTTGCCGAGACTTAATAACTGTAAGTTGGGGAACTCGAGCTTCAGGTCCTCCGAGACAATTACGTTGTCACCGAGGTCCAACGCCATCAGAGAGTTCCGCAGTCCGTCTAAGCTTCCCGAAGAAATTGTACTCAATTTGTTGCCCCGAAGATTGAGCGTTTCGAGGAACTGTAGGTCCCTGAAGGTGCCGTTGGGAATCTCTGTGATCAGATTGTACGCAAGCGACAGCTCTCGGATGCTGACACCAGCGCTGAGTACTCCGGGCGAGAGCACAGCTATCCGATTGTAGTCCAGGTGAAGCTTCTGAAGTCGTGGCAGAGAGCCGAGCAATGCAGAGGGAAAGACTAGAAGCTGGTTGTCTTCCAGGTAGATGGCCTCGAGGCTCACCAGACCTCTGAAGGTTGCGACGTCCACCTTTCGAATCTGGTTGATGCCAAGCCTCAGTGCCCTGAGGCTCTTCATTCCATCGAAGCTGCCCGGCTCGATCTGCGATATTTCATTGCGGCTCAGGTCGAGGTACTCGAGCCCCTTGAGGTCGGATGGCGCCGCTCCGCTGAACGAACGAATCTTGTTCGAACTCATCGTAAGCATCTTTAGAGCGGGCAACCGACGCAGAGTCGTGGTGGGAATGTGGGCCATAAAATTGTTGGACAGATCGAGCGTGGTCAAACGCTGCAGCCCGTCGAAGGCACCGGCGGGAAGGTTCTTTATTCTGTTGGAGCCCAAGTAGAGGACCTGTACTCTGGGGATGTTGGTAAAGGCGCCTTCTTCGATTTGGGATATCATGTTTTTGGTCAGGTTCAATGTCTGCAGCGCCTCCAAAGGTGGGAACGAGTCCTTGGTGAGCTCGGGTATGCGGTTCCCGTCGAGGCTGAGCCATGTGAGGGCGGGAAGGTCGACCAGACTCGATGCCGGTACTTCTTCGAAGTCATTGTCATTGATGTTCAGCACCTGCACAATAAAAAGACGAGACACAAGACATGAAGTAATTTCTAGCAGCCAATTTTCGGTCCTGTGTAGCAAAATGTGTGGCAGGGCACATGTGAAACTTTCAGGAGTGAATTAGCGGCAAATCTTACGAAACTATTTGCTGCACGATGCATACTTTACAAGTAGGTCACGAATATATCCATGTATTGCTCGGATATAACGAATACCACGAACGTCCGATAATTTGCTAAAAAAGATAATTGCTCCTTATCTCTATATAGCTATAAATCTAAAGCCAGAGTCCGTGTACAGTGTGCGATAACAGCGCTTGGACGCTAACTCCTGGAGAAATGAAAACAGATGTATGTACGACATTCGTCCCACGTAAGCACACACATAGCCTTCTCGAATATATGGTGCCACTATGCGCCTTTGAAACGAGCGGCCCAGTCAGGCGCCGCACGTTTCTCTTCCAAGGTGGCAATATGCACTGTGTGGATGAGAACAAAGCCCCGCAAATGGATTCCACGCTGAAAAGTATGCAGCAGCAATGCAAGTATTGCGCTTCAGGCATGCGTGTACATGTGAGTGGGACCTTTATGCTGAGCAACATCGCTTGTTTTTGAGGTTGGCAGGAATTATGCTGTAGTGATATGTTTGGGCACCTATATGCGTTATCTACATGCTGGCATGCATGCATGCGCAAAGACACGTACGCAAGTACTTAAACTCAAGTCAGTCACACTTTGAAGTTTCTGCATGCCCATATGTGCATATGCAATCAGGTATTTATCATATACGAATACAATCATACCATACCGTGTTTATCACTGTACCTGTACTTATATCAGCGTGCTTATATCATAATCATCATTCAGCACCTGGAGTAGCATGTCAGCCGAAGAGCCAGACTGACATCTAGAGCATATAATCATAGCATATAACATAACATAGCATAGCATAAGCATATATAGAAGTTTGTTTCTAGCTCTCTCTCTCTCTCCAGCAGGAAATCATATTGCAAAACACAATGTGCACATAGTAAAATACACTATGTAAGCTCTACATGTCCGCATGCACATTTCTAATCAATAACACACACTCTACAATTACAATCATACCAGCCCAAATGTAACGTTGAATGTAGGAGGTAACATGCTTATTTGCACTAATTATCTACAACAATAAGTTACAGAATTAGCAGACCAACAATTTTGGCAGAAACGCAGCTTCTGATTTAGCGTGACCCGCAGACTTCAACGGTTCAGCAATCAGAAGACTTAGCGGTTCGCCCGGCTATGAACCCATTTGCTGTAACAGCATCGCAAGCTCTCATATCGAACGGTCACCGTACCCAGAAACGAGGAACGAATGAAAGCCCACATTGCTGACACTTCTTAAGCGTTTAATTTCTCGTGCATAAAGATTAGTTTCTTGCGCTGCATTACGAGACGTGATAGTCTAGCCAAAATTACTGGTGATGTTAAGTGTGGCTATTCTACGCGAGTGCATATAGCAAATCAGAACCCTCATTTTCTTAAGTAAATTCTTCGTGAAACCAAAGTCGCTTATGCTTTATACAATGCAATAAAGGCTAGTAAAGTGCCCCTGAACACGATATAAACGGAGAGTGGACGTCATGCAGATATTGTGGAATACTCAGGGAGCCCAGCTAGGCTTGTCTAACGATTACGTTCAGGACAGACTTACGGTGTCACGCTATGGTAGTTAAACCAGTTTTTCTGGCCAAAACGACTTCGAGCCTGTGCGGAAAAGGGCCGCGGTGACGGCAAACATTGCAAGGCCGCAGGTCGCTCGCTCGCAAAAGTGGATTATGCAAAGTCCGGCCGATAGGAAACCGAGCTGCATGCATGCGAGGCGAACGCGTCCCTCCAAGCGATTTGCAGCGGAGGCCGATGCGTTTGCTCGCGATTGAGTCGCACTTATCGCGTGGAGGTCGCCTGCAAGGAGATCGCGGAAGGATTATGTTGCGGCGAGGAGCTTTAGAAACTGAAGCCGATGTTGGAAAGCGTCGGGCCAGATGTTTCTAGGACTTAGTACATGAAATGAACCACCAGTCCGTACAAAATTAAGATAAACACACTCGCGTGCGCGTGTTACTTGATTTATTGTTTTTAACCTGCAACAAAAAGATACTATACTGGCGACTTTTGAAGTTTGGAACGAGTATCAACGCCAATAAAGGGAAAATACGCGCGAGCTTAAACTAACATGGAATGGTGGTACAGTGATTAGAAGAGAGAGGGAGAGAGGAAATAAGAGATGGAAGGCCGCTCTGAGGTTAACCAGTGTAACTGCCTAGTTGGCTACTTAATTAAATTAAATTAAATTATGGGGTTTTACGTGCCAAAACCACTTTCTGATTATGAGGCACGCCGTAGTGGAGGACTCCGGAAATTTCGACCACCTGGGGTTCTTTAACGTGCACCTAAATCTAAGTACACGGGTGTTTTCGCATTTCGCCCCCATCGAAATGCGGCCGCCATGGCCGGGATTCGATCCCGCGACCTTGTGCTCAGCAGCCTAACACCATAGCCACTGAGCAACCACGGCGGGTTGTTGGCTACTTTGCACTTGCATGAAAGAGAAGAGTAAGGAAAGATGAGGGGAAAAAGGATATAAAATGAATCTGTCCGCCCAAGCACGGTAAAGGCAGCTGACAATGATTACAGTCTTCCAATAAGTGAATAATTGCTGCTTTGCACGTTGAACAAAATATCTTGGTCAAAATAAAATACAAAATGCAAAATCGTGCCGCTAGATTAATCACTTCCAGGTACAGCCGTGAAGGAAGTGTCAGTGCGATTAAATCATCTCTAGGACTCGAACCATTGGTGTTGCGTCGGAAAATTGCGAAACTGTGCCTTTTCCAGCGACTTTATTGTAACTTCCCCGAACTGCATGGAAGGCTTCTAATCCCACCAAACCGTACATCTCGTCGCCTTTTTAACTCTTGCAGTATCCAGCACTTGCATGGTTCAACATTTTCCTTTAATCAATCGTTTTTGCCTAGCGCCATTATAGAGTGGAACAATTTACCAGATAGAGTTGTCGATGAGCGCAACCCTATTATCTTCAAGCAGCTGCTTACTGATCACCTTAAACCCTAACCTTATAATGACCTATACTGTGCCTTCATTCTTTTGCGATTGCCATCTCACATCGTGACTGTTCTGCTGATTTGCTTTTGCATTCTATTCAGCGTGCCTCTTGACTTTTGTTGTTGTTGTTGTTTGTTTGTTTTAATGCGAATCCACAGGCTGAGTCTTGTAACATATTGTAACCATATCTTTATTTCTATCCTTATCTTCTGTAACCCCCCCCCTTATGTAATACCCCGACAGGGGTACTTAAGGAAAAATAAATGATGATGATGATGATATAGCAGGATGCAAATAGGCCAACTTAATTGGAGGATAATGAGCAGTCGTAAGTTTTGCGTTGAAACTTTAGTGATTAGATATACCAATGAACAACCTTGTACCATGGTCGTTTTGTCCATGATGTATTTACGAATTATGCGTTATAACGGTGAGGTCAGCTCTGCACAACATAAAACATAATATAGAGCGACCATGTACTAGGGAAAACTCACGCGAACGTTTCTCGAGCTGACTGTTGCCCCACCGAGGTTATGATTGTATGAATTCAAAGAGGCGAAAAGAAACTTCGAGATTGGTTGCACTATTTCACCCTGCGCGAAGATGTGAATAAAAGACACATTGCTGTTAAGGCACGCTGTTTATCGGCTGCTTCTCGCCTAACTGAGAATTTTTGTTAATGGTCGAAGCTGTTGTCACGCATTTGGAAGTTTGCCTGGAGCGTACGACTCGACCCCAGTGTCCTCGTTCGTAAGCGTCTCTTTTTTTTCTTTTTTCTTTGCGAAGTGCAAATATATCAAGCTTCTGTAAATTCCTATTTCTGTGCACCTTCGCTCCAAGAGATGAGTATAAGAGAGAGAGAGAAAAGTAAATTCTGGGGTTTTACGTGCCAAAACCAGGTTCTGATTATGAGCCTCGCCGTAGAGGGGGGCGCCGCGGTTTATAGTTTGACCGCCTAGAGTTCTTCAACGTGCAGCCGATGCACGGTACACAATTGTTCTTATACTTCGCTCGCCCCCCACGCCGGAATGCGGTCGGCGCTGCCTGGACAAAACCCGCCACCTCGTGCTAAGCAGCGCAATGCCATAGTCACTTGGATACCATGACGGGTAGGAGCGAGACAGAGCAAGAACGGACTGTACTTGTTAAAATATGCCCAGAGAGACCAATGAAAGTTCATCGGACAGCTTCGGCACACCTGCCAGAACATAAGCGATTATCTTGTCCTCAAGAAAAATAGTGCATGCTCGCGCGACCGGTGAGACCGAGTGCACAAGAGCCAAGTGTTTAAGCCTCTGTACGTCATGGTAGCCAATTGCCGAGTGAAAAAGTGGAGCAAGGCATTGTGGCAAGTGAACGCGTCCATGCATCGATCGCGTGGACAGCGCAGGTCAACGGGTCGGTCATCTTACTGTCGCGAGCTCGGACCCCCCCCCCCCCCCCCCTTTTCGAGGAAGATAATCGCCTGTCGCCGTCATCCTGCCTTGCGTGAACGTTTTGCGATGCAAGGAAGGGGCAACGGCTGGACCGTTGTACACTCAGCTTCAAGAGAACAGCATCACAAAGACATTTGGCAGCGTTTTTTTATTCTGCATCATGAACGTCTGTTCGCTCTCGTATGCGTATGTAGCGCCGCAGTCCGTTGAATGACCTCACCTACATGCACAGTGCAAACAGCCGCGGTGTTGAGGCCTTCTGCGAAGCCGCCAGACCAAGACACTTCCCCAGTGATGTTGGGCCTCTTGGGTTGCAATATATGGCGCGTTCCTTATTTAAAATTTTAGCTGTCATGTTCCTTATTTAAGATTTTACAAAGTGGAGCAGGTCTGTTTGATTTTTGGAGTGTAAAGGAAGATGACACCTCCACAAGGTGGTTAACAAGGCACACGTTTCGCTTGCTGCCTTACACCGAGGAAAGGGCGATAAGTACACAAAAATGAAGAGAGTGAAAAAGAGAGAGAAGGAGAAAGGAACACTAGCTGCGTGCGCTTGCCGGGATGCGCATCAGCTCTTAAAACAGTCACTGAGGTCAGTTTACTTTCAGGAACTGGAGAAATGCGCACGTTCGCCAATGAACCAACACACGGTAGAAGCTGTGTGCTTGATATACATTTTCCGGACAACACGCACGGTAATCCGCGTACAAAGCTAAACAGGCACTATTATTCAGTCGCGTGCCAGTAGTGACGTGGGCTTATGCGAAATTACGTAACAAGGCTTACGCTTTGTGAAACGATATGGGACAGGAAGTTGGCGAGAGGCGTAAACATGAAACACCTCTGCGTCTGAAATCTCCTTTCCGAGTGGGAAATGGCTCACAACCGCATCAAATAGCCCCACACAGACACATAAATTTTAAATGTGAAGTTAATTTAGCAGGATAGAAAATTGGGCCAGGCGGTATCGACTGACCATAATGTACTGTAGCGCGGTAGACGTGACAGAAGACGAAGGATACACACAGGCGAGGCGCTAATTGAACCCGCAGCTAAAGTTTGTACTGAAAAAAATCTAACACTCACGCTCGCAAATGATGCCGGGTATGCACTACGTCATCTTATTTACATCGTTCTTAAATATATACTTGTCTTTCCCGCACACTCGTGTGTATGTTGAAAGTTCAGCTCGTATACCTTAAGCAAAAAAAAAATTTTTTTTTAGACGAACGTTCTAAAGGCTAAAGAGATTCGTTTTTCCGTGGCGAGTACAAAGCGAAGCTGTGTGTGCATTCGCAGGAGAGTGAACGGTGAATGTGCATAGCTGGCGAGCAGCGTGCGCGGCCCAGTCTTTGGGACGATGAAACCAGGCCGGCGACGTGAGCGCAAGAACAAAAAAAATCTTCCCGCCCCCAGCTACCGGCGCCCGTTAACGACGCAAAGTGCTGCGCGTGGCCATCGCGAGCAATCATCGTGGAGAAAACGAGAGCGCCGTGCGGCGAAGCCCGCGGGACAAATGGGATGAGAATACACGAACTCGTGGCGAGCTCATTGCGTTCGGAAAGCCTCCGAGGTCGCGCGCTCCATTTGCGGCGTCCTCCGCTCAAGCCGCGGTACGATTAGCGTTACTTGAGCGGTTTTTTTGAGAAGAATACAGCGTACGCAGCGCTGTGTTAACAAAACGCGCAGTTATCCCGCGTCAACGAGGCGTTTGAAAAAAAAAAAGGCAATTTGCTTCCTTGCTTTCGTCTCGTTCATTGTAATACATCGTCACTTTGTTTCGTATGACGATGAAAGTGAAATTGCTTCAGTAAAGCTCAGGACTCCCCGTTGCCGAGCAGGAGATGGTCTGTTCGATTTCCGTCAGCGGAGAGTAGTGGCAGTATCTCTGAGTGCGATCAATCAATCAATCAATCAATCAATCAATCAATCAATCAATCAATCAATCAATCAATCAATCAATCAATCAATCAATCAATCAATCAATCAATCAATCAATCGTTCATAGTGATTCTGTGTTTGATCACAGAACATATTATTTCTGGAGCATCGGCAGGCTCACGCACGAATAGGCGAACTGAAAAATATTTTAAATAAAGAGAAAGAGGTCGAGCTATACATAAAGGCCGTTTCCATCTTCAAATTTTTTTTCTGCAGCAATAATCAAAGGGTGCAACAGTCGCGGTGGCTCAGTGGAGTTTTGCCCCTAAGCATGAGGTCGCGGGGATGATTCTATTCTCTGCCGCGGTGATTCATAAGACGGCGAAACAACAACAACAACAACAACAACAACAACAACAACAACAAGATCGTGTACCGTGCTCAGAGCGCACGCTATGCGCTTCGCAGCGGCAGCCCTCATATCCACCTGTTATACCACACCCTATGATTTTTAATGAAAGGTTAATCAGCCTATATATACCTCGTTGCGGAGGAAACCACTTCTTATTTAATTTATGAGAGTTTCTTTCTTTTCTGCCTTATTTTGCGTAATACCACGCTTCCTGACTGCAAGGACCGACACTTTATCTTTTCCCCCTAATGCTGTCACATAACGAATCAACAATCAGCGCCTATTGGTTGTCAATGCCACACCCACGATGTTGCTGGATCTCAGCGGAGGTCTACATAAAAAAAAAAGAAGAAAGACATCTGGGTTTCTTTTGATTAGTTTCCATTTACCCCTCTAGCCTGTCCTGGCCCCTGAGACCAACCGGTTCCGTAACTCCTACTGTATCTTCACAAGTGCACGAGCGAAGCCGACGTACGCCGTGAAATGGTTTCCTTGCACCACGCCGCGTCAGGTCCACGCCCTTCACAGCGAAAAGAAAGAGGGAAACTCGTAACGGCGAACAACTTAGCAAACACTTTTTTATATATAGCGTTGGTACCTCATCTCTGTTGCTTGTTTTCGTTGACCGCAGTCGATGTGCATATACCTCGGCACGAGGAGTGTGCTTCACGCGCCACTTAAGCGCCGAGCGCGTTTTAACTCGCGCAGGAAATACACAAAAAGTGTCTTCAGCCGGGGCAGATAAATTGTGTAAAGGGCGGTGCCGTGCTTTTTTATCGCGGTTAAGTAGCCCGTAAAAAATTGTTTAGCTCTCCCGAGTTTGAACTTACGGATTACGCCAGGGTGAACTTTGGAGCCCAGTCACGCCGGATCTTTGGATGCACGGCGAATCCATAGCGCGCTACTTCTGAGCACAAAGAGAACTGCAGATGGTTTGAAGTAACCCGAAGCCCTATATTACGGGCTGTTTGATAGACCCATGGTTGCTTGGGGGCATTGAAATCAATCAATCAATCAATCAATCAATCAATCAATCAATCAATCAATCAATCAATCAATCAATCAATCAATCAATCAACTGATTAATATCTCAACAAAATAGTAAACGGATGAATCAACGGTTCAATCGATCAAACCATGAAGCCGATGAGGGTCCCAAACAAAACGCGTAAACGAAAAGACACTCAGGCCCCCGACCGAGACGCGGACAATTTAGACAGGCGCACGGAGCAAGAGACTGGCATATGCACGCTTGGAAATCCGACAAGTGGGCACGAAAATCGCTTCGGCCCACGATGGAGCGCGCTGCATGCACGCACAGAGAGATTGGAGGCGGCCCAGGACATGCCGTGACCGGGGAAATTTTGAGCGGCAACCGCACGCGGAACGCGCAATTTAGCGGGGCCTTATTGCACGTTGTTGAACCGATTGGCCGTTTTATTGCCTCCTCCCTTCGAGGATTGCTCGCGTGACGGGCATGCTGCGAAATCGAGTGATCCGGCTTCGGCCACGGTGCAACGGCGCGCACGTAATAGTGGCGGGCAGTCCGATTATCGTATTATTTCGCGTGTCGAGGTCTTCGGATACAATGTGGATTGCCCAGTGGGTATACTCTGAGAAGAAGAGGACGAAGCGGCGAGCGGAACATATCAGAGCTCGGCACATGTCAGGGCTCGGCGCCCTGGCTCAAACTGTGTCACATAAGTGCAAGCGCAGCTCCTGAGTGGCTGGCGTAACAAAGACGACATTTATCATAGCAACACTTTCGGGCAGCAGCTCTAATTTCGGGTCCGTAATCGCCCCCTCATGTAATGCGGCTGGCCGTTAAATGTGGCAATTTTATGACGTTTAAGAGTGTCCGCGTAGAACGCCCTATCATCGGTGCAAAGTGTATGTTTGGACTTTCAAAATTTCTAATTTATCAGGAACTACGCCATTATTATTATTATTATTATTATTATTGTTGTTGTTGTTGTTGTTGTTGTTGTTGTCGTTGTCGTTGTTGTCATTGTCGTCGTCGTCATCGTTGTTGTTGTTGTTGTTTCAGCCACCGAAAGCCACAATCGTGTGGTGACCAACGTGAAAGAAGTCGCACTTTCGCTTGAAAGGCAAAGCACCGATTGCAATAGCAAATTAGTAGACAGCTGTATGAAGTAAAGAGGGTAGTTTTATCGGCTGTCTAAACTTGCAAGCATTCGCCAACTAAGTTAACAAGTATGGTGCAACGCGGGCACACGCAAACATGAACGCACCTCACTCTATGACCACGCACACTCACTGTCAAAACGCTGGAGTGAGAAAGCGCGACAGCAACACCGAGCGAATTGACGTTCGTGCTGCCTGTTGCTTCAACACAGCGAGAATACAGTGCACGCGGAGCTATCATGACTCGACGCATTCTGTCCAATGCATTGAAAATAGCTTTCAAAAAAGACGCGCGCGGCCGCGCCATAAGCAGCTGGCGCCGGATCAGAACGCCTCCCACCCTACCTTTCCTCCCCCGGTGCCTTGCACGCGACGGAAGACGGCGCGCTTCGTTCCCGCTATCCTCCCTTACGCGGGCGAGATTGAGCCACCATGGTCGGCGCACCATTGCACGCTTTCACTCGCACATGCAGCATACGGCGCGCGGCGACGATGTACTTTACATGGAACATCAAGGCGACGGCGATGCCAACGTCGACCGCAGAAATGTGCCTGGAGCGTCCATATAATTGCTATCGCAATAAAGGTGAGGGTGTGACCCCTCAACGCTGTTATACAAAGGAATTCAGTCCCAAAGAGGGGAAACGATAGAACTGCATAAAATACTGCACCTGTTAGTCTAGAAATTTTGCTTATTTGTTTTTCTTCTTCACGGTAAGCCCGTATAGACGCATAACCGCAAGAGTGCTTCTGACCACACACCCTAAGAGAAATACCTTGTCTGAAAAACAATGCAAACCCGTCGGGCAACATTACTAACCACGGTCGAGCTGGCCGTATAACTGCCTACCGAAAAGCCACTCAAGGAGGCGAGCATTTCGGCCCTCTTTCAACGACTGTTATAAACGAACGCCAACGTCCACACCCCACACTCCCACGAAAGCGCACGCCCAAAGCCACCGCAGGCGTAGGAAGGGGGCAGACGCGGTCGCCGGGCAAAGGTCTCAGGAAAAGGCTGTTCGTGCAGGCAAGTAAACACGGAGCTATGCAGTGCAGCCACAAGGTACACGGCTTCGCACGGCGGACATGCGCGCCGGTGGAATTTTTCGCCGCCTCGCAAACCGCGCAGCGCAGGGGGCAGTATGCTACGACGGCAACCTTGAGACGCGGCCGCTGGCTGCTGCTACGTGAGGAGGGCGCGTTATAGAAAGGGGCAGCCCCTACGTAGTCGGTGGCCGGTTGACCGGCAGCGGTTGAATCACAAGGCCGCGGCTTTCAATGGGCGGATACCGCCTTTCGCCGGCGACGACGACAAAACGTGATCCGTGTCTCGCGCAACACAGCACGGCTGTCGGCGCGCGGACAGTGCAGGGCCTTTCAGCATGCCCCGCGCGCCGTAGACGGGCCACCCTTTGAAGTCGTTATTGTTGCGCCGACGGCCGGCGACGAGCGTGGAAGGAAAGCGAAGCGACGTTCTAGCAAGCGCTTCTCTTCTTCGAGCCCGTCGAGCGAGCGATGAGGCGATCGCTTCTCGAACGTGAATGGAAAACGGGGAAGCGCTGTCTCGTAATAACGACTTCGTTTTTTGTTAACACATTCTTACCCCCACTTCATTTTTCGTCAACGTAAAATTACCTCAGTCTGTTACACGGCGAAGCGTACCCACAACAAGTTAAGTGCGCTTGAAATCGTCGTTCCGACGTCAGTGCCTTCATTTACTTTTTGCTTATTAAGACTGCATTGAGGAAGTTCTGAGATAGTGCGTCTGCGATACGCACTCGAGATCGAGATGTAGGTCGTCCTCATAGTTATAGCTTCTCCAGCTGGACGCAGTGACCTCAATTTATTCGGGAGAGTGGCTTCACTATATTCGCGTTCTCTCTTTCGGCTTTGTAAGCTGGCAGTTAACAAAAGTTAGCCTGCTGACCGGTTATAAATGTCTTGACCTCCGTTAAGTGCGTGCCAACAAAAGATAGTGTTTCTGTGTTTATGTGGATCACACGTGAAAGTGACTATAAATTACTTTTTTCCTCTACAATTCGTGTAACTCAAGAGAGAGAACAAATAATCTAAAAGGGCATAATCTAGGTAATTTAACCTACTAGCAGGCCATTGTTGATAGAACTGCAGTTATCTTCTTCAACTAGGCCATACAGAAACATTTCCTATTATTGGACTAAACCCCTACGCAGAAGCTATTTCGTCAGGTAAGTGGAACTGACCTCATGAAAAAGAGCTCGAATAGATGCGAAATCCTGAGTGGCATGACATCTGACACACTGAACCTTGCTCGACGCAGATAAACTTCGACGCTGTCTTTGCGGACTCCTGATGGCCAAATCAAGAACATTGGCATTGGAATCAAATGCACCTACAGAAAGGAACAGCTGGTAATCGTTTGCGGCCAGAACGTTGAACACGCACTGATTAATAGCTTCCGGTCGAGCCTCAAGAAGTCAACCTTAGAGTCCTAAACCTTTATGAAGACCCTTGTTGGTTAGAGTGAATGGCAAGTGAATGAATTATCAATGAATCTTGCAAGATGCTTTCTAACGCCAGTATGATGTTCAAACCTAAGAAATTATTTTTTTTTGACCCAGGATTGTCTCTTTCTCTCTCTCTCTCACGCACACACACGCACACACACATACACACACACACACATACATACATACACACGCCGACGCACGACCGTGTCTTTCGTCATCGCGAACTCAAACACCCAAATGAATCTTACGGAAAGTTTTGTGAAAGACATAATGACAGTATAGTGAAAAAATTTGCACATCTTCTCTAGTCTGCTGAGTAAATAATATAGTTCATATTACCCTCACTTTTCTTCGACAGAGCTCGCTAAAATGCACTGAGTTAAAACAAAAATTTCCTAAAGAGTTCTTACATAGTTCGCGTACGTCCTGGAAGCACGTTACCGAGCATCTGAGAACTAGCGCCTGTATAGACGGTATTAATTAATTGAAACTCAATGTTGTCAATACATATGTCGCTGGCCTCTGCACAGTGTTATATTGTTGAAACAAAGATTACGTGCGGTGAAATTAAATTTGGGAGCCAATAAGCATCTCGTCCACAAAACCTAGTATTGTCATTTGCCTAACAATGACGACGACGACAACGACGATGCCAACGACAACAAAAACAAGAACATCACAAAAAATATGGAACTTTCTGCACAGGCTGCAACAGGCCACCAAAGGAAACAACTCTTCTGACCTAGACGTAGCCTTCAATCTTGTTCAAGGAATATAAGAAAAAGAAAAAAAGAAAGAGGAGATGCAGTAATTGCCGCGTAGTTCGACGATACCAAGCGTCGTTTTTGATGTCTTCTCATATGCCTACAGTTAAACAAGAACAACTTATTTTTCGGGAAGCTATAGTGTCTATAAAAGGAACGGGACTGATCTAAAACCTATAATGTGGGCGAATTGATGCGAGTTTTTTTAGTTTCTCTTCTTTTCTCATCTTTTCTGCCCTTAACGCATCCCCCTCTACAGACTAGTCAACCGGACACTTAATCTGGTTGACCTCTCCGCCTTTCACCTCTTGTTTTTTTTCTCTCTCTCTCTCTTACATGAGAAGCCTTACACGTATCTCGCATATTTCCCCCGAGGGAACTATGCTCCGTTTAGCGTGCTCTTACGAGCGGCTGTAGAACAGCAAAGCAGTTCACACACAGGACGGCACCGTCGGTTACCTCGAGCTTGTCGAGCCCCTTGAAGACGGCCGAGTCGACGCCCTGTATCCGGTTGTCGGACAGGTCGAGCAGGCGCAGCTCCCGCAGCGCGCGGAACTCGTTGGTGGCGAACACGGGGCTCAGCTGGTCGCCCAGCAGGTTGGAGCCCAGGTGCAGCTCCTGCAGCGAGCCGTGCACGCCCTCGAGCAGCCGCTCGCTCAGCCGCCGCACCCGGTTGTGCGACAGGTCGAGCACGCGCAGGGGCACGCCGCTCGCGGTGAACAGCTGCGCCTCGAGGTCCTGGACGCCCGCGTGGCGCTGGGAGAACCGGTGGATCCGCTGCCGGTACGGGAGCATCGGGAAGTTGCCCTGCGCGCGCCCGGCGAGAACGTCCCGTGTTTTGGTTGCGTGCGAACCGAGAATTGCGTACACAGCATTGGGTGACAAGCCGGCATCGCCGCTGAAAGAACACTTCTCTTCCAAAACGACGTTGGTGGAAGCCACAGACACGTGCGCGCCAATCTGAACGATGTCGCGAGGACGGGTGCCCTCCCCCCTCCCCCAATTTTTTTTAAAGACAATGCATTTCTTAGCGAGTTGCCCCCACTATTTTCGTATCGGCTGCGCGTGTTTCTATAGCCTCTTTTGTAGGCTGACCACCGAGATAATGCAGTCTATAAATGTAGGCCGATCTCGAAGATAGTGCAGTCGAAAGAATTACGCTGGTACAGGTGATCGAGGTACTATACGAAGGGAACATAAGAGAGAAAAACGAAAAAGCATAAAGTCTAAATAATTACTTATTAAGAAAGCAATAAAACGTAATAGAATAGGCAGACTAGGTCTAAAAATACATAAAGATATATAAAAATAAAGGTGTGGCAAAGTAGTACAGGTATGGTTGCTGTAATCGGTATTTACTCTGCCATGACGTATGAATGCAACCTATTGTAACTTAGATATGTATTTTGCACCCTGCTAATATTCCCAATGGGAATCGCACAATAACTAACTAACTAACTAACTAACTAACTAACTAACTAACTAACTAACTAACTAACTAACTAACTAACTAACTAACTAACTAACTAACTAACTAACTAACTAACTAACTAACTAACTAACTTATTCAGGCTGGTGAACGCAATACAGCCTCTGCAGGACGTTCAGGCAAGCGTAGCTGTCCCTGACATCGAGATGGCGCGGTGTGTTTAAACGTAGTGATACCGTTTACCTCTGAGCCAAAGCCCTTCTCTGTGTTTGCGCGTGCTAACTTATCCACACCACTACTGCCAGATGCACGCACATCTGTCCTCTCGAACACAGACACTTTAGAAGAAGAAAAGAAAGAAAAGAAAAAAAAGGTGAAGCCCAAAGCGACTTCTGGAAGTGCACGCACGAGGTATTGTGATGGTGCTGCGGTGGCTGGCACCATATATACCTCATTCAGATACTGCGGAAACTAAGCCTTCTCTCTCCCTCTCTGTTTACATCCATTTTTCCTTTGCGCCGAGCAGGGCAGGAAACTGGATTCTTTCTTTGTTTTTGTTAACCTTTCTGGCCTTTCATTTGTTTGTATTGCACTATTTAAAAGAAGTTACGAGCGTACGTGCTATGAAACCAAGCCAACATCAGCGATTGCACGAGCCCCACGGGCTGCGACATCAGGCTGTGCCGTGGTCGCGGTTGGATCCATTTCTTTCTTTCTTTCTTTCTTTCTTTCTTTCTTTCTTTCTTTCTTTCTTTCTTTCTTTCTTTCTTTCTTTCTTTCTTTCTTTCTTTCTTTCTTTCTTTCTTTCTAATGAGACGGTGTGAGTTGGCCTTTTGTTGATTTGGATTTTTGCAGCCTATTTTCTTCTTGAAGGAAAGAAAAAACAAACAAACAAATGACGCAATCTCACGGAGTGCTTTTACAGGAGATGGCCTACTTGCGATGCAGATCAAACGACGTCCTTTAATTAAGTTCAGTTGTAGGGCGCTAAATAGTATTTGCCCAAGCTGTTCTTCTTCACACAACACTGAAGTGTAGCTAATCCTATACGCTTCAGCCATTTCTTTCGCGGTACTTGCGAGAACCTGTGCTTATTTCCTTCTGTGTGTATACCCGAAAACGTTCGTACCATAATAGTGAGCGTCGTTATGGATAAAAAAAATAATATATATGCACCAGGCGGAATTGAATCTAAGTACTCTCGATTCTGGGAGCGGTACAGACATCATTCTTTTTTAACACGGCATCAGTTATACTAAAACAGCAGTCACATTCATAGCGTGCCCGTACAGCATCTTCATTTGTAACAGCACCCACACGCATTATATCATTAACCAGTAAGCTAACCAACAAGTGTCCCACCAGCAGATCTCGGTAGATCTACCGGGAAGCTATTTGCTTGACAAGCTTCGATCCGCCTATTGTTTCTGATCAATTTTATTTTTCTTTATTACGTCCAATACCTATGGTCATATTTTGTGAGCCTCGATCCGAGCCTTTTCTCTCTCTCTGTCTTTCTCTCTTGACCGACCACTTTCGCCTGGCACCTATAGTGCGGCGCATGACTGGACTGACGGGCAACTTTCCTCCCTTTCATCGTTGAGCTCAAAACCTATGGTTCATGGTTGTACTTAATGCACTCGAAAGCTATGCGGCGTGGGAATAACAATCACTGAGCGTGTGTCAATCGTTTCAGCACGTTCACTTTTGATGGCTTTAACCAGTCAACGCTCTCTTAACAAATGAAAAAAAGAAAGAAATTAAATTATGGGATTTTACGTGCCAAAACCATGATCTGATTACGAGGCAAGCCGTAGTGGGGGAGTCCGGAAATTTGGACCACCTGAGGTTCTTTAACGTGCACTTAAATCTAAGTACACGAGCGTTTTTGCATATCGCCCTTATCTAGCTCTTCATAAATGTGACGTCCCCGAAATCGATCGTTCGAGTGAGTACCTCCCCGTATACGCTGGACACAAGCCCCCGCGGGCTGTTGCAGCCTATTGGCATTATAGAAAAAAACCGACTTAATGGGCGCACTGAACATGCGTCAGACTATCACGCCTGAAGCTATACGACACGTGATCTGCTCCATGGACTAGCACTGCCTGTTCATCCCGCGAAACGAATACATTTTTAAGCTTCCCGAGAGGCACTGACATCGGCGGGGCATACTTGAATTAGTTTATTGCGGGCTCTTACGCGTCTTTTGTACGTTATAGGGATGTGGAAGTTCTCTATGCAAAGCCCCTAATTTTTTAGTCGTTCCCATCTGGGCGCGATACGCCCAGGAAAACCGCTTGAGAATTCATTAATAAAGAACCTGCCGCACAACCACTGACAGTCGAGCTAATTGGTAGGAACTCATGTTACTAAAAGGCAAGGTGTGTTAACACGCACACAAGTGGGAAGGAAAAAGGACAGCACAAACACCGGCTATTACCTAAGAGAACGGGATCGAATCCCGGCCACGGCGGCCGCATTTCGATGGGGGCGAAATGCGAAAACACCCGTGTGCTTAGATTTAGGTGCACGTTAAAGAACCCCAGGTGGTCGAAATTTCCGGAGTCCTCCACTACGGCGTGCCTCATACTCAGAAAGTGGTTTTGGCACGTAAACCCCCATAATTTAATTTTTTTTTTACCTAAGAGAAAGTCG
Organism: Dermacentor albipictus; assembly: GCF_038994185.2. Lineage (NCBI taxonomy): Eukaryota > Metazoa > Arthropoda > Arachnida > Ixodida > Ixodidae > Dermacentor > Dermacentor albipictus. The sequence continues at coordinate 108,388,677 of NC_091824.1, read as the reverse complement.
CACCGTGGTGGTAAAGAAGGAAGGCGCAGAATCTAACCTGCGTCTGCTCAAGGAAAGGCTGCGCCAACTCGTCAATCATAGACACGTGCGGGCCCTCGCCAAGCATTTCCGTTGTCGACGGGTATACGGCGATGCCTTGTTTTGAGCAGGCGCGGATACAATTTGCATCTTGCTTCGTCAAAGAAGGCAAATTTAGAGAGGCACAAAGGAGACAGACACAGCGCTGCACGCCTTCAACAAAACGCTTATCGTTGAACAAACGTTAATCGAGTGGAGGAGAACACGCGTGACCCACACCGACGGGCCGTCTCACTTCTTCCCGCTCCGCCAATGGGATACAGCAGCGTTAACACGCACTGCCGTGAGTCGACTTACCCGTCTCCATCTACCCTCTGGCGCATCAATGCGATTCGCCTTCCTCTCAGATTCCCACCGTATAAATGGATGCGATACTCTAGAAATTCATTGTGATGCGACACTTGCCGCATTCGTGTAAACGCGGCTAGACACGGCTAGTCATAGACCTCAAGCTTGATCGCAGGTGAAGACGACGAAGGGACTACTTCGGTTTTTGAAACGGACGGGATTGGACAAGCAGCTGTGACAGTGATGTCACGTACCATGCCAGATTAATGCACTCCAATGGACGCTGTGTGTGTGCTGTGCTATGTGCTCTCTCTCCCTCTCCCCCTTCCCCATCTTTCATCTCCCCCATCCCTCTCCCATGAGTAGGGTAGCAAACCGGTTGAGATAAACTGGTTAACCTCCCTGCCTTTCTTTCTCCACTTTTTCCTTCCTTCCTTCCTTCCTTCCTACTCCTTCGATTGATTTCCTCTCAGTCTGCACTACGTTTAACTTTATAGTCGGCGCTTGTGTCGTACTTCTTGCTCATATACTTGTGTCGGTGTTAGCCCGCCTGCATCAGACGAGAACCTCCCTCTAATTTTTTTTCTCCGTGCGCGTACTGCTCACCTGGAAGGCGACCCTGTCGCAGTTTATTCCTGTGCCGTTGTCAGGAGGCCCGACGAAGTAGCAAGAGCACGGCTTGAGCATGGGCGCCATGGACGTGAACAGCTTGGCGCACGGCACAGTGACGAAGCGGCTTTCCTGAGCAGACCCGAGTGCGGTGATCGTAAACACGACCACCAGAGCCCGCAGCCACCGCACCGCCGAGTCGAGTCCGAGCGCCATCGCGGACCGCCTACACAGTACGTCAACAAAGGCAGGGTCAGAATCAGTCTCAATGTTCCTTACGATTTGTAGTATACAAGCTATAGGCATACATGGAATATATGATAGAAGTTGAAACCCCGCAAGTTAAGTATGAATTGCATGAGAATTGCTCCAGAAAACACGAAAGACAAGCAGGGAGCAATCTAGGATCACGCATTGTGATAAGCTTGATGTTTCCCGGCTTGTCCTTCGTGTTGTTTGCGAAGAAAATCAGGTGCCACCTGGTTAACCTCCGTATGTACATTTCCTTTTCTTTCTCTCTTTTTGGAGTCGTTTTCAAGCTGTGACAAAACGACTATAGGGCTACAGTACGTGTCGACAAGGGCTGCAGAAAGGAGCCCCTGTCTTACATTGATTTAAACTCCAAGAGCTGGTTAGGAGTAATAGGTAATTAGCGTCAATACGAACACACTCATAGCGCATTAATTTATTCGGCATTTAAAACATGATAAAGCAAAGTTTGTTGTCTATTATAGAAGCGAAAATTTGGTCTTATAGAAGTAGAAACAAACGGCTTAGCTGCTGTAACATTAGTAGAATAGGTTCCATAAGTGGTGCCGCCGTTTAGTATGAAAACGAAAAATGACTTAATAATCCTGTCTGCATGGTTACTGAGCTGGTTGTTGTCCATAGCTTTCAGCTCAGAGTCATTTAGGCGCGCTAATACGTGGCCAAACGAGATGCTAACGGGCTCTTTGAAGATGCAGGTTTGCTTATTTATTGCGCACAACTCGATTAATAGCTTTTGTTGAGACAGAGCCTTTTAAAACAGGCGACCCGTTGTAAAAAAGAAACAAAACAAAAAAGAACGGTGTCACCGTAAAACAGGTAGCATTACGCACGCTATAATTCCCAGGAACTTTCCGTAAAGTTGCTATTGAAGCCATGTAGGCTTAGACTTTCCCAAACTTTCTGGAAGCACAACCAAGCAAGCCACCCGAAGCGCGGTTGCACTCTCACTCTATATGGGATATATGAGAGTTTAGATGAGTGTGGCAGAAAAGCATAGCATTTTCTCGTGTTGTCTCACTTAAAGAAGGCTTGGCTCGAGGATTAATGTTTTGTAACATTATTCTGAACGAAACAAATATGGCTTATTAGTACGAAAGGAAAAATCGCAATCATAGGCACAGTTTCTCTCGATGGCAAACATTATTAATGTGTCACGGTCACACATCCTGCAGACTTTTTGCAGATTTGAATCCTTTCCTCCACGTGGTAAGACAAGAAATTGTCAGCTTGTGTTTCGTGTTATTTTTCGAATAGGCGTGTTTAATTATTATTTTAATGATCCACCATAACCAACTAACAAGTGCAGGCAAGCCGGTGCCGCAGTGTATTACGTCATAAGAAATTTTTTTTAGGATTTCGGCGGCGGCAGCGCCGTTTTTGAGATTTGCTATTTCTTTATTTTCTGTGTGTTAGTCACGTATGTCAACAGCCGTCTATCAACAGAACCGAAAAAAAGGAGGGGAAATCAATGCGTAATATTCCATCAGGCGGCGCTACATACGATCAGGCACGCCATATTTGAACATTTCTAACACTCCTTCCCGGTGCCCTAACGAGGAACAAGGGCAAGCGCCTCGCATCACGAGGCCGCCGAGCATGGCGGCAGCCCTTTTGAGGCGACGTGACATCCTTGAAGCGTGCCGTGCGCGATCGGCGCCCCTCACCGGGGCACGCCGCTTTCACTGCGCGCGTCGTCGCTTCCTCGCAGTGGCACAGCAGCATAGAAGCTGCAGGCCTCGAGGCAAGCGTGTACCGTGCACTCGATACGGAGTGAGGGCGATGTGCCGATCTCTGTTGCGGCTGCTGCGAGGCGCTTATCCTGCTCGGTATACAGGAGGGCGGGTGTTCCAACGGGGAAAAAGAAGGCGCGTTTACTTTCTCCGGCCGAGGAACGTGGACTACCCCTCGTCAGAAGCGTGCCGCGGATCCGCGCACTTGCTCGTTGGACTCGCTTACCGTGTCGAGACACTTTCGACCGAAGCAGCGGGAGCAGAGCGGGCAGCCTCCGGCTCTATCAAAGCGTAGCCAGGCGGCATCGTTCCATAGGGTCTGTACACTCGCTGGAGGTTATCTCGCCAGTTCATCGGGCTGCACTCGTTTTCGCTCGTGCCGGACTCGTTTGAAGATTTCGCGCCTGTCGCGGTGACTTACGGCACGCCGAAGAAGCTCCAGTCGATTCCGACCGTACACGGTGTGCCAGTTTGTGCGCTGTATACTGTCGCTTCGCGTCGCAGGACAGCGCTCTATTCAATTCAATGACGCCGCTACATTCGCGAAGCTCTGTTCATAAACAATGTTTCTTGCGGTCTTTCGTTAATTTGCTGAATGTTTCTTTTTACATTAAGTGTCTTACTGAAAGGCCGACGTGCAGGCAACGCGCTAGCCCCGGCTTTGACTAATGTCGCCGCTTCAGCAGCGACACAGTTAATTGCGCCGAATCCAGACCATTACTTTCATTGAACCATTGCGAGGGTTATATAAATATCTGTCCTCTTCCTGCTGCAAAAAAAAAAACGAAAAAAAAGCGAGAAATTGAACCACTTATGAGTTGTGAAGACGAAAGAATTGTTGTCAAATGGAACGCCGCTGAGCAGTCGTAAATGAACTTCGAGTTATGAACTCCTCGCGGGCGAGCGATGCGTTGAACCACTTGGCTAGTTTAGCCCAGTGGGTAAGACACTCGGCTTCTGAGCGTGGGGTCGTACGTAGGTGAGAAACTCAGTGCCGCGAAGTTTTTCGTTTCGAATTTGTTCTGTTCTTTATGGACCATTTCCTTATAGTGATCACCGAGACGAAGTTAGAAAGCAAGCGACCGTCTGCACGGACAAGGAACGCGTGAAGAACACAGCCTTCCGAGAGCGAAGGTGACGCGGCGATGCCCTCACGCAACATCTGGCGCGCTATCGCTGCAGAAGGTGCATCCTTCGCCCGCCCTGTTCCGTCGAGGAGCGCACGTGGTGTCGTAGCCAATGGGAATTTTAGGGCCATTTCTCTGCTACAGACGCCTGCTTTTTGCTAAATGGGCGATTTGATGCCTTTCATATACCCACTGCGGGGTAGCAGGCCGGCCGTGTGTCTGGTTCACCTCCCTGTCTTTCCTTTCTTTCCTCTATTCTGTGTATTTTGCTCGCTGTCTCTCTCGCTACTATATATATATATATATATATATATATATATATATATATATATATATATATATATATATGAAATTATGGGGTTTTACGTGTCAAAATCACGACCTGATTATGAGGTATGCCGTAGTGGGGAACTCCGGAAATTCGCACCACTTGGGGTTCTTTAACGTGCACCTAAATATAAGTACACGGGTGTTTCCGCATTTCGCCCCCATCGATATGCTGCCGCCGTGGCCCCGATTTGATCCTGCGACCTCGTGCTTAACAGCACGACACCATAGCCACAAGCAACCACGGTGGGATATGTATATATATGCTTCATAGCATTTCTTGTATATATATAGAAATAACGGAATGAACTTATCACAACGCTCTACGTTCGTACAATAGCTTTTTGTCGACCGAGGCGAACCTTCCCAATCATCTCGTCGCCGCGACTTTCCACAGCCACAACATGGCAACGTATTCGAGGCGTATTTCCGACGTTGCTTCAGCGCGTTTATTTTGTGCCGTGTGGTGCTCCAGCGGTGCAATCAAGGCTAGCATGCGTTCCAAGTGGCTGACGCTTTAACTTACTGCTACTTGGAACGCAATCCAGCCCTGACAGACACAACTGAGCGGGAACAAATGAGGCTTGAAATTCACGTGCAGAAGCATAGCCGAGAGTACGCCGGAAATCCGCTCCTTGTGGTGACCGGTTTGCGAACAGTTCGTTCATGCATACAGTGGCTGCATGAATCCGCGTCCTGGTTATCCTAGCTTTCCGGTCTTTGTTCGTGTCTCCTCGTTCAACCCTCCGTTCGGAGCATGAGTTAACCGATCGAACTTTGGAATAAATCATGTGGCATATAAGAAACAGCTCATCTTAATGGGAGTCAGACAGGCGATGTGACTCATAATCAGCAGCTTCGCGTCCCACCTAAGGTGAGGAAAAATATAAGAACAAGTGTGGCCTTTGCAGGAGAACTAGCCACCGGTGTGCGATGCGGATGAAGCATACAGAAATACCGCTGGTACGAGAATATTAATAGTTGCTTGACCCAGGTGAAGACAGTCTCAAAAGAGAGCGATGAACCCGATTATAATGAACTATGCCTTTCGGATAATCAGACCGATCGCAGACTCTTGAATTTCGGTAATCATGTGATCTTCTCAGATTATCCCGAAGGATGAACATGAGTTCAGGGTAATCTTACACAAGTGGTGCGCGTAATTTGGCTTTATTAGTATAACTTGAAACAAGTACGACAGATGAGCACAAGTTCCGGGTAATGATCGACTCATCTGGCGCGCATCATGTGGCTTTATTAGTATAACTTGAAACAGTTAAGAGTGACAGAAATGAAGCGGAGCGCCAATCCTCTTCTGTCATCTTGCCGTTAAAGTTGTGCCCAACAAACTAGCATACCGCAATTGTGACGCGTAAGCCTTTGAAAACCTCTTCGAGTACAAGGTTAGCTCCCGATAAACTGAGGTGGTTTATTTTGTAGCCGTCCGACTATAGTGTTCGTGGAATGCAAGCTTTCCTGCCACAACAATCGCTTCTCCGCTCTGACAGCTTATTTTTCTAGATCACCAGCAGTTGACGTCTAGTGAAATCGTTTATCGGCTCCTGGTAAACGTGGGCAGCGCTCTAAGCAAGCAGAGAACGAGGTAGTTCAAATATGTTCACACGGCTGCTTAACACAGCTGAGGCAACGTTACACACAAGCGCCTACGCGCCATGACGCCGCTCTATTCACGAAGCCCACCCCAAGTCTTTTGATAAACGGCGCGATTTGAATTTCAGAAGGAGCTGAAGCCATTAGTATTAGGCGCTGCTGCCTGCAGTATAATCGGACCCCGCCCATTGAATGGGGTCTTCGGATACAAAGGGCGCAGTCTAGATTTTGCGCACGACTTGCCACTTGCGCACGCTTTGTTAACGGACACACTTCGGTTGGAGTAAGCCACGCAGCTGCACACTGCAGTTCTGCTCACGTTTGCTCTCCACCACAGGCGGAGGCTTCCGTGCGCGTACTGTTCACACGCCCATCACCGGAAACAATCCACATACACGAACGCCTAAGAGTGCGCAGCATAGCCCTCGTTTGTATTCTCATCAAGCGAATTACATTGCACAAGCTGCAATTCGTTCTGATAGAACGTAAGACAGTCTTATGCGAATAGCCTTCTGTTGTGGGCTTTTGATCATCATGAACCGGATATGGGGCAAGCAGTAACTTACATTTAAGTACTCCTTTAAAATGCGCAACATCACGAATTGGAGGTATAGTTCGCTCTCAAGGAGCACATGCCACCTTCATGCGGTGTCATTCGCCTCTAATATATCATGTCACTAATTTGTTGTGCCTTAAGTAGAAAAACATTTCGGCTACGACGGCGGGCCAAGTTTCGGGCTCCTTTATTCAGTATGACGCTCAGCGAATCGAATCCCTGTGTCGTCTTTAGAAATAGAAAACTACTATTCACGGCAAGGAGTTGTGCAACAGATGAACCTCTAAGCCTCTTGAATGAAGTGAGAGCCTCTATATGAAGTGAGAGAGATATATATGTAGATGAAAGGCAGAAAGGTTAATCGGAAGGTATCTTCGATTTGATTGGCTACCATGTTTTGGAGAAAGGGAAAAAGTGGTGCGAGAGATGAGAGAAAAGAGAGCAAAAGTAAGGAGAAGGGAGGAATGAACAACATGAGACAATCTGTGCGGGAACTATTACGAAATTGGCAAGGTCGCCACATATAGTCGCATACAGTGTCACTGTTACACACCCGGACATACAAGACCAAATAGTGCGCTGAGTCAACCAGTCACAATTTGTCCCACAATCAAGGTATTATATAACGCAGCAGTGATCATATAGTCCTTTTCGGTGATGTCCGCGTAAACCAGTGTCGAAGAATTTTAGTTCATGTGAGCGACTGATTGTCCAGTTGGTCTAATGTGGAGGAGAGCTAGCGTTGCTCTTTGCTGATTAAAACGAAGGGGCTAACAAGGAAGCTGTGCGAATGTTTCGCCGCACTAGCATAACTCACACAATCGGCTGTTAGCCATTCTGATCAGATATGAGGATGCGTTTGAAAATGCTACTTCGAGCCATAGACGGGCCAGAAGGGTGCAGTCGCGTCGTGAGATGCCGAATGGAAGACGAGTCTGTACATTAGGAGCAAATCGTCGAGAGTACGAATGCGCGTCATAGATCGTCCGAAGAAAAAAACAAGCGTCGCGTCACCGCACGATTCTCTATATGTATGAAACTTCGTGGAGCACCGCGAGCACGCGCTCGAAAGCTGAAAGAAAGTGGCATTGCGAGATTTATGCATGCATCTTCAACAATGCCATGAAACAGTGCCCCGGATCACAGCTGCATGAATAATTGAAAGTTGCTTGTTCCCGAGTAACTATATCCAGCGCGATGTTCGAGCTCGGGACAATGCCCAACACTTCAAACTATAAGGCGCCTGCACTATACGGTATACGGTGACGAATGGTCACTTCAAGGTGCCTCGCGTTGTTGTATGTGCTAACTGGCGTTTGCTTGATCTCCAACCCAACGGCACACAGTGCGCGTGCAGGATGATCTAGTTCTCACACGCATATCGTTGTACATACACACAGGGCGCGCCGCACCGTGGCAGTATGCCGGACAACACCGCGAAAGGATACGCCACCACCGCCGCCGCCCTTCGATGCCTTCCTCGCAAAGTGTACAGACACGGGGGACGCGCGCACAACTCGTACGCGAAGTTTTCTCTGCACGCGCTGTGGAGTTTGTGGGCGTGCGGGCGCGAAGGACGCCGTCTGCCGTCCGATGGCGGTCACCGCGCGGCGTTCGCCTCGCCGACTCTCGCTTCGGGCAACGCGTGGCCTAGAAAGACGAAAAACGCGGCGGAGTGGCCCTGCTGCCGAGATCGGCGTGAGAAAACTGAGGGGGAGGACGTCGGCGAAGCGCCGAGGCGGCCGCGCGCGCTGAGCTCGGAGCGCCCGAGGGCGCCTCGGTCGAATGCGAGCGACGCGTAAACATTGGCGAAGCGTTAACAAGGCCCGCCCGCCTGCGTGAGCGATGTCTTGATAGCAAGACGCCGTTACAGTACACAAATAGAGCAACAGCCACGCGTTATAGTTAGGCGCGGGGGCCATTGCAATCTTACGGGGTGCGAGGCAGGAGGGCGGAAGGCTATAGGCTGTAGGCCAAGGCGTCGCCGATGTGACGCATAGTTTCGGGGAAGCCATCTTTGCAAAGCGGCTCAATGCGTGATTGGAGATGTCGCGGATGTGGAACCAGAAATTGCGCGGGCTTGTCCAAGAGTGATCTATCGAACAAAAATGGTGATGGTTCCGTCTTCCTATTGAACCCTAGTAAACGAACGAGGGACCACATCATGTAAGGATAATTCGTTTTCGATTGACTTCTCATTTCTTTATTCCTGGATTTAGTTTAGTCGCAGCAGGTGATCAATACTGGCGATCACGAGGACCTGGTGCCGTGTCAGCCAATCATGAAATGTAGAAAGAATGGATAATGAACAGAATCCTTAAATGGATATGATACGATGATATGCATTTCTCTTTCTGCGTACGTCAGCGTGTGAGACGCTGTTGTGATGCATTCACAGCGACTTATGTATAGTTTCAGCGCTAGAGCACACGTAGCACTCGGTTTCGCCTCGTCGACACATTGAAATTTAAGCTAATTACATGCATCGTGTTTTCTACTTTGTGCTCCCGTTCGTCTTTAAATTTGGCATGACAGAGCTTTTATACGATGACTGGTACCAAAATCTAAACATGTGCAAATATCACGTAGCTGAACAGAAACATAGAAGATAATGTTATTTACCGTCGCTTGGAGCAAGTCAAACAATTTTTTTTGTATTTCTCGCAACCACAGAAATAGCTATAATTAATTAATCAACTTGTCAGAACAAACGTGTCAATGAGAAAATTGTAGACCATCCTGAAAAATTCTCGACCAAACGTTCATTTGCTCAATCAGGGGTCCACTACTACGGCACGCATCATAATCAGATCGCGGTTCTAGTAAGTAAACCCAAATAATTTAATTTATTTAATTAGCCCATTTCCGGAAAGCATTTATGTTTTTGGACACTCTGGCATTTTCGTGGGTTTCCACACACCCGATAAATACTACATGTTCGTTGGTCGAGAACCTCGGCGATTAGATCCTGTTTGATTCTTTAGTAAAACTACAGCCCTCGGCTTTTTTGCTTTTTTTCATTAACAGAGCTATTTATGTGAGCAGTGCCGTTCAGGCAAGAACAAGTAATCTCTAACAATTACTAACGATAACGTCTGATTGCGTGTTACGAAGAAGAGAGTAAAATGAAAAATCTAAGGAAACCCCGTACGTGTTTACTTACTTTCTTGATCTTGCAGATGTCTGGAGAAAGCACGTGGTCATAAGAGCGTCTCTTTATACTAGGCACCGCATGTGACTAATAGTACACCTGAGGTTCTTTAACGCGTGCTCCAAAATCCAAATACATGACCGGCCGTCTTTGTATTTCGCTCCCATCGAGATGCGACTGCAGCGGCCAATATCAAGCCCGCGTCCCGGATCGAAGCGACGACCTCGAACTATAAGCAGCAACACGCCATATATATATATATATATATATATATATATATATATATATATATATATATATATATATATATAGCAACTAAGCCAACATGGCGGGTTCCAGAATTATGCTACCTTAAGGCAGCACACGCGGTCGTCATGGACCTCCAGTGAACACGTGACAAGGGCGATTAGCCGGCACTTACGAACACGCATCTGCAAAACAAAGCGTGACACCAATACGTTGCCACTATAGCTGGCTTCCGGCCTTTTAACTCGGACTGCCGCGCCCGTGCGTGTTTACTGGAGGCTCTCCAAGTGAGCAGCTCACCGTACTGTCTCACTGTCTCTCAGTGCAGCAACTGTGGTATACCTCGAAAGTGCACAAGGTCAGATTTGTATGCGTCGTAATCTCAAAGAAATCTTCCACGTCCTTGAGGCACTGTTCTATGGGAGCGTCTTGGCACGCTAGTGAGGATGTCGAAGGTGCCATGCCGTCTATTTATCAGACGAGCGGGAGATGCTTGGCCACACCTACAGTCGAGCCTCGCTGTTATTACTCTCTGACGGGGTAGAAAGAGAACGCCATTTCGGGGCCTGCCACGTCAGGGTGCGACAAGAATGAGGACGGTGTGAAAATAATAACACAACACGGCGGCGTGTCGCTGATGACGGCAAGTAAAAGTGCCGCTTGATCTTAAAGCAAAGATTGCATTCCATACTTGCGGCAGCTTGTTAACTGCTGCTGAAATGGAGATACAGGACGTATTACGTGTCACGGTCCTCGTATAATAACACGCTCAATTTTCAAGGAGCAACACCTAATGTAACTCTCTTTGCTGCACGTCTAAGGCGTGTTATATCTTAATAGCCGTAATTCAGAAACGAAGAATATAATTAGTACGTGTTACCTGCAGTTTAAAATCACGTCTATTACCCCATGCAGAAAGCAAACCGGACGCTGGTCTGTTTGACCTCCCTGCCTTTCCCTTCTTACAGCTACACACACACATATATATATATATATATATATATATATATATATATATATATATATATATATATATATATCTTGCTTGTTTTAGGCAACATTCTTTATGTCAATGAGGTAGGCAGCGCGAGGTGGTTCGCTGCAAAATTTTGAGCACCTTGAATGAAACCGTTGCAGCGAGTGTTGGGCAAGCGAAGCGTGGGGCTCGATAGCACCGGTGGCTAAGCATAATGGTCAGTTCTCACCATTACACGAGTAGCATTATACGACCAGTAAAATAACGTTGCTGAGCTTACACGAAAGAAACCTATCCACGAAAAGTAAGTGCGAGACGGACGTACGAATTCTCTCAAGCATGCGGCTGGGCTGTCTCTCGTAAAGCCAGTTGGATTGTCTTCGTGCGTGCCAAGATGGCAGCAGCGCGAGTGCCTTGCCCATGCCATAAAATTGCAAATTAGGAGTGTGCGAGCGCAAGGACGGAAGTGCATTGTAGGAGCCAACGGAAGTGGACCCTCGCTCTATAATTCATTTGTGCTCGCGGATGTTTTGCATTGGCTGAATTTGGTGGAGGCGTGTACACGTAACCCCTCCTCTCCCACTCCCCCCAAACACGAACACAGACACAAAAAATTTTGCATAGACGAAAAACAAAACAAAATATAAAATTCCATGTGCTCTAATAAGAAACGCAGGAAGTATAGAAGTGTATGCATGCGCATGTGGCCATGCTGTACTGTAGTCAAACAAAAGGTTGCAGCAAAAGGCCTGCTGCAGGCAGTAACTGCACCTTAAACAACACCTTAAATAAATAGCACCTTAGATAAGAGCACCTTAAAAAAAGGAAGCTCATGAAAAGAGCGGGGCTCGAGCTCGACGACAATAGCGAAGAATTTGTATTTCGCTACATTAGGATGTGAAACAGTTAGTACAAAAGTGCGTTATTCGTACGTGTTTATTATTGTTGACTTCTTTTACGCATATGTACGTGTTATTCGCCGACAAGTACCTACCAGTGTCTGTGTTTACAACATCGTGTCGCTAAGTTCTTAAAGTAACGAGAACAAGATTCTTTGCTTGCACGCGATGCACAATCATCTTCGACGATTTTGGCTCCGTTCAACTTTGTCAAAGTGAGACATCATAACGTCACTGCTCCGACATCTACCTTCTAGGCTTGGTTCACAACTACACCTCTATTTGCTCCACCGACCCCGACTGGATTTATAAGTTTGCCCTTCCTCTGCATCTGAAACGACGCGGTGTCTGAGGTCTTCCCACGATGCAGGCGTTTGAGAGCAATTGGGCGAATACATACAAGTCGTGAGCAAGTACATGCACGTATACAGTGGAAATAAAGACGCGAAAGAACGGAGGAAAGAAGGCTGGTTAGTCAATGAGACAGTAATCGATGTTCTGCAGGAAGGCTTGATCGTAATTCTCGGAGGTTCAGTGATGCGTTGCAAACGGCACAGAAAAGAAAGCACGTAGTGTCAGGTGCCAGGTATGTATACTACATACACGCGCAACTATTTGTTGTGGACGCGTCCGCGAGAGTACGCCTGTGCAGCAAAACAAGCACCCTCGCAGAAAAGTGGCGAGCGCCCGCTATGGTGCGTACGAGTGCCACCGTTCAAAACAGGTTAAGTGTTTGGTTTCCGTTGTTGCTTAAAACGTTCTTATTCAGAACAAACGTATAACCTAGTGGGAAAAAAAAAAGATGGAGTCTTCCTTGGGCGCCAGTTTTCGAACACAGCACGTGGAAAGGACATCTAAGAAAATCGGTCCATGCGGGCTGATATCCCAGCTTAATTATACAGCACGCTCCACTGTTAAAAAGAACACATAGCTAGTAATGATGTTATACATAATTCAAACAGTTCTTCTTTTTCGAGAGAAAAGTAAAGGCTGGTAGGACGCATCAGGCCGACATCTACGAAGTAAAAAGCAGTCCGCGTGCCTCTGTACCATGTTTCAGCTTAGTCGGTATCCATGTACGTTTACCGTTTACTGTAAGGGTAAAGTACCTGGTACATTTAGTTTTGACTGTATAGGCTGCAGTGATGGTATTCCAAGGAGGGTCTCGGCGTGTTACGAGGTCGGGCGCCATTATGCTGGAGCGTGCTTCATAATATTTTGACTCGGATTCTTCCCCGTATTTTATTTTCATTGTAGCGTTTGCTACGATCTCGTATGGCGTCTTTTTCTTTAGATCTCTTGGAAGATACGCCGAGCGGGATCTTTGGCCTGAGAAGGAATGTAACCTCCCAGTGAGTTTTGCCCTATTCTGCACTCAGTGGGGGATTATTCTCGCTTAGGGAGAATGAAAGGAGGGCGCGCGAGGAGGGATTTCTGTGGTCCGTGCGTATGGCGTGTCACAGTGGATTAACGTTCTATTACCGCCCGCTGTGCGAAGATATGAGTGACCCAACGGAGCAATGGAAAATCTGGCACTTTATTTATTTATTTCCTTATTTATTATTTATTTACTTGTTGATTACGGAAGGCACTTGTGCCATTTCCATGAGGAAGTTCTACTGGAGCGGATTATCAGTTCCTACTTACACAATCAGCAGATCTGCGAAGAGCTACAGAGCTTCCCGTTCGGTAATTTAGCAGAATCACCAAAGTAAGCAACCGGTCGAATTTATTTTACAATAAGAAGTGAGGATCGACTGATACGAGTTGCTGGGCATAAATACAGCGTGAGAAGTTCTGTCGTTACTATTATCGCTCGTGAACAAGTGAGAACCTTGAGATCAACAGTATTCGATGAGGCCATTATAGCGGATGTATACCGGACTTTGAAGACCCTACAGCGCAAGGCGAACATACTGCGGTTGTGGTTGTATAATACGCGCTTCCTGCTTGAGCGCTATACAGCCTGCACAATGGACTGTGCGGAGGACATGGGGCCTTGTATAAGGAACATGCCAAATAAAATAGCGGGAGCACTATATATCCCCTGCTTGCATGTACCGACACGAAGTGGTGTTTATCGAAAGCGTATAGGAGTAGTTAATTAACTCACCCCTGCAACACTTTCTTCATGTTTCTCAGAAATAAAAATGATTTACGGTATTAGAGGCAGTGCTTGACACAAAAAGAATGACAGTCCTGCAGACCACTGCTCAAGTAAGCGACGAAGCACCACGAAACGGCGCATCATGTTCTCGCAAATCACCGCTAAATAACGCTCTCTTTAGTACCAACGCCGTATCGGAAGCGTGATCTTTGAATCGCTCCCTGAGGAACAAAAACCGAACGTCCTCTTTTACAACGTAGTGTTTTCCTTTTCTTCAAGTTTTAGAGTTCATTTAAAGCGTTGACCACCAAACCAACAAAAGGTCATGTGCAGCTTTCAGCTTAAGAGTTTTACACATACAAGCAAACATGTGTTCAATAGAATGTTTTTGGTATGCGTAGCCCTTAAATCTTGCGATAATTGGCTCTACCCAGCCCCGCATAGGAACCTTTCAGCCATGGACTCAGCGACGTTACGCAGGCTCCAAACAGACACATACATAAACCTACATAAACTGCACATATACTACCCATACAGCATACAAGGACATATGCCCGTGGTGTGGGAGCACACCAACGCTCTACCACATCACATGGGAGTGCACAGCTCACACAGAAGAACAAGAAGATAATAACACGAGAGCGAGGTGGGAGGCATTGCTATCCAGCTCCGCCCTTGGGGATCAGCTCAGGCTCGTCCGCAGGGCAGAAAGGATGGCGAGGGCCAGCGGTGCCTTGGAATAGGGGCCCGACCACACGGCGTTACCCCGTTTTAGGGGCAACGAGGTTCTTTCTACGAATAAAGTTTTGTTCTTCTTCTTCTTGGGGTATACTTAAAGACGACGGCTATTGTTTTCGTAACGAAGCGGTTAAGTGCGCAACGTTGCTTTTCACGTCTTGCTCCGTCATTTATAATAGACCTCCATTGACAAAACATAATCAGTTCCACTGAGCAACCGAAATTACTTCGTTGTTACCTAATTCATTCTACGACACCACCCAACAGGAAACACAGGCAATTACGTTACCCCGTGTTCTACGGGACTCTGCCCTCCCGCCAGAGCTGATACAATCAAACACATGCTGCCACTCCTTCTTATCACTGGAAAACATGTAAACAAGGCACGCGCGCGCACGGCAACACAACCTCGGCGTTGGCCGTTGCTGCTCCTTTCCCAGAAAGGTGAAAGCCTTCCCAGCAAATGGCGCATGGCCCGTGCCTCGCCAAGGCACGCAGCGCAATTTTGTCCACAGCTATAGCAGGCAGCACGCGTTCTCTCGCCGCGTGCCACGACCAGCCGGATTTCCTCGTTTTCGGGCCCGGCGTTTGTTCCTGTCTCTTCGCCGCTTCCGTGCCCGTTGTTCCGTGAGCCGACGAGTCCGGGGACCGCCGCTTCGTGCGGCACCATCGACATCCGGCAAACACCACGCGGCCGAGCGCCATTTCGAACCACGCACCGGCAACACCGATGCACGCGGCTGTACGCAGACACGCACGACAGCTTTGAGCACGCGAGGTGGACGCGGGTCGCCCAATTTCCCGTTAATTAGGTACAGCCCTTCCTTCCGCCTCCTCTCTTCCACTCCTTGTCTTTCTTTCTGGGGAAAAAGAAAAGAAAGTAAACGAGAGAAAAGGAACAAATTGCGAGAGAGGAGGAGGGAAGCCCCGTTCGTGCTGGTCGCTACCTGCGCGCTGTGTCCACGACGCAGCGGCGGCAACAAGCACGACGCATCCGTGGCTCGTTACCGGAAAAGAGAATGCGGAAGGTCTCCGCTAGAGACAGATCAACACCCCCCACCCCCCAGTTCTTTACCCCAGACGCCGTGTGCCGTCTAGCGTGTAGCCGAGGCGGCCCGTCGTATGCGCGCGGGAAATGCTCGCTCGTGTGTCATCTGCAGGGTGGGACTCTCCCTCATACCCACGCACCTTGTGATATGTCGTGGCTATGACTTCGGCTTTACGTACACGGAACGGGTGAATGTTGGCAGTGAGTGCTTCGGTGAGCTCCCAGCTGTGCCATGCGCTCCTTCCAGTTAAAAAAGAAAGAGAGAAAAAGAAAAGAAATTGTGCATTGGCTGCGCAGCGAAGCGTGCTGCCATACGACGTCTACCCTTATATCTCTCGCCCTTTCTTCTCGGTGAAACGCTATTCCAGGCGCACAGTTCAGACTTGTAAGCTCTAGAGGAGGCGATGAGCGTGGAATTGGATACCGTAAGATTGCGCTCGATGCGGCTATACAGAGGAAGACACCGGGCTGCCTGTCGTAAAATGAGATTGGCAGGCTGGCCAGGTATTTTTTTGGAAATCGAAGCTGGAATATCGAAGAGCTTGAAAACAACGTAAAATGAATCTCAAGCGTGTGAAACCAACTGCACCTCAATGTAACGTCATCCGGGTGCTCTGATTAAGAACGCAAATGTTATCGCCTCACCTGTAACTCTGGAGAGAATAACCATAATTATCGGAACAGGAGTCAAAGGATAAACTATATTTTTAGACACAAGTAAGCTTTTAAATCTTAGCTCTCACTGCTCTGCATTCCTATTTGCATTAATATTTCAATAGTCGTTAGATTGGGTTTGCGTTCTGAAAATTGGAAACTTGCGCACATAACACTTGTTTCCAAACGTGGTGATAACGCCGTTCCCAACAACTACAGGCCGTTCTCTCTAACCTCGGTGTGTTGCAAACAACTCGATATGTTTAGCCAACTGTTTTTGTCACGTACACTTACAATGGCGTCTGCTCTACATTTTCGTTCACGGGTGAATTATTGCCACTTCTTTAGTGGCAAGAGCATCGAGTGACAGGCTTGTGTCTTGCACAGCATTTTAGTTCACCTCCTGAGACGACCGGGGAGGAATTTCACAGTAAATAAGAAAAAAAAATAGAAGGAAATAATACAGTACAATATTCATGGTTTCCATTAGAGATATGATATCTGAGCATAAGTTTAGTTACAAGTTGAATTATTGAAGTGTCTGGAATAATTAGAATTTATTAGAAATCACTGATTACCGCACACCAATGCACAAAATCGTATACATTAAAGACCCGCCACGTGAGCACGACTTCGGCGAAATTTCTGTAAACCCAGAAGTACGACTGTACGACTGTTACTTGTGTCTCACCTCCTTGTAAATAAAGTAAAATAAACCCTCCCAAGTTTGGTTTTCATCCCGAAGTCCGTCCCCAACCCCTACAATGCGTCGCCGTTGTCGTAGTGAATGTTTCTGGAAGCTCTTTTTTTCTCTGTGCGTCTTTTTAGCCCCAATTGTGCGCTCCTGCAGGCCGCAAACTGGCCAAAGATTAAAAAAAAAAAACTTTCCGCAAAGGAGAAAGAGTTGATGGGCGTGTCTTTCCTTAACTAGACCTGTGCGAATATTTTGAGGGAGGCACCTGGTGGAACGCTTGAGAAGGAAGCTTTCCTCTAACAACCGCCAGGCAGTTGCGCTGTCACGGGCTGTTACGCGTGGTCACTGACTATGACAGTCCAGTAGCCACGAGAAACCTAATTTAGTAACTGGGTCTAAACTCGAAGGCACTGCCCGGCACGGAAGAACACTGACAGGAAACTCGAGAAGGAAAACGGTAAAAAAACTCGCCGTCTTCAAATCCACTGAATTACTACTCTTGAAACCGTCGCAGACACCGATGCATTCTGTTAAAGACCAGCCTTTTCAGCTTTACATGGGGTGAGTCAGTGCCTAGAGTTGGGGTGCCACTAATGGCGACACCGCTAATTGACTGATTGATTGATTGATTGATTGATTGATTGATTGATTGATTGATTGATTGATTGATTGATTGATTGATTGATTGATTGATTGATTGATGAACAGATGGACAGATTGATCTACGATTGACTCTGTCGATCGGCTGACAACCCGACCGATCGACTGAGCGGGTTTAACGACTCCGAGCAACACCTGATCTTTGAGAAACGCAGTACGGGTAAACTGCGGATTGCTTTTGGTCACAGAAAGATTGACGACAGGGTAGGTTGCTACACAAGTGAGTTATGCAGAGAGCAGCGCCAAAGGGAAAGCACGAAGTGGAAAACCAGCGCTGGTCCTGTTATTCTTCTTAGCCTTGTGTTTCGTCTTTCACGCTGCTCCCTTCGTGACCAGCTTTGACTCCCCGCGGCTCTAAATCTAAATGAACCAGCATTTTTGCATCCTCCCGTCATACGAATTCGGACGTGGTGTCTAAGAATCGAAGCCACAACCTGGTGCTCTGGTGCAGAATCGGGTGTTATCACTCAACTGTAATATGTCCAAGAAACAGTTCCGCTCTAAAGTCCGCCTCAAAAGACGTTTGAGCGCCGCACCATTGAGAGTATAAAAATGGCGCTATTTATTGCACGAAGTGGGGCAGCAGACCTCCTTTCCTGCCGCCCGGAACTTGTGTTATAACGAATAATCAGTATATAATCAAAGCAAACAAACAAAGCAGAAATATTATCTTGAGGTTGGCATGTCCAGAAACGCCTGCCACAAGCTTTTTCTCATATTTAATGCTACGTTTCCAGTTGATAGCACGGCTGCTAAAAAAATGCTTTCAGAGGTAGGTGACATATGTAGAAATATTTATTTAATAGTTAGAAATAGTTTAAATATTTATTTGTAAAGAAGGTGGGGGAGATGACAATGTACTTCATAGCGACATGTATAATGAAAAAAAAAATTTGCCATCCCTTGGACTGCAGCACGAAGATATATGAGGGAAATCCGTATGAGTTTTCTTTCTACAGGTTTCCTTTGCAGTGAAGGCGGTATATTTAAGTGCAAAGTGCACACACTTCGAACTTCGCCTACACATCACTCATAACCTGCGCCTAACTAAAAAAAAAAAACATTTCTTTGTAGAGAAACTACAAAAGAACCCCGTGTTACACTCAGGTGAATGACAGTTTTGCCTTTCTTGCATATTCTCCCACCTTGAAGGCTTCCGCAGAAGTTATTTGTCATATTCAGCAACAATAAACTGAAAAAAATAGCTTAATGCATTTACAAAATTGCACACTGTGTACACCACACGTTCGTGCGTGCGTGCGTGCGTGCGTTGTGAAATATATATGAGTGTTAGAGCACGTTTGCAAAAGCTGTTTCATTGCCGGTATACGTCTATTTCACTTATACCGTTGTCATTCTTTTACCACTGAACAACAGGTTGTTTGTAGAGACGCGCGCACCGTGGTATAGATTAGTGGCTATGGCGCTGCGCTGCTGTGCTCAAGGTCGGTGGGTCGACTCCCGGCCGCGGCGTGGCAACATTACGATGGTGGGGAAATTCAAAGGTGACGGTGTGCCGGTGTGCGCACGGCGAAGAACCCCAGCTGGTCAAAAATGAATCCGGAGTTCTCCGCTACCATAGAGCTTCCTGTAAAATACCAGGGGGAACTCTGGCGCTGTGATAGTTCAGCCACCGCGGGAACGACGGGTATAGTACATGAATTTGTCTAATCCTTGTGCTTGGGGCTTCACATGTTCTTGTGACTTCGCTCATTACGCTTTATCTGGGCCTAAATTTCGAAGCAATTCACTTTTTTTTTTTTCTAATGCTGAAGGTAATAAGACTCCGCAAACAAGCATAGTCGCGGTGCTAATCGCAGTTCGCTGCGGTGCATGCGTCCGTGGCGCAATGGTTTCTTTCCCTCTTTGTTTGTTTGTTTGTTTGTTTGTTTGTTTGTTTGTTTCACGGATTTTCTCCGTGTATGGGGCAGAGGTAAAGGTAGAATGCCTGACAGAGCCTCTGCGCCCCTACAGTTCAAGGTGATGGTGTGCTCGGACTTCTGCCGTGATCGGGCTTCAGCGCTTAGAGGCTCGGTGTTCAAATCCTGCCGTCGGACAATTTTGTTAATGTTTATTTGATCATTTATAACGTCAGCGCTCTCTTTAGAGAATGACCTCCTTGGAAAGTCACGAAGCCGTTTAAAGCCAGAAGGACGAAGTTTAGGCAAATCCAGGTACTAATCCTCATTTGCATGCCGGCTGAACTGCATTGCTTGCAGCTACCGTAGACACTAGCGCCACAGTTCCCTCTAGTAATTGTATGAAACCCCATGCTCATTACAAAGTGCTCAGTAATTAGTAATTAGATCGGCTTCATGGCTCGTAAATCTCCGGAATTCCATTAATTCAGGAGAGCACGTTGTTGGGCGAGTCGGTCGTACATACTTTAAAGAAGGGAATTGCGCTAAAAAAGACACGGACGAGTAAGGACATGGACGGGTGCAAACTCGCGACTGATTTTATTCAGGCCTTACATTTGGCCTTACATTGCGGCGCATGCCCTTTGGCTACGCCTGATAAAGCATGCCAGCCTTTGCTGGCTAGAACCAAAATCTTAAGGCGCAGTCGTAACCAGGTAGCACGTGAACTCGCAGAGGCTTTTTACATTGATAAATCAGGTGATGAATGCGTAAGCGATTCTAGTATCAATTTGTATAAGAAAGAGAAAACGTTCTTGGCATGTGCGCTTAGGCAATGATTGAATAAGAATCTAGGTGTATATATATATATATATATATATATATATATATATATATATATATATATATATATATATATATGTTCTTTCTGAATAAAATCAGTCGCGAGTTTGCGCCCGTCCATGTCCTTACTCGTCCGTGTCTTTTTTAGCGCAATTCCCTTCTTTAAAGTTCCATTAATTCGTTGTAATGACGCCGGCGAAAATATACTTGCCACCATTTCCACCAATGTCCATAAATAAATAAATAAATAAATAAATAAATAAATAAATAAATAAATAAATAAAACATCCATTCGCACCACAAATATACCGAAACATAACTGCCACAAAGTTGCCGCTTTATGGGGCAATGGTGCGTCGGACATCCGGCTCACAGATCTTCCCACTTCCGGGGCGGCACACGCGACACCGCGGCAGGGGTCAGGTGGCCTTGAGGAAGCGAGCCGAGGTGTCGCCGCCCGAGGGTCGCCATTGTTTCGGGTTCAGCGCGGAACGCGTGGGTCGATCTTTCCAGTTCAGCGCGCAGCACTTCGCGGCGCACCGTCGCACACCGCACGGCGACCGACCGCGCCGCGCGGGTCGTTCTGCACGGTCGCCGCGGGCACGTATTTGGTCGCGTGCTGTGATACACCGTCGCCGTGAAATTGCCGCATCTTCTTACTGGTTCAAGAGCGGCGCTGTAAAAAGTGTCGTGGGATACGCTAGCGTCAATTCAACGCCGCTAACTTCGTTTCATCTTTTATTTAGCTATTTCTTCACTTTTGTATGCTTAAGGATCCCCAAAAGGGGGTGTTACATAAGGGGTAGAAACACAGAAACGAAGCAAACCGATTGCCAGGTGGTGTCAGTTCGAAATACGCTTAGACATGTTTTCAGAAAACAATAATGGACAGGTAATGGCGACGATACCCGATGTTCCAATCTGTGGCTGCACGGGGAAAGGAGGATGCTGAAAAAGTAACAGTTCGCGCGCGCGGTCTGTAAACTTGCCGGTGACCGGCGCAGCGGGATATGTAGGTGGGCGGCATAATGTAAGGTGCGTTACCAAGCGATCAGTAAGAACAGTTTTGAAAAGGGAAGAGTGCGCGTGCTTAGAGACGAAAATAAACTGGTTGTATAAGCTAGATACTGTTATATATGTCGTTATTTAACTTTTACAATAAAGTAATAAAAACGAACAAACAAATAATGCATCACACGAGTGTAGTGTACGCAATGGTGGAATGACAGCGGTGAATATAAAACAAATATGTACAACAGCGCTAAATACAGTGAACACTGTCAGATGTCTGCTCTTCTTTTGCCCCGTTTATCGAGCTCGCGCCGCTTTTTTACATCACGAAGTCGCACCAAATTTAAGCGCCAACTGTATAAAAAATTGTAATGTACCACAGTAAATCAGTTGTTGTTGCTGACGTTAATGTATAGTTGTCGTTGTCTTTTCAATATGACATTCGTTGAGAATTTCGTAGCGGCAGCACGCTTCTTTCTCTTTTTCTTTATTGTATTTAATTCTTATTATCTTTCCTGTTTTGAACTAAAACGGCAAGAGTGTGCTGAACTGGTTTGGTTGGCGCATTCTTAGAAGCGAATCGAACAGCGCTTCAGAGAGGACGAAGTGAAGCCGACAGACACAGCGCTCTTCACTTCGTCGTGTCTGAAGCGCTGTTCGATTACATTCTAAGAATGCGATAAAATTAAAACACATGGAATAGTTGGCTCTAGTGCTTTAGCACAAAACAGGATAATAATCTTGTACGCTGCTCTAAAAAAAGGAACAACAAAAAAGAGCAAGGAAATAAAGAAGAATTGTTACGGTTGGTAATGGAAGCAGTTAGCTTGCGCACAGCACCACGTACAGCGCCATAGTCGGTAAAAGGTAAGCGTCACACGACAGCAGCTTTTTATTACTGCAAGGCGGGAAAAAGGATGATTTACGAATTTTACCACTGATCCTACTTAAGGTGCTCGAATGGTTAAAGTAACTAACTACGAAGCAACATCGTACATATATGTTAGCACTGGTTTCGCAAAAGTTTCACATGCGCTGGTGCTTGATTGCCATGACGTGATATAAAGGCAGTTAAGACGCAGTGATTGGAACAAGGCCTGGCCGACCAAATTCCAAAACTAAATCTTTTCGCAAAATAATCGCAGCACAGCCAAAATGAAAATACTTTGGTATGCATCGACAGTTAAAGTGTTGAGACGGGGTCGTAAGCGCTGGCTAGCCTTCTTTCACTCCCTCATCTCCCTCCCCACGTATATGCTAGCAAACTGGACAAAGTCTAGCTAACCTCCCTGCCTTTCCTTCCTCCCTTTTTTCTCTAGCATTTAAAGTTCCAGCTAATGAAAAGTTCCCGAAGGACACACACAACGGCATGGCAATGTGCGCGAGAAAAATAACTTATAATCAAGTGCTGTGTATAACGTCCCGAATATGACTAGATGGTCTATGAGGGACGCCGTATAATGGAGGGCTCCGAATTATTGACACCATGGAGTTCGTTAAATGCACACAATGCACAATACAGGACTGTTTTGGGCATCCCATCCAGATTGGAATGCGGCCGCCACGGCTTGAAGTCGAACCCGCAACATCGTGATCAGCCGCGATCCGCTGCGACGGCTATAAGAAGCCGGTAAGTCGCTATTTATACGGCCAAAGGAGCCGTGCAACCAAAGGTATCACATATTTGTCGTATGTGCCGACTGGAAAGGCTGTAGCTTGCACATGCACTGAACAAAATTAGTCGTACAGAGTGCAGCTGGATCCGTATCACTACGGCCTTCGCACTCGCAACACACGTCCCTGGCTCGCTGTGTATGACCTGTGCTCGATGTGGCGTGTCTTCAAGTGCTTACCCTGCAGAGTTTTCCTGGTGGCAGGTCAACTGGGGATAACAGCGTTTCCAAGGCCGGCAGCATCGGATGCAGCGCGCATAGTATGCGATTAGGCTATTGAACGCTCGACTTCATCTGGGGATTTTCTTTCTTTAAAGATAGAAAGAAAAGGCACCTTCGGAGAATCGTTTGAGCATGTTGCCGCATAGATGAAACAGCAAAAGACGGGATCAGTTCAGAGCAAACATAAACCTCGCAAGTGGTTACCTACTTCGAGCAGAACACACCATAAAAATAAGCTTCTATGGTGTTCCTTCAGGAACTGTAACGTTGAATTCCGCATAGTTTCCTTTAAAGTGGCGAGCGAAGTTATTCTCGTTGTATGTAATTTTAATGAGGTATAGTTGTTCTACCTGTCTTCAGTTTATTACAAACGTCTGTGGACATTTTCTGTTCAATGTAACGAAGATTTCAGAACAATTAACCTCGGCTGGAACTGGGTTTATGTGTCGCACGTGGAGACCTCTTTGTAGTATGTTAAAAAAAGTCTGGATGTGCATTCTAAATCATGCCAGAATGAGTAGCCAGGTGGAGATGTCGGTACAAACATAGCCTTATATTCGTACATGCACGCACATGAATAAATTTAATTGAGCAAGGCAAGTGGAAAGTGTGCCTTACCATGGGACAACAATGTTATAAGCACGAAGAAAAGTGGCAAATTGTGAGGTTTGATCATGTTATGGGTTCAATAAATGTGTGAGATGCTCTAAAATCACAGTAAGAAATGCTGTAATTGCTTTAATTTGCTCAACTTGTCCATCCTTCGGGGTTTCTATTCAACTTTAGCGCATCTCTCTGACTGAAGTGCAATGCAAGAGCAAGCACTCGAGCTTTTCTTTTTTTATCGCACAGATTCAGGCACTAGAAACGGGAAAAAAATTACGAAATGGTTAGGCAGAGGTAAGTCTATAGTGTGCTGTGTCAAACATAAATGACCGCTCAGCTAACGGACGCTAACCTTCGTTTTCTTATTTAGGTGTCACTAAAAGTAACTTAAGAACTCGGTGCCGAGCAAAGTGATGAAGATTAAAAGTGATGAAGTTCAGACGCTTAACATGCACTCCTCTTGTAATGCAGAACACTATGGCAATAATATAGAAGCAAAAAAATAAAAAGAAGGAGAAGCAGAGAGAAAAAAAAAAACATGTCTCTGAAGGCGACATCAGTGTATCTGCGCCCTTAGACTGTTGGGATACAGAGAGAAATCCAGTTGCAAGCCTATTTTCAAATGCTAATCACGCGCACCGCCTAGCTACTGTCAGTGCAGATGCTGTGTGAGAAAACTTATCTAGCAATCAGAAGCAAAATGCGTCTCAATCAACCGCAACTTCTTATGACTGAATGAAATGTCTCACTCTGCTTATACGCACTGATGCGATTGAAAAAAAAAAAACACATCTACCGCACAGAAGGCTTTTCCTGCGTCATGGCTAATGTCAAACGCACGTCACAAGCAGGGTCAAATACGCGCGCGTCAAGTAACTGGTGGTACGAATGCCATGTGCGATATATAAAACTGTCAATGCCGGTGTATGACCCTTCGTGTCAGAATCGTTAACGAACGGAATGACTCAGCTTTGAGCATCCATATCCATATGGCCACCTACACTAGTCGCCAAGGCTAGCATAGATCGCTGGATCAACGACTCTCGAAGGACGAAAGGCGTGAGAGAATGTTCCCAGTAGTGCAATATAAATGCAATGCAAAACCGTCTCGATTGATATAGCGAGCCAGAATACGGCGCCCATCAATCACACGCTGAACGCTATGCAGGTATCTCTGATGTTCCCGGACATCTGCGTCCTACAAGGCCACGTAAATCATCTGTCGCGGCTACAGGCCTGCGTGATTGAGGAGGCGCTTGCAGGGAATGCTTTGACCTTGCCAACTTCAGTATATAAACGAAACCGCTTAACCCTGAGTTGATTATTGGTCGACAGCACATTCACGCATGTGCATATATATGCGTTAGGTATACGGCATGTTCTGACGCAGAAAATTGCCTCGTCTGACACTGACAACCCAAGTAACAAACCTGGTTTTATGACATGTCTCTCCAATTGAACATCCACGCATTATTTGACGAATGTGTGCGTAGTCAAAAAATGAATATCACTGTCAGTTTCAGTAACAGTCTCGCTCGCGCATTGCTTCTCGTTTCCTCGAAAGTTTTCATTTTCGTTTCTTTTAACCCTACAATGCGGAATAAGTTCGATGCGAGTGTGTGAGGTTGGGAGCTCTTTAGATTTTTACGCCACTTCTCAGCGTCTCTTGATGAAAGAAAACACTGGCACACCGTCCGTCACAAGATATATACAGCACCTCTCACTCGTTGGCTCGTTGCTAAACTACCACAAAACCAAATGCCCCCCCCCCCCCCCTTTGCTTTGACCCTATGGTAAAGCACTTACGCTAGAATAGTTCGTAAGAACAGATACCAGCCAATCGTGACGACGCACTCATTAGCGAAGGTAGACGACCAACGACGAAAGGCACTTGCTAACGAAAAGCTTCGCGAATTCGGCCCCTCATTTTTTGAACTACGTCGACGATGAAGGAACCAGCAACGACGAAAGCGTGATACGAGTGATTCACAGAAAAGAGGCGTATGCCTAGAGAAACGCCTCGTAGTGGTGTGGCATCGCTCTGCGTACTAAAGGTCCGCTCACTGAATAAAAACATAGTGTACGCAGCCGGATCGTGGCAAGCGCCTGACCTTGACTTTGGCTTGTAGGTCACAGGCAGCACCGGGGCGAGCGGTTAGGAAAATATGTCGAAGGTGTTTTCAACAGATGACCCGGAGCCGTACGAAAAGACTAGATGCCTGCGGCATATGGGTCGCGCGCCGCACCTCTCTGGGATAACTCGTACGTGTGTGTAGTTTGGTGTGCACTATATTTCGTGCTGTGTGCCAAGGAAGGAACTTGTCCAGCCAAACGCAAACTCTCCTGCGTTCCATTTCCGCGGTCAACGAACGTTACGTTGCTAGCTTCCCTCGTCACGTGAACCCCGCGCAACATTTGAGACGAAGAAAGGAGCGGCTTATATATTCTTCAGCAGTTTTGAAAATTAGCTACAACAACGATAAAGATTTATTCCATTATCAAGGAGGAAGAGGCTCGAAGGAAATGCAGCAACAGCTTGACAAGTCGTCAATACCAAAGTATGCATGGACAGCAAGGGAGTCGTTACAAGTCACAGAATGAAACATTACGCCGGGATCGTGTCGCCTCATACAAAGGAATTTCACTGTAGACAGTAAATATCAGTTACAAGAACTTGCGTTTGTACTCGGGATGCCTGTGACAAGATTTTTTTTTTCTGGTACTTTTTTGTGGTGTCTTTGTAACTTTACGGTTTTACTCGCCGCACCGCGATTGGACGATACAAGGTATAAGTGGGTCCTATAACATATTTCGTCGGGACAACATTAAAAAGAAGCGTCACGTTCATCACCATATTCACATAGGACCTCGATTTGCATTCATATGCGGAAGTCGAACACGCACACTCTTGCTTGGCAGTAGGACGTCATATGTACTCGGCGCTATGGTGGCAGGCGCAACTTCTTGTTCTATAGCCGTTTACTTGAACGCCCTGTATACCTGTGATGACACCTGTGGCTTCGAGCAGCATTTACAACTGCCGATTTCTTCCTGATCAGTATGACTGGAAGTCCCGAATGTGTAATTTGTGAGCCTTTGTGAGACGAAGAAGAAACCTTTGTGAGACGAAGAAGGTGCGGCGCACTTTCTGCGCCGTTGTCGTCGTTTCAGAACACAACAAAAAGCACTATGCCCCACGCTCTAGAAACCGTCCTCTTGGAAAACAGTCTTGGCGGAACCCTAGTACCAGCCAACATCAGCCTGCGTTGCTTTGGAAGCACTTGTCTGCTTTCTGCTTTTTTTTTAATAGCATCTAGCTAGACCCAATGAGGAACTGTAGGACTTCGTTGTCAGTTGCCGTCCTCGCACTTGTGCGAACAAATTCTCTGAATATGTTTTCTTTCTTTATTCTCATATTTCCTGCCCTTTCCCTTTCCCCAGTGGAGAGTAGCCGACCGGACCGGTAGTTTGGTTAACCTTTCTGCCTTTCATCTTTTTAAAAAACTTTCTCTTTCCCTCTCTCTTTCTCTCTACGTGCGTTAACTAAGACGACAATGGGCTTCGCACCCAGCCTCTAACATACATGCAGTAGCGCAATGCCTATACATATAATGATGTTCGATGGCATAAACGGAATGCTTTGTTATTCGCACCTTCGCTGCGCCTACAATTTTTTTTTTTCAAATGACATGAAAGAGACGGGATTTCTCATTTCTTATCCCACCTGTCTAGGAAGCGTGGACCGTAATCCAAGACACACCGCTTCGCATTATTCCGGTGTAGATGAATACAAAGATTCACGTTCGAAAACTTGGAAATCCCAGCTCGAATGCACGATGATACAAAGTAGGGGGAAACAACGTGCCCCTCTTTACATCTCTCAGATACGGCGCGCTGTTTCCGGGTTTGTTACCAAACAAGTGTATTAAAGTCATTTCTTTCTTTTTTCCAGTTCTAGAAGAGATTCAGGTCACTAAAACCACGGTTCTTGCCTTGACCGAGCCAGAGCAGTTTCCGACGTGATCTCCGTAGTGCCCCAGAGTCGTGGCGGACACTTGCATGCAGTGCAGCCGGAACACCAGCTTTGTATTATCCACTATACTGAAATAGAAGACAAAATTCCACTCCGCCATCACTTCGTAGCGTCGCACGACGCCCTTCATAGTTGTGGGCGCAGTTTTGGGACAACACTGCTAACACGTCGTGCTTCTTGAACATTTACTTGAGAGCAGCTCAAGGTACAGGACATAGACTGCATATGGAATGGCCGACAAGTACTGCACTCTCTTCAAGTACGGGGCAGTACATGATGTGGTAAAACGAATGCGACACCTCGAACTGCTTCCAAATGTACGCCAAACAAGTAAGATCAACGCTGATGCTGCTGTTAATGTCTTGCACTTTGCCGGCCCGGAGCATCGTCGGTCGAATTGTAACACATAGTAACGAGTGTGCCCGACAAATCAGATTATACTGCGGTTCCCAACGCCATGCGCATGTAGCCCACTACCAAGAGCACGTAGTTGTTTCCGCAGCGCTGCACTGAACTTTACTCTGCATAGCTTAGCGTCGTTTTGCCTGGACGTTATGCTCGCTGCGCGCGCACAATAGCCGAGTCGCCTCCTCAAAGCTTCCCGCCGCAGCGTTTCCGAGATCGCAGGTGCCGGCGCTGGCCAGGCGGAAATAAGTGCCGCAGTTCGAGAGCGCCTCTTGCACGCACGTACGTAGGCGCGCCTATAGCGAAAATTCTGCGCTTCTTGCTCCTTCGAGACACGTGATCAGCACCAGGCACAGCATAGTACAGGGACAAGCTCAAATACAACAGTCTAAAGGAAAGTGGAGCAACGGCTGCGAACTTCAGGAAGACGTAGAACGAGTATTGCGTGTTTGTGTCAATGGCTGTTCGTATATGTGATCGGAAACACAAGAAAGATATAAACAAGTCGAACGCAGGATTCTGACCCATTGCTACCAGAGGAAAAGGAGGAGGGGCGTTGCTTGCTGCAGGCAGACCTATATCCTTGCCATATAGTTGCCGGCCATTGCTCCGCCTGAACGCCACCTATCAATTGCGATACGGTCTCAAACACTTCACAGTTCAGCTTGAGGTACAAAAACAAGTTGACACGGTTCTCAATACGTTGCGCGATTTCTAAGCCACCACGACCTACACGGCTCGTCATTCCCTTGCCAACCCTGTATCACGTAGGAAATTTAGGAGGAGCCGAAGCACTTCTCTCCTAAATATCCAATGTCCTCTCTGGGACAAAATATCACTAACATTTAAATTCGGTGCCGTCTTGAGCTCAAGTTAATTTGTTGATATCTTACATTCTGCTTCAAATTCAGGACCACTTAGTATGAAATGTTCAATATCACCAAGAGCTTGACTATGCGCACATGACGATGATGGGGCAAGTGTGGTCTTGCACTGCCAAGCTGGAGTTTGCGCTGACCCTGTGCGGATACCATATAAGAGAGCGGCATCAGTCCTGTTCAGTACCTTGATCACACAAAGTTGATGCGGTGGAGACAACAGCGAACGGAAGTGGCTTAAGATGGCCTTTTCCACGTCTCTTTTTGCATTGTATGGAGCCTTCTTCGTTGACTTGAACTGCAGCGCTTTGCGCGCCAGACGGTCAGCGGCCTCGTTGCCTGCTACACCGACATGGAAGGTACCCAATGGAACACTGGGGTTAAAGCCGAGTTTCTGTAATTCTTTAACACCATGTAACGCACGCTGAATGCACTTGTCGACGAGAAACCCACGCAGTAATAGTTGCAGCGCAGCCTTGCTGTCTGAAAAGGGAGCAACAGGCTGCAATCACCACACTTTCACACGATGTAGAACACACGACGCGGTCAAGTGTGGCAGCGCAGGAAACTTTGAGAGTTGGTATTTTGTAGACCGCTGCACTAGCTCCATTCTCTTTATCAACAGAGCCGACGGTGTGCAATCGAAGATGTCTCTCGGATATTCTGTGGAGCTGTATTGCCGTCAAAGATTTTGTCTCTGCCAAAGTTGTAAGGGCCTTGGTGTGAATATGCGGAATGTTAAGTTGACATTCCATCATTGACTATGTATCCACAGTAGCGTCCGTTAAGTCTTTCTTCCTCCAGGCCAACGCTGAAGACAAGTGCTAGCTGAAGACAAATGCTATGAAAGGCTCGGTTGCGGGACACCATAGGCATCATTATTTTCATTTGAGTTACGAATTTGTTCTGTCGGTACCAGGTCAGCAAAATTTAGAGCGGGACGTCACACAGATTCTACAAATGTTTGAAGAAGTTTTGAAGACTTTTGAGGTTAGCCACGAAGCGCCTAAGTGCGGTGCCTTCAAGTTTCTATATGTGGGGCTGCACATCACGAGGTGGCATATACGTTGGTTACGAAGAATACATCTTTTCCGTCCTTGCACGGTAAAGTAGATTAGGCATTTCTACAGCACGATGAGTTTCTGTAGTTCACTGTCTATAACGGAGGTGGTGCTGGTACTCGTAACTGCAGCTGCTTTATAGCCTGGCCCCCAAATCCAGTGAGTTCTCCAGCTGCAGAGCTTGCATAAGAGACGACTCACATGCGAGCTTTTGATGATCTGATATTGTTAGAAGAAGAAGTAGTAGTAAAGGAACAAGGAGTGGCAGAGGGGGGAAATTCGTGACTAAACAGCGTAATTCGTCTGTATGTGCCACAGCTCCAACGCTCTACATCTACAGCGCAATTCGTTCGAGACATCATTTTACTTTCTCAGGATGACCTCGCGAACTCCTTCTCGAGGCATGCTTTCCCCCGTCATTTTCTGAGGGAATAGTGAAGGAACGAACGAAGAAGTAACGTCGAGCGGGCGTAAGCACGCCTATACAAAAAGGTGTCGTAATTCCACACAAAAGGAAGACAGCGCATACGAGTGTTAACATGTGCCAAGATGCGCGCGAACGGCCTAGTCAGACGTATAGTCGAGCCCGCATAGCAAGAGCTTGCAGGCGCCACGATGCCGCAGGGACGGACGGTGTGCCCTAGGGACGCAACGGCGCGTGTTCTGATTACAGGCTTGCTGTGACCGTGCCTGACCTGGTGCGCCCCGTGTCTTCAGCGGGCGTTCCGACGCTCAGGAACCGCACGCGCTCACCGCTTGGTCGAACGCGCCGAGGTCCGTGACGGGCTGATGCTGACAGGTCCTGGCGCAATACGCACTCGGATAGCCTGCGATTCCTCGCCGCGCGTGCTAGCCAAGGGGAGACGAGAGTTACAACGGATCCACTCGGTCTTCTTGCAGGCGCGACCGATGCTGCGTATGCTGCTTCATCCATTTTGCACGCATCCGCTCACTTATGCCGTGCACCTTCGGAGAAACCGAGGACGTGCGACGAATAAATAAATCCTTGACTCATTTTCATACGAACGAGTCACTTGAAGTAAAGCTGATCGTACTAACAAGATTTTAGAGGGACTGTACTAACACGATGACGCGTGCAGGAAGCCACACATAATGGAAGACCGATAGGCCGTTGAAACACGTGACTAAGCTTACAGTGTGACACTGTGAGTAGACAAGGAAAGCGACATGCTTGAAAGGTGCACTTAACTGCCCCAACTGCCATAATTACGCAAGCATTGAGACACATGTTCACTGTACGGGCAAGGACTGACACACTATCTGGGCGGAGAACGTCGAAATGAACATTTGAATTTTTGCTCGCAACCTCAGACACTGTGACATACAAAATTTACAGTGCAAGTATCATTATTTCTCTTTAATTTCATTGGCATGCGAAGGCATTGTACAAGAGCACCTTACACGGGTGTGATGCATACTCCAACGAAACCTAACCCTGTTTACCATCGTTGCAGAGGAGACCAGATAAGATCTCGAACACGCAGGCAATGACCCCGTCACGCAGACAGTACTCGCACGGCGTATACACAGCAGTAAGACATCGCGTCTTCACGGGTAATTTAGGACACTGCTGCTCACAAACTCTATAGTACATCAATCGTCCTTCACTATTTTTTCACAAGAAAATGAGTCCTTCACGCTACATAGATACATAGACTCGGATAAGGAGAAGGAAGGATGGAGACCTCGGAGCGACGGTGGGAGAGATGAATGACCCTAATTTGTCATTGTACACAATCCATCACTTCTCTCGCATTGAACGCACGAGAAGCTCGCTCATCACGTCATCTACGCAAAGCCCAGGCGTTCACAATACATGGCGAGCCGGCGGGCCAGAAAGAGAACGCGCATGCGAGCGCGGCGCTGTGGCGAAGCGTGTGCATGGTTGCGCAAGGACTGCGTCGCCGTCGCGTGTCACTTCTCTATCGCGTTTCACAAGACGACCTCGCGAGCCGGCTCTCTCAAACCGCGCGGCGCTTTCTAGGCACAGAGACGATGGGGGCGAGATGGTGCGCAGGGGTCAACGGAGCCGTGACAGCGGGCCGCTAGCATGCCTAATTACACCTCGGCGCGAACGGTAGTCTACCAGAATGCGTCTTTCTCTCTGGCATGCTTCCGCGGACGAGACTACTGGCTCGTATGTTTTTAGTGTAGTGGAGCTGCCGTTGCCTCAGTATGGTTCGAGGAGGCTTAGATTATAGCAGGCATGACCGACAGTTTCTCTGCCAAGAATTGAAAGCCAGACACGCAATCAGTTCGCCAGATGTCAAGCAATCCAATGTCATGTAGCAAGGACATCAGAGGCGTAGGACTTTTTCGCTCATCAATAAACCACTTGAAGGTGTGCGCGAAAACAGAAAAAAAGCATCTGCAATATTATCTTTCATGCAGCGTCTTCCTCTCAGCTGCACAACACGAACATTGCCAAGCGACATGTTCCACGTTCTAAACCACATCCCGCGAGTACGTAAATGAGCCGGGGAGGGGGGGGGGGGGGGGGGGAGAGAGAGAGAGAGAGTAGGGCGCACCGTCCTATACGCTCACGCATGGCGCAGCACATACTTTGTGTAAGCCTTGAGCACACTTTAAATGAATCGCTCGGGAATCCTAGCAAGCACGGATAGGCTCACTGCGTCAGCATTGTTAGTGACCATGCGAACGAAATCGCCCGTTTTGCTCATGACGGTGAGCGATGCATCTCCATCCCATTCTCAAGAACTGGCGATTCCAGTTCGCTGGTGAACTTAGCATATCGAAGCTTAAATAACTTCACTGATTCACGTGTACGTTTACTTGGCTCCTGCCTGCAGCTCAGACTTTCTCCAGGATGGCTACGACTTGAATCAACGCTTTTGTACCATCTGTGATTCGACGCTGCTTTCATAAACGCCGATGCGTTTCGTATTAACATGGTAGAGATATACCTGCTTGTGAAGTAGGTGTTCGTAATGACACTATCGAACATCTCTGCTGTAGTTGACATACTGTTTTGCAAATAAAGAGGCGCACAGTTCTCTATTCTCGATATATGTTGGAGAGTCGTCTGCTTTCTGAGAGCAGAGCTCTGGCCCTCGACATACGCCTAGAGAGCTGCGTCTAAATGCGACGCTCAATTGATTTACACGACAGGCTTATGCTAAAAATTATGAGCACACGCCGGCGTAACTATCCTTCTTTCCTCATTTATTTATGTTTTTCCCAACATTCCCCGTATCCACCATGGAGCAGCAAATCAGACTGATTATCTGGCTAACATCCCGTTTAATTTTCTCTCTTTGTCTCTCTCAAACTTTATACTCGTTGAAAAGAGGGATATATTCTCACGATTAAGCCATTTGATCACGCATGACTGGTCTGGAAATTTTCGTTGTAATTCCAACTAATGGTTAATTCATTATTGACAGCTAACAATCGGATAGTCGACGAAGTGGCCTATAAATTATAAGCCATCGCACGCAAATATCCCCAAAAATGTCAAGATGCGTAGGATCTACAGCTTTGGACGAACTTCGATCAAATCTTTATTAGCAAAAGCCAACCTCTCAACGCTAACGGGAAGAAATCGTATTTTAAGATAGCAATTTTTGTTTCCAATAGTTAAAGGTTATTATAAGGTAGACATATCGCAGATTCTTTCTCTACAGGATATACCACAAGGCAGAGACATCCTTGACCATAACTCCTTCTTCCACCCGAAATAAGACTTTTAACTGTTCGTTTTATTCTAGGACAATAACTGAATGGAATAAACTTACTAATGAAGTCGTTTCACAACCATATCCTTAAACCTTTTCGCTGTACACCAACAGCAGTGATCTGTCTCGCATGTTGCGTTATGCTTACTATATGCTCTTGTGCTTGGTTCTGGTACAGCATTGTGTTACACTGCCAAATTATGTACTTTCCTCCCGTGTATTTGTTTTATTGTTACTGTTGTTTGCCAATTTGCCAAACCAACAAATGTAACTCCACTCTGCTAAAACCCCTAAGTCGAGGTTACACTAAATAAATAAATAAATAAATAAATAAATAAATAAATAAATAAATAAATAAATAAATAAATAAATAAATAAATAAATAGAGAGTTCTTTCTCATGATGCCGTCGAGCTTTTTTTTTTTGAGCGCAACACTCCTAAACGAGGGCAGAGTTCGATCCTTCAGAGACAATAAGCGTTTTCCCGCTGTTCAAAAATCACTACACGGGATTCGCGTTGCAACTGCTTCAAGATACCTGGTCGAATGCGCTGCGACACCCCTCAGCGGAGCCGCGAACTGCAGTTTGGGTTACGCAAGATGGCCGGGCTGCCCTCTTATGTTTCCTTTTTAGCATCTTTCAGTTGCCACCTCGCAGTGTCATTTCTCACACTGTGTCCTTTCACATAATAGCTTAACCTCAATTGCTCTGAGCTGTGCCCCCCCCCATTATGCAACTGTGTTTGCGTCGCGGCCTTTGCCTGCCTCCGCCCTGCTGAGAACAGGTGAAGCTCATTTTCCCACATCTTGTCTCGGTTCCGAATGTACCACGGAGTGGACGCACGCACGTCTTGTAGTGCCATGTATAATGTATTTAGCCCTATACCTACCTCCCATCCATTATAGTTCTGCTTCATGACTTGCTCGATGGTATCACCAAAGCCATGCCATATATCAGAGCCCCCATCAACCTGCTGTTCACTTTTCTTCGTGAGTAACGTTGAGGCACGTGCCGTACACACGCAGAGAATGCGCAACAAGGCTGGCGCACGGGGGCCTTTTTCCTTGTTTCAGGGAGCACTCTGGCCGCCTTGATTCAGGTCGTTGTTGCGTGTGTGTGTGTGTGTGCGTATACGCGCTCCATTTATAAGAAGCGCAGGCCGAGCCCCGTGGAGGCCCCTCCTCGTAAATCGTCCAAGAGGCCGGCAATATAACTGACGCATTCCGTGTGTAAGACAAACAAAGAGCGTGCGGATTTCGGTTAAAAGACGTAGTGGGCTACGGGGACTGCTTCGTGTTGTAATCGCATAGCGAATTGAAGAAGACCCCCTCCCCGAAAAGAAGACTTACGAATGGCGTTTATATGGTAGAACAGACACAATGACAATAACCGACTTATGCCGTGCAATATGAAGAAGATGCGTGCGCTCTTCGGTTATACGACAAACAGGGTCACTACAGCTGATCCCTTGTGTGAAAGCCACAATAACCGAGGAAATTCATCCATACTGGACAGGAAACGACCATCCAGGTCGGCATTTAAAATCTTCCAGTGTAGCTGCGCAATCGTGGCGGTGCCCTTCGCGTCCTAAACCTAAATCAGAGGAAAGTGTCCCCGCTGATAGTGTACACATACGCTGGAACAAATAGACAGAGACAAGAAGAGAAAGCGAGATAGAGAGACAGAGAGATCAAGAAGAAGAAAGCGTGGTTTGCGTAGAAACGAAAGCGTCTGCGCGGAGAAAGTAGCGAGGCGGCGCCGGCATTCCAGGCCAGACAATCGCCGCCTAAATCGCTGTTTGTTCATCGCCGTGGAACGCCCGTGATTGCGCACACGCATTTATTCACTTTCGTTTTGGTATCTTTTGGCCGAGGCTTTTGGCTTTCCCGAATGGCGCAGAAAGACACGCCACCCCGCACGCTCGACACAGGAGGCGCGTCCGCTCGCTGCTTATAAAGCCACGCCGGTCGCAGTGACGAAATTTACGATTCGTCAATCTGTACCGTTCCCCGCTTCCCTACTGCTGGCAAAAGGGTCAAAAAGTTTAAGTACTGAAGGAGCGCGCCCTGTGTCGTTTCCTTTGTTTCACAAATAAAAGACTCGGGTAGGTAAACGTAGCGACCAAAGCTAAACGCTTTCCGAATCGTAGTGCGCTTGGCGTGTGCGCTTGCGTGCAGTGAATGAATGGCGTCATTGGCGGCTGCCCACCCAGCCGAAGCTCCGGGAGAACCTTCGAAACGGTCGATTTGTGTCAGGTCGACGCCACGGACGGCGGGAGATGTTTCCAAACTTCATTCCGATGCCGACCGCAGGGCCGCGCTGTGTAGGCGGCGGTGCTGCGTGCGGCGGGGTTCGCAGCCGCGACGTGATAGTTGTGGCATAATCGATGACGCAACGCGCGCTGAGGACCATTAGGCGCCTCGAGCGTAATTACTGCTCGAGCGCCCCGAGGGGCCGGGAGGGAAGCGCGCGCGACGATGCCCGGTCGTGGCGAGGCGTGAAAACGGGGAAAGCTTGCAGCAATGCTGCAGGGAATGAGGTCGGCCAGTCTCTTGATTTGTGCTACGAGGGAAAAAAAAACCTTCGTTATCGTTGTTCCTTCCTCTCGCGTACGGGTTCACATACACTACGCCAATCGTGGCTCTGCTTGTCTCATGCACATAAAAGAAGTTGTGGAAGGCTTCCAATTAATCCGCGGGGTTTCATACAGGGTTTTTATTTGAGGGAGAGATTGTCGAACACAGTTCGTCAGCGGTCACTGGGCCATGAAGCGAGTAGAAAGAAATGGTGTGGACCACTGGTCGACTTGGGAATCAGACTGAGTGATGGAAAAAAATGATAAATACGCTTCACAGCGAATACTGGCTTGCAGGGCGAGTTGGTAATGCATCATTGACTTCGGCACTGCGAAGTAACACGGGCAGAGGGTAACAATACACAGACGCAGTGCAGACTAACAACTCAATATTTCAGCAAAACTTTTTGTTGGGCTAGTTGGTGCATTACTGAAGTAGTATAGCGCCAAACAGACGACACAAGAAGAAGAGACACGGACGAGCGCTTACTAACAACTGATGAGGAAACACGTACTGAAGGGCCCACTGTACAAGAAAGATATTCCAGCAAAACTTTTTGTTGGGCTAGTTGGTGCATTACTGAAGTACTATAGCGCCAAACAGACGACACAAGAAGAAGAGACACGGACGAGCGCTTACTAACAACTAACTGTTTTTCGCGCCGAAAAACAGTTAGATTGCCTAGATGCCCACCACTAGGTGACGTAGGAACTCAAAACTTTTGCATGGGACCATGTGTGTTTTCCGGTGTGTCTATATATCTGTCTGTTTCTTCCTTTTCAAACAAATCTTCAGTTCATAGTCTGCACTAAGTGTGTGTTTTCTTTCGCTCCATCCATGTATTTCGCTCTGCCTAAGTCAAGGCAGCGAATAGGCTGTGAGACTGTCACCGCGAGCGAGCCTTGGGAGTCATCTACATGCGCAAGGCTACGACAGCGCTGCTGCAGTTTCTGAAAAACGGCGGAGCACTGCAGCTTCCTCAAATGCACGGTGCATACTCAAGCATGCCTGCGTGCATTGTTCTGTCGTTCTTTCTTCTCTGCCGTCTTTGTGACCTCTCCCACAGTGCGCAGTAGCAATACAGACGCAATTCCGGTTGACCTCCCCGCCTTTCCTCGTTTCTGTCCCTCTCGAACGAAGACCGCACTCTATGCGACGCGCCTGGCGATTTTCATGGGAAGGGGAAGTCCGGAAGACGAACAGGAAGCGAGAGGCGTCAATTAAGTTGTCATCGAACACGCAACTATTGTGAAATGGGGCGACGATTACGACTCGCTTAGGCATGAATAAAATCAGCATTCGATGGCTGTTGCGTCAAAGGTAAAGCATTGCTGTGGGGTAGCTGCTTCATTAGGCAACGAGAAAATATAATAAACAGAAACTGTGTCGCAAACTGCGGAAGCAGTCGTGAGAAATGTCACGTCTGCGACCCGTGACCCGAAGTGTCACAGAATTTCATCCAAGAAAGACAAACTATAAGCGTGAACCTGACACAAAGTGTGTACACATAACTGGAAAACGTTTCAAAAAAACATTTACAACAGAATAAAACCAGAATGAATGCACTAAGCAAAACGCTATGACAGCTAAAGTAAGCAATGCTTTAGGTCCTCATTGCGATATAGCAATCTCACAATTAATCCACGAATTTACACATGAAACAGTCATAGAAGCCGACGGCACTGTCAAAAGTTGAGTCATGAGTATTCGATCGCAATGAGAAAGGGATGAGTGTCATGAACGCGCGTCAAAAAGTATTTTCATGTTAATGTCAGCTTCGGAACACAGTAGAGAAAGTGATTTCTACAATTCTTACGTGGGTGCATGTACTTTGCTTATAAAGAGCACGTGTGTGCCGACATCACGCAAAATATAATTGTTTAATTACTTTATTGACGTTGCTGTTCCAATAATTTGAGCCATGAATAGCTTAAACTTGTGACGCCCTTTATGTCACAGGAGCGTCACCACACTCTCCACTTCAACATCAAGAGGAGTACGGTAGCGCGAATAAATGGTGGGACGAAAGAAGACACATAGGGACACACACAGCGCTATGTGTCTTCTTTTGTCTTCTTCTTCGTCTTCTATGTGTCTCCCTATGTGTTTTCTTTTGCCCCCTCTTTTAATCGCGCTACTGTACTCCCCTTGAAGATGCATTACCAACAAGCCCACATTGCAACCCTCCCCTTCAAGTCAACCTAGAAATCTCAATTTCTCAATTTCTCAAGGAGATTACCACGAAAAGACATAGGCGAAATGCGTAAGCTAATGCCCTTAAGTGAAGTATTCACCAGGCTAAAATCGTGCGTTGAACTCGGAGGGTGGCGTTACAAGTATACAACAGGTTAGGCATTGCGTTCACCAGGAACTGAAATCTGGGAGCTCATGAGTTGTAGATATGGACTTGCTATGGTGCAAAAAAAGAAAGAAAAAAT
This sequence comes from Dermacentor albipictus, assembly GCF_038994185.2. Lineage (NCBI taxonomy): Eukaryota > Metazoa > Arthropoda > Arachnida > Ixodida > Ixodidae > Dermacentor > Dermacentor albipictus. The sequence goes on along the minus strand of NC_091824.1, from coordinate 108,349,587 downwards.
GTTTCAGTAGAAAACGCTGGCATGCCACTGCTATGAGCTGCACGTTTATTTAATATTGGCTTTCTTGCTATGCGCCCCACAAAAAATCTCAGGCAAAGATCGTTGTGAAGAGTCATCATGGGCCCACACAGCTTCGGGCCTCCGCGCAGTCTCTACAGAAAATCAAGAGAAAGGAAGGCCACTTATTTTCTCAAAGACGAGACGCGTAAAATACCGGAGTGCCGTCACACTTCGCAGAGGCAGAGCTGTGACGTAATCGGCAGCACGCGCGCATCAGAGCAGCTGTGAAACGGTCTCGCCACGTGACCGATGTGTGAAGTGAGCAGCAAAATGAAAGGCCGAGAGCGAAACAAGCGCACGACCCCCCGGTGTGGCTTGCTTCTCTTTAGGGACAAGCAGACAGCTCATGCGTCTCCTTTGAAACAGAGCACACAGGAAAGCGTCGAGTTGCAGGAGGACGCTCCACCGCGCATGTTGTTCGTGATGTTGCCCGATTTCACGCTCCAGAAAACGATGGCATGTGCTCTGGTTTCTGGACATTTACGCGTTCGCGATACGCAAAAAAAGAAAAAGGAGGCGTGCGGAGAATACGACCTGCCCGGACTCGCGCAAAGCTGAATTGAACAGTTGCAACATGCCAAAGAATGGATACCGAGCTCTTGTCACCACTCACGACCAACCTCATGACGTTCGCAAAGATATCAAACAATGGGGAACTGGCGGCTCAGCCCTTATAGAGTTACGCTTGTAGGCGCTAGGTCGCCGGTTAGGTTCCCTGTCGCGGCAGCCGCATTCAGGTCGTAGCAGAATGCAGAAACGTGCACGAAGGAGAACTGCAGGTGGACATTATTAACCCTAATCCGTCTACTACGACGTGCGAATGCCATAAAGTTAGTAGTCTAAGGTAAGTTTAAGTGGTACAGGTTAGTACTTGGCTGTAACTAGGTGCCGCATTTTACAGGTAACGATGCTTTTCGTCTTCATCATTCGTGACCCTTCATCATTGAATTTGGCACCCCCGCACCCCCATTTGTGGTCCGGATCAGCCACTCGGCGAGTCCGCTTTTAAGACCAGAAGAATGAAAAGAATGAATGAAATACGCATCAGAAAACTCCGGCGGACGCGTGCTAACTACCGTACAAAGAAGAGGTCAACCTAATGGAGTATCGGGAATTGCGTAAACTCTTCTCTACGAGGACACAACTTTTATTGAAGCCCAGCGCCGACTGGGGAGTGCGCTTAGTGACAACAGCTTGCTTTAAAAATTGAGTAGCGTTTAGTGGAGAATATGATACCTGCGCTAACGCGATGTCATGTCACTGTTGCATTTCCTATGGGCACTTCAGGCATAACGACACGTCCAATGAGAAAGAAAAGCAAAGGAGAAGTAGGGAAACCAACAAGACGCACGTCCAGTTTGCTACCCTGCGCAAAGGAAAAGGGGATGAGAAGAAAGAAATGAAGGAGACAAAACACTGAGGTTTTATCTCCGTCTGGAGATGGGACAGGTACGGTATTACAGAAGCTATACATATTATGTGATTACACATTTTATTGGCTAGTCGAGTAAGGGCTGAACCAATAACTTTGAAGACTAATAAATTACATAAAAAATAACCAATAAAAACTGTTTGGCCTACAACATATTCAGCGCTCCGTTTATCCGCACGATCCCACGTCCCGGTTTCAAGTAAGAAACACGCTTTTCCCCTTCGTGTTTCATACCAGCGTGACAGTATAACGCCTATACACAACGTAAAATAAGTACTAGTCGCAACGCCAGCGGAATAACTTACACATTCTTATCGTTCATTATCTTTTTTACGCCGCCCCACTGCTGCCGCAATTTACGCTACAGTCAGCTCGGCTCGGTGGAAAAGAATGTACCCAATGGCTGGGCTGCTTCACAGCTTAAATAATTAGCCGTCCGAGTTGCCTGGTAAGACAAAGCTGCCGTTGGAGGAAACCACTGGCTCATGCCCAACATTCCCGAGATGCCGTTGTAAGTGATGGAGGAAATATCGCGGCGCCTCTGACGGGAAACGCTCTTTTACAAGGTGAGTTGAAGCCACGTTGTTCGAGACGTACGCAGCGAAAAGATCTCATGCGCAAATAGAATTTGGGAAGGTCTTAACGGCACTTGGCAGCTCTGCTTTGGAGTACGTTAATCCAGGGAGAGTGATACAGATTATTCGCATTCGGGATCACGCAGCATAATTTACCAAGGGAGAGTGAGCCACCATGAGCGCTGATATCAAGCTGTCGGTATAGGAAGCGTAGGACAGATCAAGTTCGCAAGAACGCATAGACGCGTGCTTGTCGATCCAGGAAGGGGAAAAAAAGGCATTGCTTTGTACCAAAACATCGTGCCGTGGTCTTCTGAAAGGGGATCACAAACGTGTAGCAGAGACCACCGGGAACACCAGTATATCCGAGGCTGCAGTTGCCCAGGCGACAATCCGCAAAAATGACAATAAAGGAGTATTAAGGACCGCGACGGTCGCTAGTTCTTCGTCCGTAAGGCTGTTACACAGGTCATACGAACATGACATCATTATTCGCTTGGCCTAGAGATATCTGCAACATCGACGTCCACTAATGACCAAATGGATCCGACCTTCATAAACCTTATCAGATGCACAGGGCCGCCGCCGTAGAAGGTGCCAGAAATCGATTCTGCTGCCCCAGAACTCGCGTTGGCACGGTTTCGCAACTGCCAGGCTAAACCGCTGCTTTTCTTTATCAAATTTTGTTTTAAACGCGATGCACTTACACTCCTCACGCGCTGTAACGAATCATCGCGTAATCGTGCGCCAGGTTCACGGTCACTGGCACGCATTGCTGGCCAGGAGGTGTAAGCTGGACAAAAGGGTAGTACATCGATTTGGAAACGACGCGGCCTTTTATTTTTTGTGTTGTTGCCGTTGTGTTTCGCTCTGCATTTACAACTTGTTATTTTTTTTTTCCTCTTCGGTCGCAGCGTTATGCGCGTCTGCTCCTCACGAATTCAGGCCTCGGCACGGCGTGCCGCAAACCGGGCCGCCAAAGGGAAACGCTGGACGTTCCTCCAGAAAAACGGCTAACGTGACTCACGAAGGGTCCGCGAACCGGCGTGCGCCTCTTATGTAAGGAGGGCACAAAACGCGTAGTCCTTCCTCCAAAGGCGCACAATGGAGACACGAAACAGAAATTGGATCCCCGTCTCCATACACGCGGCGACCAAAGTGCAGCAAGGAGAAAGAAAGGCACTCACCGATTTGTAAGACGATGCACGCCGAGAGGTTACTCCTTTGAAAGGAGTGCCGCGACCGTGAGATTCCGTGGGAATCCAACGAGCTGCGGTGGCGTCTGGCAAGCGATTCGTGCGTCACTGTCTTCACCACTGGCCTTGGCGGTCTACTGACACTGTTGTTCCTCGAGCAGGATCTCCGCGCTGCTGCGGCATCGCGTCAGCACGGCATGACTGAGACGGAGGCAGTTTCCGGTCAGCAGCGCCTTTCCATAACCAAGACGAAACAACAATCCTCGAAACCGTTTGTGACCGGATCACCTGTCACACTTGGCGGTAGTGATTCGGCGTACGGAGCAACCTCTGGTTAACGCACAGGCCGCGCCGAGGAGAGAAGCACACGCCCCCGGACCTGCGGGGAGGTCAACGGGGTCTGGAGAGGTTCAACAACCACCGAACGAAGCCCGCCCAATCTTCGGAGCAGGCCGGCACTGTATGGCAGCGCGCAGTCACCACACCGATCGGAGAACCTCACTCTCTTCGACCAGGACGACGCGGGCACCGGTGCGGTCAAAAAGGAAAAGATTACGAGAGAGGCCACGGGCGACGACTGAAGTCACTTTCCACGCCGGCACACAAAACGTTCCTGGCTCACAGAGCCAATGGCACGGAGAAAGAACAACGCGGCGCACGGCACGTCGCCTCTTGCCCGCTCGCTTGCTCCCGCTGCTCGCCAGCGGTCGTCCACGCGTAACCTGTTGGCTGCCGCCACTGAGTTCTGGAGCAGACGCCGCCGCCCGAGGAACCCGGCGATGGTGATGCTGAGGATACCGCTCAGGCGAGGAGGATCAGCTGAAGCTGGGGGAGTGCCGTCGGCACGGCGGCGCGCTCCCAGAGAGCGGCGAAATAAATAAAAGAAAATATGTATCAGAGGTGTCCAGAGAGGGCAGGCGAGGGTGAAGGAAACCAGTTTTTGTTTCCCGGTTTAGAGGCGGCAAGGTCGCTCACCGGCCGCTGCTCGGCGGAGAGACATCTCGCAGCTCGGCGGGCTCGGCACAGCGTGTGGTGCTGCGCCGTGCAACGGATGGCCGACGGAGGGACGCTGCTCGTTTCGCCGACCGGCGCTTGTTTCGGCTAGGAGTCGCTGTGGAATCTCGATGAGCGCCAGAGGCTGGCGGGAGGGGCAAGAAGGCGAGGAGACCTTACGGGCGATTCGGCGGTTGTGCGTTTTGTCATCGGAGGAGCCGCTTATACGGCTGGACAGGGAAAGGGTTTCTTCCCTAGGGGACAGCGGGCGAGCGGCAAGTGAGCAAGAGCTTCGCCTTGACCGCGTCTTTCGTCTTCCCTCCCCTACGCAGGCGTTTAATGAACGCCGCGACCAGGTCCTGGATGCGGCGCGAAGCGAGTTTGTTTAATGGTGCATAACTTCCGATTTGAGGACGGCGCTCCGGTGTATAGGGTTACCTCGGCGTCGTGCTTCGCCGAACGATGCCGCATTAAGGTCGCCGCCTGTACGAGGATGTAAATACTGGGGCGCGCGTGTTGGGACACCTCAATTACTGGAGTTTCTTTCCTTAACTTCCCGGTGGTTAAGGATCCTCCAAACACCCCTTTATCCATTCAGTATTTCTACGGACAATGAGCGTGTCATGACTCATTACGCGAGTTTTACTCCTTCCAAACAAGAACTTCGTTTCTTTTTGTAACCGATACTGTAACGGCAGACAGAGAGGGAGAGAGGTAAAGGTTTATTCCAAAGTAAAAATAGACACATTTTGCTAAAGTATGCCTTGGATGATTATCAGTATTGGTTGTACCTTACTGCACCATTACCAAGATTTTTCACAAAGCTCCTTCCACTTCTAATAGACGAACTAAAACATTCTACTGTTTGCTTTTTCGATCATTAGGACAAAGAGCCACCCTTGACTAATGAGAAAGTTCATTCAATCTAACCTCGTGGTACATTCCCTGCGCACGCATGTGTTAACAAAAATTTAATTTTCTGCCATATTTCTGGTCCCTCATCCAACTACCACTGTTTAGGTAGCCCACATTCTCGATTAATTAACCTCCCAATGATAATTTTTTCGGAATTTTTGCCTGAAAGAAACCTTCCTTCGTTCTTAAGTTCTGGTGTGGAGGAAGAAGTTCGCACTTGTTTTAGTTCCCTTAAGAATATCTGTTCGTGCGATGTTGACGGCATGCTAAAACGGGACCCTGCTAATACGACCAATTGTATACGTGCTAGATATTTTGTCTCAGTACCTGACTCATATTTTTTATATTTGTTTATCATCGGGAGTTTTTCCAAGAAGAATTCAGATTGCTAAAGTGATCGTTATCCTTGAAAAGGGATATATAAGAATGATACGAGGAACTATAGACCGATTTCGGTCTTTCCTACATTTTCCAAAGCACTCCAAAACCTATGCACTTCCAAGTAAATACATTTCTAGAAAAACATAATGTGACTTCGACTGCGCAATACGGCTTTAGAAAGTTTAGGTCTATAAGTTGAACTTCCGGAACAATAAGATATTATTGTGTCGCAATTTGAAGAAAAACAATTAGTGCTCGGTATTTACGTGGATTTCAGCAGTGCTTTTCATGAAATTGACCCCAATATATTGTAGTACTTAAGTAACTTGAAAGGTACGTTATCAGAGGGCACTCGTTAGAGTTGATCACGTCTTACTTAAACAACAGAAAACAGTTTAAACAAATTCAAAATACATGTCTAACTTTAAGCTTATTGCGAAAAGCACAGCACTGGATAGTATTCTCGGACCGTTCTTCTTTTACAGCAAAGTTGTTAAGGGGTACTTTCGCCACTATTGCGTCCGCGTGTAGAAAAGAATCCCGAAGATGGTACACTGCCTGGCTGACCCGGGGCGGAAGTGAAGCAGGCGTTAACACTCCCTATACGTGGGCCGATCCCGAAGACAGCGTAATACCGGCGTAATAGGGCCGACGTAATCTGACCTAACTCATATAGAAATAAACAAAGTGAAAGGCATCGTATACAGACCAAAAAGTACATGGCGTTCGTAACCTCTTATATGGGGAAGCAGCTATAGAGTTCATTAGTACTATTAACTTTTTCGCAAAATGTGACTTGGAATGACCACATTCGTTGGCACGACACGTCGGCATGACCCTTTACTCAAATCCCGAGAAAAAACTCGTATCTAAAATTCTCTATTCTATAGAACAGAGAATTCTATAGTCGAGCCTTTATTACAGCTTCCTTGTGTGTGGTACTACGACACGCACAAACATGCAAAAGAAAAACTATTCTTCGAAAAAACGTTTATAAGAGCACTGATTATTGTTTCGAACGGCTGCCATACATCTGACATATTCCCAGGCAGACGTATACTATACCCATATTTGACTCATACCAGTACAAACTAAGTATGGCTTCCAAGAGAGAATTAAGGGAAACTCGCAGATTCCTGAGCAACCTTGACGTGCTTACACGCAACGTAACGTCAAGTGCCACTGGAGATAAAGACATTTGTAAGACGGTAACTGAAAAAACGAAATACTCAAAAGAAAATATCGTCAAGTACACTGCCTACACTTTTGAATGAACAATAGAAAATGAAATGATATTTCAAGAACTGCGCAACGAAACCTCCTAATTCATGGTTCACTACGTAAATAGTTAAATCATTTCCATTTAAGTAACAAATTGCCACGTTACTTTTACGGCTTTCGATGTACGTGAGTATTGGTGCCAATCTACACATTTTGTGAGTTCATTTTTCTTTCTTTTTTCTTGCCCCATGGTTGTTACCTGTTTTTACATTTAATTCAGTGTCTCGCGTTTGCTGATACCAATGAGTGCATTTTACTAAGAGGGCTGTTGTTAGGAGCAGCTTTTACCTACAGCCTCCTTTATGTTTACCGACGGAAATAAAATTGTATTGTATTGTATCATATTGCAATGTAATGTATTGCATTGCATTGCATAACTATCACACCGTGATATATTCTAGCTCTCTATTCAACGATACAATGACAACAAGTACAACACCCAAACTTTATAAGACGTTTTCATAACAGAGTTCCTCATAGCAATAAACCAGAGACCTTAATTAGACCTCTGATGCTTTCATAGCGAATTCTTCAGTTATTTGTTTTTTTTCTTTAGTTAAAAAAAAACCCAACTTGCCTAAATGGTCATACGTACCACCAGCATAAATTTAAACGCAAACGTGAAATAGTTCATCGGGACGCACGCAAAAATATGAACATGGGAGTGCACTCGCTCTGCATGTAGTGGTGGTGGTGCATGGCGTGTTGCAGCAAGCGGAATCAGCCTGGCAAACATGGCCGGCAAGTGGTTCCGCCTGAGCATCGCATACGTTATTAGCACGGCCTTGCCACCAGACGTTGATTAACTGCGTGTCCCGAAGAAAGGCAGTCAACAGTCGTAGAATCCTTTTCCTGATTACTGCGGGCCCTTCAAGGGAAGAGTATATGTCGTCAAAGGCACGTTAAAGAACTCCAGGTGGTCAAAATTAATCCGGAGTCCCCCACTGTATACGGCGATTCCCCATAATCAGATCGTGGTTTCGCAAGTAAAACAGCAGAATTTATTATTATTATTATTATTATTATTATTATTATTATTATTATTATTATTATTATTATTATTATTATTATTATTATTATTATTATTATTATTATTTCTTCAATGTTCGCGTGTATAGCCGCTTTCTAAGCGTGCTGCAGTCTTAAATTTATACTTGAAGGAAAGAGCGCTACGAAGACGCGGAGTAAAAAAGGAACATGTACGACGGACAAGACAAATTTATAATTTGAAGCATGAATCAAGCCACTGTAACAAAAGTAGATAAATCTGGAGACGCAACAACGCATTCCAGTAATTTTCTGTTTACTTGAGTGTAAATTTCATGCTGGTAGTACATGCTTATGACTTTTTTTGTTTTAAATTATAAGAACGTTACATAAATCTTGAAAAACTGGCAAAGCGTCACGAGAGGATGCGACATTGCCTATTTTTTATTATTATTAAAATAAATATTATTAACATAAATATTATTATGGTATTATTAACATAAATATTTCCGAAGTAACACATTATAAGTATCTAGGACTCTGGATCACAAATGACCTTACTTGGGCTAAGCACCTTGAATATGTAGTATCTAATGCTAACCGCAAGCTTTATTTTTTAAGGAGGGCTTTGAAACTTTCTACTCCCGCTGTACGCCTACTCGCATATAAAGCTGTAGTTTTACCGATGCTAGACTATGCATGTGTAATTTGGGACCCTTTTACTAAAACTGGCACTAACAAGATAGAAATGGTGCAAATAAAAGCAGCTCGTTTCATTTATAACAACTTCGGACGCACTTCAGTGACATACCTCTTAACAAAAGCAAACCTGCCACCATTAATGCAAAGAAATCGTGTATCACGACTAAAATTTCTTTTTCAACCTATTAACGGTCATTATAAGACAGATCTCACGGGAATAATTACTTTTTCATCTGGTTATGCTACTAGACAGCGACATAGCCGAACAATAACCCCATTTAGTACACGTAATAATTGTTTTAAGTATTCCTTCTTTCCTCGAACAATCGTTGAATGGAATCATCTAACCAATGACCAAGTTTTAAAATCATCCCTTTCGGCGTTTGTTTCAAGTATTGAGTAACAATTTGTTTTCTTGCTGTGCCACTGCTATGTTTAAGCTCCGTTAACCTGACTTGTATTGTTTTCGTTGCCTATACTATAGTATTCTTACATATGTATTGTTTCCCACCCTGCTAAAATCCCCAATGGGGATTGCAGTATTGATAAATAAATAAATAAATAAATAAATAAATTTTGTTTTACCTCCACTGTTGTGCCCCTTACTGTGTGCTTTAGTTGTAGCTTCGTTGACGGCTTGTCTCAGGCCTCAGCATTAGATTTGGACACCTAAAAAAACTGCCTCCAAGGCTGTCCGAGGCTTTCGGTTGGCAGCTGCTGCATGCGTCGGAGCGCCGTTACCAACAATGGCCGTATTAACGCAAGAGTTGCGCCAGCTAGAGGGCATCGACGTACGTACCATTGCTGCCTGACTGCTTCCTGAAGTTCTTGAGTTCCTGCGGAGAGCTTTGCCAAGTAGCATGTGGCAGCACTTGCACCTTAACAAGCGCTGAAACGAGGCAACGGACAATAAGTGACCGCCACATTCGTACACATCATTATGCGCAATAATAAGCGCGAAAAAAACAACAGAAAAAAATAGGAACTGCGCGTATTCACAATGAAGACGGATGGAAACGACTGCGGCTCCCTGTGATTACGTCAGCAAACGAGCCATTGTCCCGCTCTGAGCAGCAATTGCAGCTTCTTGAAAGGGCAATAAAGCGACCATATTCAAGCCGCAAGCGTCCCCGATTTAATAACGAAACGATTTATTTCAGGTGGCTTCGTTATGAAGCGTCGAGCGCAAAAAAGAAGAAAGGAAGAAAACAAATGCGCTATAATGCTGCAGGAACTCGCCATTATTAAGTCGTTCTTTATTTAATTCTGTACGCGGCAGAGGGTTCCAAAGTGATCCGCGAGAAGAGGCCCATTCCACTCGTCACGTGTCCGTGTCATCGCCTAACGCCGAGAGTCTAAGCGTCACAACTCACACTTATTACTGCCTAGACTGTTTTATTTAAATCAGCGGGAAATGGGCTGTTGCCATTCTCAGGCACTATGTGATGCAGCGTGACTGATGGGGCTTCGTGCATGAATAACTTTTCGGATTTCACTCACGTTCCCGACATCATGCCCTCTGTAAATGCATGCGCTTTGTGAAACTTTCAAGCGAAGTTTTCATCGCTCACTTCTCGGTTGTTTGGCGGGGTTTGTTGGCGTTCGGTACCTCACCGATTCAACTGGGCCATTGCGGGAGACAGTCGTAACAGTAAACTGGGTTCGTCCTCGATATGGTATAATCAAAATTTGGACGATCTCGGAGCCTCTGTAATCAAACGGCATGACTTGGCGGGCTGCTCCTGATACCACTCCATATCGATATGTCTCCTCGCAGGAGTTTGAATGCACATAGCAAAAAATCAAGCACCGAAAAAAAAGCAAGAGAGGGGACTGAACAGCTAGGTGCTCAACAGCATGCTATACAGGTGCTGGAACGGTGCTTTTTTTTTCTTGTCTTCGGGCTTGGTTTTTAGCTATGAGCATGTACCAACTGCCCCAGCAGTCCATTTCATATGACAACATATAGCAGTATATGACAACGCGACAGAAGAAACAAGCAAAAAAGAAAACCGCAGGAGGAGCGCTGTGGGGACTATGGAACCATCCCAACTAGTCCAGCTTACCACATTTCTAAAATTCGTTTTACTAGGTTTTAATATAATTTGTAGCAGGGATTGTGATTTCTAATTCTAGAGGCAGTGCAATCCTGCTGATATTCATAATGCTATCTATCACATTACATTCGTTCAGGAATAGGACGTGGACAACGCTTGTGTGCCTCTTTATCCGGGTTTAGCTTCATTGTTTCATCGAGTAGACATGGCCGGGTGGTCTGTCACACAGCTGAGGGGCGGGTAGTAAGTATTTACTGAAGTTGAAAATAAAATAAAGCAGCGTAGGTGATGCCGTCTCGTCCTGGCGACGATGAGCGCCTGCATGTGGCCAGAGCAGGGTCCAATTCCTCAAGTGAGAATGACACATTCAATTCTGGGAGGCGTGTCGCAGGAACCTCACCCAGAATTTAGCTATTGATGGTGACCACACTGCCCGCAATCTTCACACAGAAATCTTCGGCTATATCGACCTGCGAGTGGCCTTGATGGAGGGCTAGGGCTAAGACTGGGTGTCGTTGCTGTGGAGACGAGCCAAGGCCGCGCACCGTCCTCCATATGATAGACAGTGGCTTGCGGGGGTCAAGTGATTCGCAGAACGTCTTCCACCATTGTTTCTCCAGCCTGTCCATACGACGTTGGATTTTCTTATGTATACGTCGAGCGATTCTAAGGCCATCAATTGACTTGGTGTGCCTGTATCGCCTCTCAGCCCTTCTGCGAATCGTTCGAAGTCGCTCAAGTTCCATGTCGAAATCCGTACGTTTTTTAGCAGATGTAAATGTGAACTTAGACGATTCCAGTACACAGTACAATGTAGCCGATAAATCCTTCTTTGCACGCCTCTTCCACCTTTGTCTTATATGTTGACGACCTTATATATACTTGTCGGGAAGTAGAAAAGGAGAAGCTTCCAAATCCAGTGATTCTTAAGTAGGTGGGAATATGGTCACTGCCATGAGTCTCGATGCCAGAGAACCATCGAACATTTTGACCAAGTTGCCGTGACACCAAAGTCAAATCTAAGCAACTGCTATAGTTCGAACCACGCACGTACGTCGGACAGCCATCGTTCATAATGCTGAGTTCATGGTTGGAAGCAAATTCCACAAGTTTCCGGCCGAGGTAGACTTCTGGAATGTTATAGCCAGTCATGGAATGATAGCGTCGTTCCTGAGCGGTGGAAGTCCAGCCGCTTGATACCACTCCTGAAGCCTGGAAAGTCGCCACTTGACCTAGCGTCCTACCGACCCATTGCGCTGTCCAACTGTGTTGGGAAGGTCGTGGAAAGAATGATTTTCACCCGCCTAGAGTGGTATCTTGAGCGCCACAACGTATACCCCGAGGCCATATGGCTGGGTTTAGAAGAGGCCGTTCCTCTGCTGACAACGTAATCGACCTCGTCACGTCTGTACAACAAGCACCACAAGCTTATACCACCACGACAAGAAAAACACCACAAGCGTATATCGGTTGCACTATTCCTCGATGTGAAAAGCGCCTATGATAATGTAACGCATGAAGCCATCCTTGATGCCCTGGAAAATAATGGAATTGGTGGACGCATGTTTCGGTGGATTCGGAGCTATCTATTCAAAAGATCCTTCTTTGTGCACAGTTCAGATGGCCGAACCGCTGACCGTTACACTTGCCGTGGCGTCCCTCAGGGTGGGTTCTTAGCCCCACTTTGTTCAACCTTGCAATCCTTGGACTTGCCGATGTTCTACCACATACAGTAAACCTTTCCTAATACGCTGACGACATATGCATATAGGCATCGGTAGTTACATGTCTCCAGGTGCGTGCACGGCTCCAAAAAGCAGTGACCCTAACATCATCGTACCTGCGTGCTCAAGGCCTCAGCATTTCAACCGAGAAGTGCGCCTTAGTCGCTTTTACCCACAAACCCATGACCTGGTACCCCATTTCTATTGACTACCAGCCAATTACCTACGCAAAAACTCACCGATTCTTAGGCGTTATTATCGACAGAGACCTTTCATTGAGCCCCCACACCTCATACTTGAAGAAGAGGCATACTTCTATCTCCCATATACTAAGGTTTACTGCCGGTAAAACGTGGGGTACATCCGTGGAATCTATGCTTCAACTATACAGGACGCTCTTCTTAGGATACTTGCGACATAGCACACCAGTGCTGTCCAATGCTAACAAAACTAACATCAATGTCCTACAGAGCATTCAAGGCCAAGCCCTTCGAACATGTCTGGGGCTACCTCGATATGCTTCAACCGTGGCAACAATTGTCACCACGAGGGCAGTGGCGTAGCCAGAAATTTCGTTCGGGGGGGGGCTCATGTTGCAGCTCGGCCTCCTCCTTAAGAGGCAGCTTTAGCTCGGGTGCTGCTATTTAAATACATGTACATGTAGAAGGGTAATTCGTTTTTCCTCGCAATAACTGCACCAAATTTGACGATTTTTGTTGAATTTAAAAGGAAAAATTAAATTCTAGTGACTGTTGGTTTCGAATTTTTCATTTAGGCGGCCAATTCTTCATTAAAAATTGCCAAAATCGCAAATTTTCAGGACACGGAACTATCAAGTTTAAAACTCAGTAACTCAACAATAAATAATGATAGCACAATTCTGTGAATTGCATATAATAGTACATCTACAGAGGACAAAATAGATATGTTAAACATGAATCTCAAAAAAGATTAGTATTATGGAAATACGACTTTTGCAGAACCCTTATACACAACGTAACGAATTCACGCAAGATACAAATTGACATACCAGATTTGTCCGCATCGACTTTCCTAATAGTTGCCGTTTACAGAACCGAGATATCTGTTCTTGGTACATAGCTACTATTTTGTAAACTTCGTGCTTCTATATTTTCGAAATTTCAAATTTTTCAAAATATTTTATACAAAATTCAGGCCGTAAATCGAAATTCCGTTTCCAATAGACACTATAATTTACCTTCTCTCTCAAATGCAACAAATTTCATTAAAAGCGATTAGCAGGATTATCTCAGAAAAGCGTTTCTGCGTTTTGCATGTATTTGAATAGGCCACGTCGGATTGCGCCCCTGCTAAAGCTTCCTCTTAAACAATTTGTCGAGGGATCAAATACATGAATAATAACCGCATTACAATTGTGAAAAATGCTGTAAACGAATTCTTTAACGCTACGCACTGTCCAAACAAGTAAAATGTGTATTTTTTCACAAAAGAATATACTCGTATAGATGTGCCAAAAATTTTGCCCAAAGTAACTGATATCAATGCTTCCATATTTTTGTCTATTTATTAAGTAAAAAAAATATCACACGAACTTTAGAAGTATATCAGTTCAAAACCAGGAAAGCAGTGCATGCCGCTGATATGAAAAATTAAAAGGCAATGAACTGAACAAGTCGAGAACAAATATGTTAATGAAACTTAGTCATTCAAGAACCGTGCTTACATTCTTGTATATATGCAATGGCCAGTGAAAAATCTCAATGACGTTGTCGTTTGTTCCAATGTATTACGCAGGAGCAGCTGTCACCGGTCGTGGATCGTGAGTAATTGCACCGAAATTATAGTCGCAACAGAGCGCACGTATAAAAAGCAGGAGTTCTGCAAGCTATACGAGGGCGAGTCAAATAAATGTGAGCCAATGCGAATATATGACAAACGCGGTACTTTATTAAAAAGTAGTCTTCATGAGAATTTAGGCATTTGCCCCATTGGCTAAGGAGTCGCGTGATTCCCCTCTCATGAAACTCCATAGGTTGCTGCTTCAAAAAGTCTGTAACTGACTCTTTCACGTCATCGTCCGGCACGAATATAGTTCCGTTGAGCTGTTTTTCGGTTTCCCCAAGATGTGGAAGTCACAAGGGGACAGGTCTGAGCTGTAGGACGGATGTTGCAGGGTTTCCCACTTGAACTTTGCCAGTTTTGTATTAACCACATCAGCGACGTGGGGACGGCCATTGTCGTGGAACAAGATGACATAATTCGTCAATTTTCCACGTAGTTTGTTCTTGATTGCGACACGCAGTGGTTCCGGCGTTTTATAATATCGGAAACAATTGACAGTCTCTCAAGATTGAGCAAATTCTATCAGTAATGGCGCCTGACGATCGAAAAAAAAGTCAACAACACCTTTCCGGAGAAAATGACGGCCTTTGCATTTTTTGGCCGTGGTAAATTCGAATGTTTGCACTGTAAGCTTTGCCGTCGTGTTTCAGACTCGTAGTAGTGGCACCATGGTTCATCCCCGATCACAATAGCAAACAAGAAATCGTCATCCTCATTGTGATACCAGACCAGATTAGTCAAAGCAGCGCCAAACTTCTCCGTCTTCTAGCGGTGGATCAAAATCTTGGGCATCAATTGCGCACACAAGAGCCGATAACCGAGGTGCTCATGAATTATGGCGTGAACCGAACCGTGACTGCTTTTCACACGCTCTCCCCTTTCATCGATGCTTGCCCTCCATTCTTATCTCAGCTCATCAACCATTGAAATTGTGCGGGATGTGATTGCACGATGGCATTGACCTGGTCTTGGAATGTCTTTTCAACTTTCCCATTCTTTGAACCGTTTTCTCCCACGCTTTACAGTGGCCGATGAAATGCAATGTTTAACGTACACGGCAGCCATACGGTGATTAATTTCTTTTTTGGCAAACACCTTTAGCTGTCAAAAACTTCGCGACACTACGCTGTTCAGCTTTTGGGGTGTCCATTATGTCAGGCAACCATGTTCAACCCAGTGTATGAGAGCATTAAAGAACATTTATTCTCACACATGCGTACCACTTTTGTAAATGAGAGATGCCACTCTGCTACACGCATGCCTCGCACATAATGAACCGAACCATTATTGCGACTCACACTCGTGCTTTAGAAATGCGAAGAGACAGCTTGATAAAGGGCAAAAATTGTGACTGGAAACAATGTTCACTGCACGTATAAACGAAACCTCGCAACAAGATATTTAAATATACGTATAAATCACCAATAAATCTACGTATCTAAGAAAAAGTCGCTGTATATAATGCGCCAAACAAGGCAAATAAACATGCTGCGCGATCACAGCTTCACAGAATCCTAGATTCCGCCCCAATTCCATCCACTCCCCTCGGTGTATCGCGTGCGACCAAAGGCGGCGCGCTTGCTCCCCGCTTTTCTCCTTTGCGCACACACGACTGAGCCACCATCGTCGGCTCAGCCATTCCACCCCAACCCCCCCTACGCTTTCACTCGCACATACAGCATGCGGCACGCGGTCACGATGTTATCAGCCTTGGACTTTATACGAAACATGAGGGCGACGGCGATGGCAGGAATGCTCCTGGAGCGTCCATATAATTGCTATCGCAATAATATAATAAGAGTATCTGGCAATATAAGCGCTCCGTGGCTCATTACTTTCCACAAAAGAAGAAGTAACAAAATCGAACTTTCACCACGCGACAATTCGCTGCACCGCAACAATGTATTTTTTTTCCTTCTTTGGTGCGGGGGCACCGAAATGAAAAAACGCATAGGAAAGTATGTTGGCCACAATAGAATGCCTACTTTGGGCACCTAATGTGGCTACGAAAGGATTATCGAAGAAAGCATGAGATGCTTGGTCCACTGGGAACGAACCATACGCATACTGCTCGGTATCCTACACCGGCGAGACAAGACTTTCCGGTTCTGCAAAAGCGAACGCGGTGCAATCCATAGAGTCCCCACAGTGATGGCGCCGAGCGACCATTGTTTCATTTTCTCGTCTGGTATCCAGAAAGTGTCCAAAACTCTGCCAGGCGAAAATTCACTCGGCCAGAGAAAACCGAACGCGCGTCGAAGTGCGCTGCGCGGTGGTCGGGGCCACGCGAGAAAAACGTATGCGCTCTGGCTAGCTCTGGCAGCCCGCGGGTATGGTAGCGAGAACAAAAAAAAATGAAGAGGCTCAATGTGTCCTTGATAACAAAAGTCAAAGTTGAAAAAATAAATAAGAACGTACTTAGCTTGGCTGGATTTAGTGTTTTGACATGGATGTTTTAGCGTAGGTTAAAAAAAAATGTTTATATTTTTTTTTATGTGACATGGCGGCACAAATGAACCACCACAACGCTTCGTCTCATTGAACCTCGCTGCGTGCTTAGTCAACTTGATGGCTAGTGTGTTGATTTAAGTTGTCTCGTTGTGTGTTCCGATGTAAGACTTTAGAAAAGTCAATGGACCTTTGGCGTCAAATGTTTACAACAACATTAAACCCACAAAGTTCCGCAATTGAAAATCTAAAGCACAACTTTGGAAGTGTCAATGTACCTTTCACATCAAGAGTTTATGGGATTTATACCCATAAATTTTCGGAATTCACATCCATGCGCTCCATAGATTCCGCGGCCTCAGCGAGATGCCGCGGCGC